>NC_142874.1:72193439-72495939 GCF_051225735.1 Oryctolagus cuniculus | reverse complement strand
AGCTGTGAGAAAGATAGTATAATCATCAGTCTATACTTAGTGATGTTAAAAGATTAAACATTTCCATCAACAAAATAAAGGTCCTTGGGTGAATTACGTTATTCCAGAAAAAAAAAAAAACACATCCATGCTACCCAGTACCAAAATTATGAGTCCATGTATACAAGGTTTACTAATGAACATGTGTCTTTTAAAAAAACTGTGCATGGATTTCAACATTACTTGCCCCAAGGCAAATGTATCTTTTAATTCATTCCCATGAGCTTTTTGAAGTACTCTTGTATTTACACATACACATTCATTCACTTTTTACTCCACAAAAGCAACATGTTAGAATTTGGGGAATGGATGATATATTAATGAAAAAAACAACTTCTTTACAAAGCAGTGAGCGATGTCTTGGATATTTTTCTGCAATTCCTTCCATGCTAGGCAAATAAGCCAGTATTCTGAAGATCTGTAGTAGATAGTGACCCTCTTTTCTATTTTTTTGTTTTGTGTTTTATTTGTCTGCAGCCCAAGTGATGGTAGGAAGAAACTGATTTTGTTTGGCTCTAGGCCATGGTGTCAATTCTTAGTTTGGCTGGCTTAGGCCTTTGAAAGAATGAAAACATTCCTTGTACACTACTAGAAAACTGCAAGATTTGTAATTTTCATCATGGAAAATGAGATTATGAATATCTTGCACAAATAGTAAAAGTATAAAGCTAGTTGAGAGAAAAATAGCAATGACTTTGGATAATAGTTGCTTCTGTGGAGGGAAGAAAGGGAATGGAATACAGTAATATTGAAATCTCAGGCATATGCACACTATTTAAAGGTAAATTTTAAAATATTAACATTATGCTATATGCATCATTTATTTTTATCAAATAAAATATTGTAGGTAATGAAATAAATACCCACAAATTCTTTTGCATGTATTTAAGTGTATATGTGACATGGAGATAATGCATGTATATATGTACACATGCATGTATACCAAAAAATGCATGGGAGGGCCCAGCATTGTGCTGCAGCAGGTTAGGCTGTCATCTGTGAAGCTGGCATCCATACGGGCACAGATTCCTATCCAGGCTGCTCCAGTTCTGATCCAGCTCCCTGCTGCTGCACCTGGGAAAGCAGCAGCAGGTGACCAATCTACCTGGCCCCTGCCACATGAGTGGGAGACACGGATGAAGCTCCTAGCTTTGGCCCCGCCCACTCCTGGCTGTTGCTGCCATTTAGGGAGTGAACCAGAAGATGGACGATCTCTCTGACTCTCCCTCTCTCTGATTTTCAAATAAGGAAATAAATCTTTTGAACATGCATAGAAAATGGAATTATAAGAAAAATTTATTAGATCCAGCATTGTGGCTCAGTGGGTTAAGCTGCCACCTGAGATGCCAGCATATAATATGGCAGCACACGTTTGAATCCCAGATGCTCTGCTTCTGGTCCAGCTCCTTCCTATATACCTGGAAAAACAGCAGAAGATGACTCAAGTATTCGGGACCTTGTAACCCACTGTGGGGGAACTGGAAGGAGTTTCAGGGTCTTGGCTTTGGCCTTATCCAGCTCTAACCATAGTGGCCATTTAAGGAGCGCTTCAGCAGGTAGAAGATCTCTTTTCCTGTCTCTTCTTCCATTATTGTGCCTTTCAAGCAAATAAAATAAATCTTTAAAAAATGATATTTATTTTGGTAGACACTTTTTGAAAATCCATCAAGGTCTTTCATCATACGTGATTCCCATGTACTGATTGAAGACTTCCTGAATCAATGTATAAAATATTATTCATTACTTACTGAACAAATAGAGGAATTCCAATCATTCAGCAATGTTGGCATTTTCTATGACATATATTTATGTGAGTTCTCCATATTGACATGTGATCTTGGTGAACTCAGTGGTTTTGATATATAGCAGTGTTCCATGCTATGAGTAGTTCATTATTCTCACATCTACCTATCCATCTAAGCCAAAATTCCTAGAAGCTTTAGGTTTCAAAGGAACGGTTTATTAGCTTCCATGGGAATGGACTTTTCAGAATCAACTCCATTCATTTTTTTTGTATGGCTTATTTGAATTCCATTTTTATAGTTTTTGCATTAACATTTTAAAAATATATTTATTTTACTTGAAAGTTACAGTTACACAGAGACAGAAGGAGAAGCAGAGAGAGAGCAAGAGACAGAGAGAGTGAGAGTGTGTGTGTGTGTGTGTGTGAGAGAGAGAGAGAGAGAGAGGTCCTCCATCCACTGGTTTACTCCCCAAATGGCCAGAACTGCAGGAGCTGAGCTGATCTGAATCCAGGCACCACGATCCTCCTCCAATCTCCCATGAGGGTGCAGGGGCCCAAGGACTTGGGCCATCTTCCACTGCCTTCCCAGGCCATAGCAGAGAACTGGATTGGAAATGGAGCAGCCAGGACACAAACCGGCACCCCCATGGTATGCCAGCACAGCACCAGCCCCTGCTTTAACATTTTAATGTCCACTTGAGTTCAGCTTCCAGTACTAAGTGGTTAACACATCAACATTTTTTAAAGATTTATTTATTTGAAAGTCAGAGCTTCAGAGGTGAGGTGCGGAGAGATATTTTCTATCTACTGGTCTCTCCCCAGATGGCTGCAATAGCCAGGGTTGGGCCAGGCAGGAGCCAAGAGCCAGAAGCTTCATTTGGGTCTCCTGTGTGGGCAATAGGGACCTAAGCACTTGGGCCATCTTCTGCTGCTTTCCCAGGCTATTTATAAGGAGCTAGGTCAGAAGTGGAGCAGCCAGGACTCACACTGGCACCCAAATGGGATACCCGCCTTGCAGACAGTGACTTTACCTAGTATGCCATACCATCAGCCTCATTTATGTTTGATGTGTATATTTAGAATGAGAAATTTCAGGTACTTTAGCTGCATCTCACACATTTTAGTATTTTAGTATTTTGACAGTCACCTATTACATGTGATTAGCATTCTGTCATTTCAGGCTCTTCTGAAGAGGGAACTTTTTCAAAGTCTCTTCCCTCTGTGTATTTAACCTTTAGGGTTTGTGGTTTTCAACTGCTTTTATTTAGTGTCTCAGGCTACCACAATAAAGCAATGAGTTCAGATAGGTAGGGAAGAGCTTCATTCTGCATGAAGAATGAGATACCCCAGTGTCACTGACAGCACTTTAAGACCAAGGTCCCTCCCTGCCTTGTCATTCACTCCCCTAGCAATCTGTTGGCTTTTGGGCTTCTTCCCTGCTTGCTTATAGCATCTAAGGATTTCTGCACTACAAATCCTGGAGCACAGCTCTATGCCAGGAGGTCACAGCTTGTGAGTGACACACAGGCATCATTAGGGGACCATGTCAACTGTGTCTATCTTCTGTATTATGCTGCATGAGCTACCTGGGGCCTTGCTGAGCTGGGAGGGCCTCCCTCTCCCATGCTTACCCAATTCCTAGATATAATATGCAAATTTCTCAGGAGCACACCTTTTGAATGCAAAACAACCAACCAGCTCCCACAGCCCCAGTCACCATTTTAACCTCAGGCATTCCCACTTCAGGTCACTGTCTCCCTTGCCTAATCACCCCCCAGAAAGATTACTAGGCAGCTAAGGACAGGCCCTATGCCCAATGGGTCTGCTGCAATTATTCAGACTTCCTAATCCTACCCAAGTCTCCCCACTCCTTCTCCCTCCAGGCTATTCCTGGCTACTCAGTGATTTGCCTGCATCTTTCTTCCAGGGGTTCATGAATCTAGCATACTTCTTCCTGACAGTCCCCTCCTAGTCTGCCTGAGCAAAACAAACCCCAGGCAGCCTTAGAATGGTGTCATACTACTTGAATAACAGCACAATGTAGGGACTTAGAGCAGTGGAAATGTGTCTGTGTACTTGCTTAACTTCAGTCCACTAATGTCATCATAGTTAAAATAGTTGGCCTTTTGAGAAGAGGTGATTTTTTATGATATTAGGAACCCAATGGTTGGAGTCAATATTGGATTATTGCTTGGTTAATGGAATTACATTAACCATGCCTGGTTTAAATATTATATCCATAGGCGATATCACAAGGGACTTTTCTGATTACGGGAAGAAAAGGAGAGTATTGAGCATATAGCTGAGCCATGCAAATACCCGATCCCACATTGAAGTACCTAGGTGTGATTCCTTGATCCCTCCCCTGACTCCAGCTTCTCACCAGTGTACACCAAGGGAGGCACGGGGATGGCTCTATGATTGGATTCCTGTCACTCATGTGGGAGACCTGTTTTGTTCATGTTTCCCAGCCATGGTCAAGCCATGGAAATTGCTGGCACTTGTGGTGTGAAGCCAGTAGATGAGCTCTCTCACGCCCGTCCTCCCCTCCCTCCCTCTCAAGTAGTGAAATTCCAAAAAATATTCCCCTCCCTCCCTCTCAAGTAGTGAAATTCCAAAAAATAAGATTTTAAAACAAAAAAAGAAATTGCTCTCTCCCTCTCTCCTTCCTATATCAAAACACACTTCCTCATTTTAGATTTAACCATGAATGCTGAATAAGTCAAGGGTAGTTCTAAGGCTGTGTGGACAAAGATGATCACCACAGGCATGCATCCTGCCAATAGCAATGTTTCTCAGTCCATCCAAATCTTATCTCAGCACCTCACATGCTAGGCTCATCATTGGGAATACAAGGATGAATAAAAGGAGAAAGGAAGGGGGCGCTCAGCCCTCTGCCTCTCTGCTGAGCTGCCTACCTGGCCTGGTCAGGTGTAATCTCTCTACTCAACCATGTAACCTCGCTCCTTGCCCCCTGCCCCAGTCTCTCAGGCTCTGTCTGGAGAGGTGCCCATCCATCCTTACGGATTTCCCTTCCCTAATAAACCTTGCTATTTTACCTCCCACTACTCTGTCTCACGCCTGAATTCTTTCTTGCACGAAGACAAGAACCCTGCAATTTCTCCGGTAACATTTTTGGTGACCATGAAGGGACTTTGAGAAGACATCGGAGGTCAGTATTCCTTCCCTCAAGTGGGACCAGATCTGTGGAAGTGACCATTGAATGTCCGGCACCCCACAGCTCTCCGAGAACATGGAGTCCCCCAGGCCACGGCTTAGTTACAGCCAAAACTCCAGAGGGATTGTAAGGAATGGGAGGGAAATTAGGAAGGGCAGTTGGCTGAGAGCCTGGAGACCCCCTGAGCTTGCTTTGCCTTCCTGGCAGCTGGACTGCGACCCAAGGACCAGGTCTCTCTCTTGGAGGGACGCCTGGTCACACTGCCTACTGCTACGTGAGCAGGGCTTAGCTCCAGTCAAGGCTAATATTGGCCCTCCAGGTAAACTCAGACAACTAGGTAGTGGGCAATCTTGAATGATAGGAGATTTCAAACCCCACTCAGCCCCCCGGCATCAGGGCCTTTCCCTATGCTCTCCTCCAACTGAGATTCGTAGGGGAAGGTGAGGGCAGTCGCTCATGTCTTGTCCTCTGTAGCTTTCCACCTTCTTCCTCCTCCCAGGGCTCCCTCCCCCACTCTTTTGCTCTCCTCCTCTCCATTCCTATACTGCTGGCTTGGAGAAAGGGAGAGGGAAATTCCACAGGTCTCTCCACCTAAAGGAAAAAGCTATTACCAGTTAACCCTTTCCAACCTGGTAGAAGGTTTTCTGTCTTTGCAACTTATGGTAGCCCTGGTGCGTCTTGAAGTTTTTGTGCGCTGTCACTATTGCTAAGCTTTGATTGTCTGAGGATTGAATCTGGAAAGGAGCTAAAGTTAACTATCTGTTTTAATTGACTGAGTGATTGTAGTAGTCCTGATTAGATCTGATTTTGGTTGAAGTATTCGAGCAATGTGGATTAAGATCTCACCTTGATGGCTGTTTTGATTATTCTAGATAGTTTGAACTTCTTTGTTGCATTATAAGGTTTTGCTAGCTTATATTGTGCCTACCAAGGGTCTGGTTCCTTATGTGCTGTTAATGGGATGCAGCTTCAGAGTTGACCTCATTGCCTCGTGGGTTTTTGTGTCAGGTCTGGCTTGCTCTGTGTGTTGAATTGTGTGACAGCAAGGGCAGTGGGAAGCGTGTGCCCTTCCTCCTTCTGGTGTCTGACCAGGGCCCAGTTGGCACCAGGACAGGGAGCTGGCTACCTCTTCCTGCTTTACTTCTGTCTTTACTCTCGGCCCTCCCCTGTTCCCCCTAGGCATAGGTCTGGAGAGGGAGCCATCTGATAGACTTTGCTATCGGGCCGCACCCTTCCAAGTAAAAAGAGCACTTTAGTATAGTCCAAGCAGTTTTGCAGGCCCGGATTCTGTTGTTTCAGAAGAGGGGCTGACTGGCTTAGCCAAAGTAACATTAAAAATAGCCAGAGGCCATCAGGCCAAGTCTGACTAAGGGATAGTACTGAGAACAGGATCCCAGAAGGGAGAGATTTAGAGACGTTTTGAGGTGGTTATGTGGCAGATACCAGATTACTGGGTTCCAGGAACCCCAAGAGTATTGCAGGTTACACGGTAATACTAGTTAAGCCTGGCAACCCAGGCCCATAACCCACTGGCTACATAGCAAGCCAAGGAGTGATTTGGAGGTTTGTGGGGATGCCTGCTCCCTCCCTAGCACAGCAGATACCTCTGCCATGATTTCTCCTCTATTCTCTTTCAGATGGGAAACTAGCTCTCCTTACCACCATGTGACTCACCACTAGGATGCATTCTCAGGAATTGGTCTTGGTTCGACCCAAGGGTCTTAAAGAAGAAATTGCTAGTTTCTCTCTGTAACAACATGTGGCCACAATACAAACTAAATGATCAGAGAGTGGCCAAGAAACGGGACTTTAGATTCTAATACCATTTCTTGTTTATACCTATACTGCCGTGAGCACGGTAAATGGACAGAAATCCCTTATGAATAGGTCTTTATGGCACTCAGGAAAGATCAGGAGCTCTGTCAAAGTTGCAGACTGGACTCAGCAATGTTAACTTCATTTGAGTTATTATCAGGAGTCCACTGTAAAGCTAAGCCAAAGGAGCCACCATCTAGTGCTCCCCTTGATGCCCCAGAGCCATCATGCCCTCAGCCTCCTGTGGAGCCAACAGCCCCACCTTGCCTAGAGGTTCCTGGGAGTCCTAGTCTGAGGCCGAGGCCTAGCTGGCACCCCAGTCTGAGACCAAGCCCAAGGCCAAGCCAGAGCCCTAGCCCAAGGCTGAGCATAAGTGGGAGCCTGAGCACAGGCGTGAGCTCGGGCGCTAGGGCAGAGGGTGCAGGAAAGTTTCCCTTACGGGAAGTGATAGGACCCAATGGCCCCACCAAAATATGGGTCCCCTTTAAAATGCAGGATTTAAATGAGATGAAAGCAGAAATGGGAAGCTTCACTGAGGACCCCAACAGGTGGCTAGAGGGATGGTATAAGATTACCGGCATGTTTGAGCTTACTTGGCAGCATGTAGTATTCCTTCTAAACACTACCCTAACTCATGGGGAAAAGCAAATGGTGTCCCAGCATGCCAATGATTATGCAAATGCCTTGCATAGGCAGGATGAGGGACACCCAATCACAGAGGCAGCGATACCAATTAAGGAACCTTCATGGAACTATAATACTCCTGAGGGAAGAAAAAGCAAGGACCATATGCTGGCTTGTCTTTTAGCAGGTCTAAGGGCAGCCAATAAGGCAAGACCAAAGAACTTTTTTTTTAACTTTTATTTAATGAATATAGATTTCCATAGTACAGCTTATGGATTACAATGGCTTCCCCCCACCCAATGACTTCCCTCCCACCCACAACCTTCCCCTTTCCTGCTATCTCTCCCCTTCCATTCTTATCAAGATTCATTTTCAATTTTCTTTATATACAGAAGATCAGTTTAGTATACATTAAGTAAAGATTTCAACAGTTTGCACACACATAGAAACACAAAGTGAAATATACTGTTTGAGTACTCATTATAGCATTAAGCCTCAGTGTACAGCACATTAAGGACAGAGATCCTACATGAGGAGTAAATGCACAGTGATTCCTGTTGTTCACTTTAAAAATTGACACTCCTGTTTATGGCATCAGTAATCTCCCTATGCTCCAGTCATGAGTTGCCAAGGCTATGGAATCCTTTTGAGTTCTCCAACTCTTATCTTGTTTAGACAAGGTCATAGTCAAAGTGGAAGTTCTCTCCACCCTTCAGAGAAAGGTACCTCCTTCTTTGAAGACCTGTTCTTTCCACTGGGATCTCACTCACAGAAATCTTTAATTTAGGTTTTTTTTTTTTTATTTGCCAGAGTGTCTTGGCTTTCCATGCTTGAAATACTCTCATGGGCTTTTCAGCCAGATCCGAATGCCTTTAGGGCTGATTCTGAGGCCAGAGTGCTGTTTAGGACATCTGCCATTCTATGAGTCTGCTGTGTATCTCGCTTCCCATGTTGGATCACTCTCCCCTTTATTTATTCTATCGGTTAGTGTTAGCAGGTACTAGACTTGTTTATGTGCTCCCTTTGACTCTTAGTCCTTTCATTATGATCAATTGTGAACAGAAATTGAACACTTGGAATAGTGAGATGGCATTGGCACATGCCACCTTGATGGGATTGAATTGGAATCCCCTGGTATGTTTCTAACTCTACCATTTGGGGCAAGTCAGCTTGAGCATGTCCCAAATTATACATCTCTTCCCTCTCTTATTCCCACTCTTATATTTAACAGGGATCACATTTCAGTTAAATTTCAACACTTAAGAATAACTGTGTATTAATTACAGAATTAAACCAGTCATATTAAGTAGAACAAACAAAAAAAATACTAAGAGGGATAATGTATTAAGTTGTCCATTAGCAGTCAGGGCTATGCTGATCAAGTCACCATTTCTCATAGTGTCCATTTCACTTCAGGAGGTTTCCTTTTTGGTGTTCAGTCAGTTGTCACCGATCAGGGAGAACATATGGTATTTGTCCCTCTGGGACTGGCTTATTTCACTCAGCATGATGTGTTCCAGATTCTTCCATTTTGTTGCAAATGACCAGATTTCATTGTTTTTTTACTGCGGTATAGTATTCTAAAGAGTACATATCCCATAATTTCTTTATCCAGTCTATCGTTGATGGGCATTTAGGTTGGTTCCAGGTCTTAGCTATTGTGAATTGAGCTGCAATAAACATTAGGGTGCAGACCGCTTTTTTGTTTGCCAATTTAAATTCCTTTGGGTAAATTCCAAGCAGTGGGATGGCTGGGTCGAACGGTAGGGTTATCTTCAGGTTTCTGAGGAATCTCCAGACTGACTTCCATAGTGGCTTGACCAGTTTGCATTCCCACCAACAGTGGGTTAGTGTCCCTTTTTCCCCACATCCTCGCCAGCATCTGTTGTTGGTAGATTTCTGAATGTGAGCCATTCTAACCGGGGTGAGGTGGAACCTCATTGTGGTTTTGATTTGCATTTCCCTAATTGCTAGTGATCTTGAACATTTTTTCATGTGCCTGTTGGCCCTTTGGATTTCCTCTTTTGAAAAATGTCTATTGAAGTCCTTGGCCCATCTCTTAAGTGGGTTGTTTGTTTTGTTTTTGTGGAGTTTCTTGATTTCTTTGTAGATTCTGGTTATTAACCCTTTATCTGTTGCATAGCTTGCAAATATTTTTTCCCATTCTGTCGGTTCTCTCTTCACTTTCCTGACTGTTTCTTTTGCAGTACAGAAACTTCTCAATTTGATGCAATCCCAATAGTTGATTTTGGCTTTGACTGCCTGTGCCTCCCGGGTCTTTTCCAGAAACTCTTTGCCTGTGCCAATATCTTGAAGGAAGACCAAAGAACTTTAATAAGCTATCAATGATAGAACAGGGACCACAGGAAAATCCAGCTGCCTTTCTAGAAAGGCTCAAAGAGGGTCTTGATAAGTATACTGATTTAGATCCTGACTCTGCTATAGGAAATGCCATATTAGGGGATAGGTTCCTAACTCAAGCCGCCCCCTGATATTAGAAGAAAGCTTCAGAAATCAGGGTTGGGTTGAGCACCCCCTTGACTGACATCATAGAGGCTGCCTCCTTGCTCTACTTTATTATTAGTGACCAGGAGAATGAGGAGCAAGCTAGCAGCAGAGGATAGGCAACAGGCCAATCAATGGCTGCTTTACACGGTGATCTGCCATCAGGGAGACCCAGCAAGGCCAGTGCACCCCAAACCTGCTGATATAAGGAGCCAGGGCATTGGGCAAGCAGCTGTCATGACAGTAACTGCCTTCTGTCAGCTCTGCCAAGAGCAAGGCCACTGGACACGGAACTGCCCTGGGTGTCAAAGGACTCCTAGTTCAGAACTGCAGACCTTGTGGCCCTGAGCCTTTGGCTCTGCCCAGCCTCTCCCCAGCTTCCAGCTCCAGCCACTGCTATTGAGGGGACGGCCTAGGGTCAGTGAAAGGCAAGTTGCGTATTTCTATCAGCCTCCTATTCAGCTCTCCTCCTAGTCCAGCCATGTAATGCAGTCAACACGGTGCCTCCCTTAAAGGAGATTTGCATCTCTTTCAATTCTCTTCCAGCACCCCATGGATAGGTCTGGGCCTCACACACCCAGCCAGGCCTTAAAAGTCTATCCAATAGTATTAAGCTTAGAAAGCCCTCCCTGCAAGTTCCTAAAAACAGGGCTTTTAGTAACAGCTAACTCAGATAGTCCTGCACCTATTTGGACAGGTCCTCACTGAGGACTTAAATGGCCTATCTCTTGAGGGGGGTGCACAATAATCCATAATGTAGATGGTTAAATGTGAATGATTTGTTAGTCTGTCTCCTTTCCTAGCCTGAGACTCTAGTCTTGTAGATTGGCTTAACTTCCTAGCAATACTAGCTACTGGGTATCCAGAGGAAAACAAAGCATTGCTAGTCCATTCGACTGTTGATTATTTAATCCTTACCCTCAACCCTGGGGAGAGAAAACTTGCCCCAGAGAGGATATGGGCCATGCAGCAGATTCCTACTTCTGCAAACTTCAGGCCATCCCAGTTTTCTCTATCAGGTTCCTAGAAACAGGGAAATAGTACAGTTCCTAAACCAGGCTCTCAACAGGCAGCCAAAGCAGAGCCCCTTCCTTTGGGGGAAAGAGCAAACCACAGCCTTTGCTCAGCTAAAGGATGCTATGACTAAAGCCCCTGTGCTAGGACTGCCACACCCAGAGAGATCCTCCCAGCTGTACTTCACTGGGAGGCAAGGAGTCACCTTAGGAGTGTCAACTCAGGATGTGGGACCTGTTAAGCAACCTGTGGGCTACTTTTCTAAAACCTTAGACATGGTTGCACAAGGATGGCCTCACTGCCTAAGGATGATAGCAGCAGCTGCCTTGCTGACAGAGGAGGTATCTAAAATTACATTGGGGCAAAATATCACCCTTTATACCTCACATCAAATAAATTCTCTATTAGAGCAAAAGGGCTCTCACTGGCTCACAGATAGTAGAATACTAAAATATCAGGTCCTCCTTCTAGAAAACCCTCAGGTAAAAATAAGACATTGCTCTACTGTAAACCCAGCTACTTTAATGCCAGTTCCAGGGGAAAGTGGTCCCCTCCACTCCTGTACTGAGACTATAGACTTGATCTATGCCAGCAGAAGGGACCTAAAAGACAGCCCCCTGACTAACGCAGGTGAGGTTTGGTTCACAGACAGAAACAGTTTTGTCAGACAAGCAGAGTCTTAGCTATGCTTTTGTAAAAAACAAAATGATGGGCAAAATCGTGGATAAAAAATCTTGAATAAAGGTTTGACAAATACACTCCTTGGTTCCTAATATCAATACTTTTATGCACTTCTTCATGAGGTAATATCAGATCTTTCACTAGGGTTGGGGAAAAAACCCAGTAAGGTGACTCACAAAAATTTTTAAAAGATGGATTATTTCAAGCCAGTAGTGGGGAATTCACTTAACAGTAAACATTTAAGTTGTGTTCAAGATTTCTTCAGGGCACAGTATACTGTGGGCAGGATTCATCCCCCAATGAGGAAACCCAGTCATGACAGAAAGTGAAATAGTAGCTTCTTTGTGGGCTTCCTTCTCATTGTTTCAGTTAGTGGCATAGTGATGCCCACTCTGTCCTGTCAATACAGCTCCCACCAACTCTCCACTTGAACATACCAACTTCCTCATTTCTCTCAATGTATCCAAATGCATGATTTTAGCCGGCGGTTTATTTTATCAAGGGGAGACTTCGTCACTATAAGTTGTCCTTTCCTGTTACCCAGATTTTTGTAAAATAAAGGAAAACTTTTAAGCTTCCCGGGTCTTTTCCAGAAACTCTTTGCCTGTGCCATTATCTTGAAGGGTTTCTCCAAGGTTCTCTGATAACTTGATGGTGTCAGGTCATAGATTTAGGTCTTTAATCCATGTTGAGTGGATTTTTGTGTAAGGTGTAAGGTAGGGGTCTTGCTTCATGCTTCTGCACATGGAAATCCAGTTTTCCCAGCACCATTTATTAAATAGACTGTCCTTGCTCCAGGAATTGGATTTAGATCCTTGATCAAATCTAAGTTGGCTGTAGATGTTTGGGTTGATTTCTGGTGTTTCAGTTCTGTTCCATTGGTCTATCCATCTGATTCTGTGCCAGTACCATGCTGTTTTGATTACAACTGCCCTGTAGTATGTCCTGAAATCTGGTATTGTGATGCCTCCGGCTTTGTTTTTGTTGTACAAGATTGCTTTAGCTATTCGAGGTCTCTTGTGCCTCCATATGAATTTCAGCATCATTTCTTCTAGATCTGAGAAGAATGTCTTTGGTATCTTGATTGGGATTGTATTGAATCTATAAATTGCTTTTGGGAGAATGGACATTTTGATGATGTTGATTCTTCCAATCCATGAGCATGGAAGATTTTTCCATTTTTTGGTATCCTCTTCTATTTCTTTCTTTAAGATTTTGTAATTCTCATCGTAGAGATCTTTAACGTCCTTGGTTAAGTTTATTCCAAGGTATTTGATTGTTTTTGTAGCTATTGTGAATGGGATTGATCTTAGCAGTTCTTCCTCAGCCATGGCATTGCTTGTGTATACAAAGGCTGTTGATTTTTGTGCATTGATTTTATATCCTGCCACTTTGCCAAACTCCTCTATGAGTTCCAATAGTCTCTTAGTAGAGTTCTTTGGATCCTCTAAGTACAGAATCATATCGTCTGCAAAGAGGGATAGTTTGACTTCTTCCTTCTCGATTTGTATTCCTTTGATTTCTTTTTCTTGTCTGATGGCTCTGGCTAAAACTTCCAGAACTATGTTAAATAGCAGTGGTGAGAGTGGACATCCCTGCCTGGTGCCAGATTTCAGTGGAAATGCTTCCAACTTTTCCCCATTCAATAGGATGCTGGCCATGGGTTTTTCATAAATTGCTTTGATTATATTGAGGAATGTTCCTTCTATACCCAATTTGCTTAGAGTTTTCATCATGAAAGGGTGTTGAATTTTATCAAATGCTTTCTCTGCATCAATTGAGATAATCATATGGTTTTTCTTTTGCAGTCTGTTAATGTGGTGAATCACATTGATTGATTTGCAAATGTGGAACCATCCCTGCATACCAGGGATGAATCCCACTTGGTCTGGGTGGATGATTTTCCTGATGTGTAGTTGTACTCTATTGGCCAGAATTTTATTGAGGATTTTTGCGTCTATGTTCATCAGGGATATTGGTCTGTAATTTTCTTTCAGTGCTGCATCTTTCTCTGGCTTAGGGATTAAGGTGATGCTGGCTTCATAGAAAGAATTTGGGAGGATTCCCTCTTTTTCGATTGTTCTGAATAGTTTGAGAAGAATTGGAATTAGTTCTTCTTAAATGTCTGGTAGAATTTAGCAGTGAATCCATCTGGTCCTGGGCTTTTCTTTGTTGGGAGGGCCTTTATTACTGTTTTAATTTCTGTTTCAGTTATGGGTCTATTTAGGTTTTCTATGTCTTCATGGTTCAATTTTGGTAGATTGCATGTGTCGAGGAACCTATCCATTTCTGATAGGTTTTCCTATTTGCTGGCATACAAGTCCTTGTAGTAATTTCTGATGATTCTTTTTATTTCTGTGGTGTCTGTTGTTACGTTTCCTTTTTCATCTCTGATTTTATTGATTTGGGTCTTTTCTCTTCCTTTTTTAGTTAGTTGGGCCAATGGGGTGTCAATTTTGTTTATTTTTTCAAAAAACCATTTCTTCGCTTGGCTGATTTTTTGTAGTGTTTTTCTTGATTCAATCCTGTTGATTTCTTCTCTGATTTTAATTATTTCTCTTCTCCTACTAGATTTGGGTCTGGTTTTCTGCTGTTTTTCTAGGTCCTTGAGATGCGCTGAAAGCTCATTTATTTGGTGCCTTTCCAATTTCTTGATATAGGCCCCTATTGCTATAAACTTGCCTCTCAATACTGCTTTTGCCGTATCCCATAAGTTTTGATATGTTGTGTTGTTATCCTCATTTACTTCCAGAAAGTTTCTGATTTCTCTTTTGATTTCTTGAATGACCCAGTGTTCATTCAGGAGCATGTTGTTCAGTCTCCATGTGTTTGCATACTTTCTGGGGTTTCCTGAGTTGCTAATTTCCAGCTTCATTCCGCTGTGGTCTGAGAAGCTGCATGGTATGATTCTAATTTTTTTAAATTTGCTGAGACTTGCTTTATGACCTAGTATGTGATCAATCCTAGAGAAGGTTCCATGCACTGTTGAGAAGAATGTGAAGTCTTTAGATGTAGGATTGAAAGTTCTGTAGATATCTGTTAGATCCATTTGGGCAATAGTGTCGATTAAATCTGCTGTTTCCTTGTTGATCTTCTGTCTGGATGATCTGTCTATTTCTGAGAGTGGAGTATTGAAGTCCCCCAGTACTATTGTATTGGAATCTAAGTCTCCCTTTAAATTCCTTAACATATCTTTTAAATAGACCGGTGCCCTGTAATTAGGTGCATATACATTTATAATAGTTACATCTTCCTGTTGAATTGAACCCTTAATCATTATATAGTGCCCCTCTTTGTCTCTCTTAACAGTTTTTGTATTAAAGTTTAATTTGTCTGATATTAATATGGCTACACCTGCTTTTTTTGGTTTTTGTTGGCATGGAATATCTTTTTCCAACCTTTCACTTTCAGTCTGCATGCATCTTTGTTAGAGAGATGTGTTTCTTGTAGGCAACAAATAGTTGGGGTTTGTTCCTTGAGCCAATCAGCCAATGGGTGTCTTTTAACTGAAGAGTTAAGTCCATTAACGTTTAATGTGACTATTGATACATAGTGACTTTGCCCTACCATTTTCCCGGAGATACTTTCTAGTATATGCTTTGAGCTTCTCATGCTCTTTTACTGGTAGGTGTTCTTCCTTTACCTTCTTTCATATTGATGGCCATGTTTCTGTGTTTCTGAGTGTAGCACATCTTTAAGTATCTTTTGCAGGACCAGACGAGTGGCCACAAAGTCTTTCAATTTCTGTTTGCTATGAAAGGTCTTTATTTCACCTTCATTCACAAATGAGAGCTTAGCAGGACATAATATTCTGGGCTGGCAATTTTTCTCTCTTAGCACCTGTGCTATGTCTCGCCTTTCCCTCCTAGCCTGTAGTGTTTCTGATGAGAAGTCTGCTATGAGTCTAACTGGAGATCCTCTGAGAGTAATATGATGTTTCTCTCTTGCACATTTTAGGATCTTTTCTTTATGTTTCACTGTGGTGAGTTTAATTACCACGTGTCGTGGTGAGGATCTCTTTTGGTCATGTTTACTGGGGGTTCTATGAGCTTCCTGTACTAGGATGTCTCTGTCCTTCTCCAAACCTGGAAAGTTCTCTGCTAGTATCTCACTAAAAAGGCCTTCTAATCCCTTCTCTCTCTCCATGCCTTCAGGAACTCCTAGAACCCTAATGTTGGTTTTTTTTTTAATAGTATCCTGTAGATTCCCAACAATATTTTTTAGATTTCTAATTTCCTCTTCTTTTCTTTGGTTTGACTGTATGTTTTCCTGTGCTCTATCTTCTAAGTCCGATATTCTCTCTTCTGCTTCACGCATTCTGTTTTTAAGGCTTTCTAGTGTGTTTGCCATTCGATCTATTGAGCTCTTCATTTCATTTTGATTTCTCTTCACTATCACACTTTCCTGTTCTACTAGTTTCTGCGTTTCATTTTGATTCTTCCTTAAAATTTCATTTTCACGAGAGAGATTTTCAATCCTGTCCACTAAGGATTTCTGTAGTTCAAGGATTTGCTTTTGAAAACTTCTAATGATCTTATCATAAATTTTTTGAAATCCGTATCTTGCATTTCTTCTATCTCATCATCTTCATAATCTTGGCTTGGGGTGTTTTGTTTATTTGGAGGCGTCGTAGTGTCAGGGTTGATCTTGTTCCCTCGATTTCCATGTTTATTATTTGGCATGGTTAATTCTGTTTCCCTCACTGTGAGATTTTTTTTTTATTTTATACTATGTCCGTGTTAAGTGGACTGCCTGCTGTTGGAGGAGCCTTGGAGGCTTGAGATGGGTGTGGCCTGAGAGCTCTGCTTGGTTCTTCTGGGTTACGGGTGTGCAAAGATGACACCCTCAGGTTATGAGTGGTAAATCTCTCTTTTTATTTATTTATTTATTTGTTTGTTTGTTTGTTTATTCAGGAGGTAAGTAATACCACACTGCACGGCTGTGCAGAATTGATGGTATTTAGCTTCCTATCTCTGGCTTCTACCCAAAGAGTCTGTGCAGGCTCTGTTTCTCCTCTGGACTCCCACTGGGTTGCCTAGGCTACTGAATTGTAGTGACTCAGTTCCTTAGCTCTCCCCTGTTGTTATGTTTATCTAGAGTGCGGCCTGCTCTTTGTCTCTCGCTGGCCTTTGCAAGGTTGGCGGAAAGAGAAACTAGAGAGAAACTCGTCTGTACCAGTACCCCCCCCCACCTTTTTTTCCTTCTCTCCTGTAGTCAGTCTGGTGAACTTTCCTGCTCCCCTCTAGATTCTGACCACCGTTTCCCCGCCAATGTCTCAGGTTACTGAGCTCACCTCCCCTTCCAGTACCGATGTGTGGACTCGGAGCCCTGGGCGCCCCTGCTCTCCCCGCTGGTGTCTGTGTGACATCCACTCCCCTTCCTGCTCTGGCGCGCAGACCCTGCGGCTCCCACGGCTTGCTTCCGCGCAGTGGGTGACCTTGTTCTCCCAGTAGGTCCTCCAAATCACAGCCACTAGATCCGGAAGTGTTTCCTCTGCAATTTTTTCCTGATCCTTTTTCTGAGGCTACCGTAACTCCACTTTTATTAAACTAAATTTTCTCGGACTATCGGTGCATGCCCTCACTATTCCGCCATCTTGGCTCCGCCTCTCGAGTTTCTTGATTTCTTTGTAGATTCTGTTATTAATCCTTTATCAGTTGCATAGTTTGCAAATAATTTCTCCCATTCTGATGGTTGCCTCTTCACTTTCCTAATTGTCTATTTTGCAGTACAGAAATTTCTCAATTTGATGTAATCCCATTTGTTAATTTTTGCCTTGACTGTCTATACCTCTGGGTTTTTTTTTTTCCAAGAAGTCTTTGCCTATGCCAATTTCTTGCAGAGTTTTCCCCCAATGATCTCTAATAATATGATGGATACATTTAGATTTTTTTTAAAAGAATTCATTTATTTATTTCAGAGGTAGAGTTACAGACAATGATAGGGAGAGAGAGGAAAAAAAATCTTCCATCCACTGCTTCTCTCCCAGATGGCTGCAATGGTCAGAGCTAAGTTGATCTGAAGACAGAAGCCAGACACTTCCTCCGGGTCTCCCATGCAGGTGCAGGGGCCCAAGTGCTTGGGCCATCTTTAACTGCTTTTCCAGGCCACAGCAGAGTTGGATCAGAAGTAGACCAGCTGGGACTAGAACCAGCACCCATATGGGATGCCAGTGATGCACGTAGAGGATTAACCTACTGTGCCACAGCAATGGCCCGGAGAATTAGATCTTTAATCTTTTTTGAGTGGATTTCTGTGTAAGGTATAGCTTATGGGTCTTGGTTCATACTTCTGCATGTGGAAATCCAGTTCTGCCATCACCATTTTTTTAAAGAGATCTACCTTGCTCCAGGGATTGGTGTTAGCTCCTTGGTCAAATATAACTTGGTTGTAGATGCTTGGATTGGTTTCTGGTGATTCTATTCTATTTCATTGGTCTACCCATCTGTTTTTGTACCAGTACTAGGATGTTTTGATTATAACTGACTTGTAGTATAAAGTGATTTAATTAAGACTTTTCTCCTGATTTCTGGGTTTCTTTTCTTCCTCAAGCTATCCTTTTATGGTGCTAGTGTTGTGGCTCTGCAGGCTAAACCGCTGCCTGGATCCAATAGGTGTGCTAGTTTAGTCCCAGCTGCTCCACTTCTGATCCAGCTTCCTGCTAATGCATCTGGGAAAGCAGAATATGGTCAAAATATTTGGGCCTTTGTACCAATGTGGGAGGCCAGGATAAAGCTTCTGGATTCAGCCTAGCCCAGCCCTGCTCATTGCACCCATTTGGGCAGTGAACCAACAGATGGAAGTTTTCTCTACCTCTTCTCTCTCTGTATCTCTGCCTTCGGAATAAATCAATCTTAAAAAAATCCTCTAAGGATAAAATAATATGTTCCTATTATTTCAATCCAGTAGATTTTCAATGTACTTTCCTTATTTCTCTCTCTGACTCACTCATCATGCACTCTCTAATATTTAGGTGTCTAGATTTCATTTCTGTTTCTGTTGTGTATTCTCTATTTGTCCCAGTTTTCTTTAAACCTAATTGGCTCAATGCATTGCATCCATAGAAAATTTCATGAAAAATAATTTTTCTGATGATTATCTCAGGACAAAGTTCCAGGAAGATTGATAACCTGCCCTTCTTTACAGCCTTCTTTCCTGGCTTCCCCATCATGTGCATCAGTCACCCTGTCTCCTCTAGTTCTCCTCTGTTCTCTGAATCTCAGGGTGAGCTTAGTCAATTGATATATTTCCTTTCATTATTCTTTCTTCTAGAGCAGGGGTCTGCAATTTTTTTCTGTAAAAGACCAGCAAGTAAATAGATTAGACTCAGTAACTACTCCATTGTGCTGCTGTAGCATGAAAACAGCCATAGATAATTACTTGAGAAAGAGTATGGCTTTGTTCCAATAAAGCTTTATTTCTGTACAGTGAAATTTGATTTTATTTTTCTCATGTCCCAAATTATGATCAGGCTTTGATTTTCTTTTCTCAACTATTCATAAACCAGAAGAATCGCTCTTGGCTAATACATCATGTAAAAATAGGTAGCGCCTGTGATTTGGGACTGCCAGTCATAGTTGCTGACATCAAGAATCAAGGGCTGCTTTCCTCCCTCCTGAGATCTTCCTTTAAAAAGGAGCCATTGTTCTCAGGCACAAAAACCTGAGCAGGTCCCTTCTCTGAACTGCTATTAGTGTATCAAATTAATACATCTCAAACAACAAATTTTAGTTACTCAACTAACCTACCCCTCAAGTTCTGGGAATTACTTGCAGCGTCTGCATGAATTTTGTATTTAGTTTTCTGTGAGTGTTAAGAAGCTTCCTTAATTTAGCCTGTTATATTAATATCTTATTTTATATTCCTTTGGGAAAGAATATCTTTTCCACTAGGCATAATCTTTAAGACATGTCCATTTTGTCATAGGTGTATAAGCTATTACTGTAAGATCATTGAATTTAAAAAATATTTTTCTAGTGACATCAATGTTTTCTTGGTAAAATGTTTTTTTGATATGCAATTAAAATTCCATTCCTATGCAATCAAAAAGCTACTTTTAGTTTTTTGTACAATCTCCACAATTTACAGGAAATGTCAGAGGAAGCACTGAAAAACTATTGAGCAAATTAACATTTAAAATAAATTGGGGCTGATGCCACGGCTCAATAGGCTAATCCTCCACCTGTGGCACCAGCACACCAGGCTCTAGTCCCAGTCGGGGCACCAGATTCTGTCTCGGTTACCCCTCTTCCAGTCCAGCTCTCTGCTATGGCCCAGGAGTGCAGTGGAGGATGGCCCTAGTGCTTGGGCCTTGCGCCCACATGGGAGACCAGGAAGAAGCACCTGGCTCCCAGCTTCAGATCAGCCTGGTGCACCGCCCACAGTGGCCATTGGACAGTGAACCAATGGAAAAGGAAGACCTCTCTCTCTGTCTCTCTCTCTCATTGTCCACTCTGCCTGTCAAAAAGTAAATAAATAAAAATAAATAAATTGGACTTCCAGCAAAAGGATTTGCATGAGGACATAAATTTTTTCCAGAAAAAAGTCCATCAGAATCAATTTGAGTTCTAGATGTAGTTTAGATTTTGAAGTAATTTATCAGATGTTTAATGTTGTTGTAGGCCATGACAGAGTTCTACTAATGGTTGGATTGCAGATAGATTCTTGCCTAAATCAGAATATCACACAGAAGTCCTGATTCAGAGCAATGGCTGTGGCCATTGTGTCAATATATTACACAGCCCTGGTAGAGGGCTGATGTCCCTCTACCAGTGTGATGTCACTGAAGCTAATGCTCAAATCACTGTACGGGACTCTCACCAGACATGATGGATGAAGTAAGAGCATGAGTCTGTTAATAGTGAGGGAAAGAGAAAATGATGAGTTTTGAGCATTTTCTTTAATGTTCATCTAATTTACATGGCTTTTAATATATAGAACTTAATTTTTAACATGGCTGTGCTTAATGAGTAAGTTACTAATGTCCTAATTGTGAAACACCCTGTTTTGGGAAACCAACACAAGTGGAGTCCCACACAGTATCTTGAAGTAAGATTGGCCACTGTTGATGTTGTGATTTCAAACTAGAAGGTTAAGTATGGGGTTGTTCATTATGTTTGTGCCAGGAAGCACTGACCTCAGCCACAGAGGGCTCCTGCCCCTGGCTGAAGAGTGGCCCCTGCAGCCCCTAGCATGGTCTGCCTCATAGCAGTGTCTCTGCTCACTCGGTGCAGTGGGACTGGACAGTCTGACAACACTGTTCATGATGGGGGCTTTGGGCCACACAGTGCCCCTCTAGCCTGGGAGAACCAGAGATGAGAAGCAAAAACAGGAGTAGGATTCACCACTTGGGCTTCAGACTGTGCCCAGGACTCCCCCAGTACTGTCTTTATAATTTTAAAATTTCTATAATACAAAGTTTTTTTGTCTTAGCTTTTCTATCTTTATTTTCATTTTATTTGAAAGAGAGAAACAGAAAGACCGAGACCAACATCCCCTGGTTCACTCAACACCCACAGCAGCCTTCACCTTCTATCTCCCAGGGTGCACATGAGCAGGAATCTGGAATCAGAAGCAGCGCTGGGACTGAAACCCAAGCACTCCCATATGAGATGCTGGCATCCCAAACAGCATCGTCACAGCCATGCCAAACACCCTTGAGCTAGCTACCCTAAAGAAGAAAAGGAGCCACAGGCACTCCCAAAGCTGTAAGACCAAACCCTCCTCTTTTTCCCTATTTCAAGTCTCTAGGAGAGACTATAAACAAGCAACCCCCACCAAAATAAACAAATAAATAGCAACACCTCCAACCCCTAGAGCTGCTGGGTTCTGATATCAGCAGCACATGTGTGACAGAGCTTATAAACAATGAAGCGGGGCACTAACAGAGCTTTAGAAAAGAGAGCATGAATTATGAGGAAAGTCAAAAAGTCTGCTCACTGGGGGTAAATTATTTTTATAGCCATCAATATTTAATATTTTATGTCCTGTGCTGTACAGTAATACTCTGTATTCAAGTGTTTAATGCTGCACTTATTTCTTTTATTGAACTATCAGATGATTCTGTTAAAGGGAGTTCCTTCCTCACAGCAGGTCACTCTGCCCCATCCCCATCTGTTAGCATATTCAGCTATGTAATTTCTGGACCCAATGAGAAATTAAAGTGAACAGCTCCTTGTCCCCAAATTATCAAGAATATCCAGAGGATGATAGCAAAGTATAAACCATAAAAGGTGTCCTTCCCAGCATTGGGCTCCTCTATGCACAGGGCCCTTTGTGAGAGCATAGGTAGTGTGTCCTATGCTGCAACCTCTCCAGCTGGTTGTGCACTCTTGGGAATCAGTGCTCTTGGCACAGCCAGAATGAATGGGCTCAAGGTACAAGGGATCCAGAAAAATATCTGCCATCAGTCAATGTCTTTCACCCCCTTTTATGAAGGAAACTGGAGAATTGACCATGTTAGGTTTTCATGGCCAAGAAACAGAGATTGTACCTGGAGCTAAGCTGTTGCCTGTTAGAAATAATAAAGATAATTGAAAATGAATCGTGATGAAGAATGGGATGGGAGAGAGAGTGGGAGATGGGATGGTTGCGGGTGGGAGAGAGGTTATGGGGGGAAAAGCCGCTATAATTCAAAAGTTGTACTTTGGAAATTTATATTGATTAAATAAGTTGAAAAAAAATAAAAAAGAAATAATGAGCTTGCATCTTTTCTCACTGAGATATGAGGCCTTCTTTCTTGTCCTGTTGTTCCATTTGTGAGCTAACATAAAGGGACAAAAGTGAGTCTTCTCAGACCCCTTGATAGCTTGCAAACAAAAAGAAACATCTTCTGGCTTTTGTTGCAGGCCATGTTACTGAAAATGAAGTAGCCAGTGTAGTGTTGTCACAGTCATGGTGGAGTTGATGGCACTGAGATGCTTCAAAGACTTTGCTCATTCAATCTTGGCTAAAGCTGAAGGCTGTGGCCTTTCCAGTTACACATAAGACAGAGTGCAAACAGGTTCTTGCCTCACAGTGTGTGCTGCATCCTCTGTCTCTTTCATTTCCCTTTGCACTGCAATGGCATTCTTTCTGGGTGATGTAGTCCAAAAGATTAGAATAGCACTTTATCTACCTGACCACCTGTTTCCAGACAATGAGCATCATACCTGCTTAAGAAGCAGACTTTTCCGGTAATGCTGTCACTGCTGAACAACTTGGATTTACTGGAGCAATCAGATGTTAATTTTTCTCTTTATACTTGGTCCATTTACCAAGTTGTACTTGATAAGTTACCAAGAGGTGGTTTCTGGAGTGACAGTGGTGGCAAACCCTGGGCATGCCATAAATGTGCTTGTTTGCAACATCCATAAAAAATGTGACCAATCAACTATGATAGCCTCACATGTGCACTCTAAGTTATTTATTTATTTTTAGAGACAGAGATATCTCTTCTATTGATTGGTTCACTCCCCTAAATGGTAATGATGGCCACACCTAGGCCAGGCCAAAGCCAGGAGCTCCATGTTGTTCTCCCACATAGGTAGCAGGGACCCAAGTACTTGGGCCAACCTTCTTGGCCTTCCCAGGCACATCAACAGGGAACTGGATCAGAAGCAGAGCAGCTGTGACTTGAACCAGTGCTCAGCTAAGGGATGATAGTATTGAAAGTGACGGCTTAACCTGTTGTGCTACAACACCAGCCCCTGAAACTTAATCTTTGCTCCGTCTGTAGTAACATGAAGGTAGGAGAGAGTGAAATCTCCCTGTAGTTCTCTCTGGAGGCAACTAGGAATGTTACAGGCATGATAAAATGTTAGAGGGACTCTCCTTGCTGTAAGAGAAGACCCAGTAATTCCAATCAATTCTTCTTCCAAAACAACAACAGGGATACAGCAGTTAAGAAAGCACTTAGCATGCCCACATCTTTCACCAGTCTGGCTTTGAGTCTGCACTTTGCTTCTGATGCAGCTTCCAGCCAATGTGCATCCTGGGAGGCAACAGGTGATGGCTCAAGTACCCAAAGCCCATGCCATCAGTGTGTGAGTTCCACATGGAATTCCTGGCTCCTGGCTTTAGCACGTCCAGGCCCATCTGAAGCAGCAATTTGGGGAATGAGCCAGAGATAGAGGTTCTCCTCTCTCTGCTTCCCAAAGAAAATTAAATTTAATAAAGCCACATTTGTCTCATTAACTGATTTTTTTTAGTTTTGTAAATATTTATCTTTTTTTTTGGACAGGCAGAGTTAGACAGTGAGAGAGAGAGAGACAAACAGAGAGAAAGGTCTTCTTTTTTTCCGTTGGTTCACCCCTCAAGTGGCTGCTACAACGTGCCGGCGCACTGCACCAATCCGAAGCCAGGAGCCAGGTGCTTCCTCCTGGTCTCCCATGTGGGTGCAGGGCCCAAGGACCTGGGCCATCCTCCACTGCCCTCCTGGGCCACAGCAGAGAGCTGGACTGGAAGAGGAACAACCGGGACAGAATCTGGCACCCCAACTGGGACTAGAACCCCGGGATGCCAGCGCCGCAGGTGGAGGATTAGCCTAGTGAGCCACAACACCGGCAAATATTTATTGTTATGTAAGTCCTACAGATTTCATAAATTTCAGAGACAGAGTGGAGCTTGCCCTCCCTCCTGCCCACATTCTCACCTCCCCCCCCCCAACCTTGGATTCCCATTCTTAATTTTTACAGTGATCTATTACCAGATTCGTTAGTGATCTTATAGCTAGCAATACTCTAATTAGAAGAGCTGAACAAATAGTATGAAGATAAAGAAAAAAAATAACAAATAACAAAATAAAACTAAAGATTGTTCCTCAGTGGACGTGACAAGGGCTATCAACAATCATCCATTATCCAAAAGACTATTTCACTCGATTACATTACATTTCAGGTATTAGTTGCATTGGATCAGGGAAAACATGATATTTTCCTTTTGGGGACTGGTTTATTTTACTAAGTATAATGGATTCCAGGTATGACCATCTTGCTGCAAAATAAAGGATTTGGGTTTTGTTTTGTTTACACATGAGTAGTACTCCATAGTGTATATATCCCAAAATTTCTTTTATCTAGTACTAGTTGATAGACAGCTGGGTTATTTCACATCTTTTCTATTGTGAATTGTGCTGTAATGATCATGGGGGTACAGATACCTCTTTCATGTACTGTTCTCTTTTGGTTTGGGTATATTCCCAGGAGTGGGAAAACTGGATCATGTAGTAGATCTATATTCAGGTTTCTCAGGTATCTCCATACTGTCTCCCACAGTGGTTGTACCAGTTTACATTACCACCAGTAGTGGACCAGAGCACCTTTTTCCCCACATTCTTGCCACCATTTGTTGTTTGCTGATTTCTGTATGAAGGTCATTCTAAATGCAGAGAGGTGGAACCTTTTTGTGGTTTGATTTTCATATCCCTGATTGCTAGGAATCCTGAGCATTTTCACAAGTATCTGTTGGCCATTTGAATTTCCTCTCTTAAAAAAATGTCTGTTTAAGTTCTTCCTCATGTCTTTACTGGATTGTTTGTTGTTGAAATTCATGAGCTCTCTATAGATCCTAGATGTTAACCCTTTATCAGTTCTGTAGTTTGCAAATAGTTTCTCACATTCTGTCAGTTGCCTTTTTGTTTTTCTGAGTTTTTCTTTTGCAGTGCAGAAGCATCTCAGCTTGTTGTACTCCCATTTATCAATTTTGGCTTTGATTGCCTGTTCTTCTGGGCTCTATTCCAAGATGTCTTTGTCTATGCCAATGTCTTGAAGAGTTTCCCCCATGTTCTCTAATAATTTGATGGTGTCGGGTTGTAGATTTATGTCTTTGATGCATTTTGAGTGGATTGTTGTGCAGGCTGTAAGGAAGGAGTCTAATTTCATACTTCTGCATGTGGAGATCCAGTTTTTCCAGCACCATTTGTTAGACACTGTCTCTGCTCCATGGATTAATTTCCTCCCCTTTATAAAATATAAGTTGATTGTAGATGCATGGATTGGTTTCTGGAGATTCTATTCTATTCCATTGGCCTATAAGTCTAGTTTTGTGTCAGTACCAGGCTGTTTTGATTATAACTGCCCTGTAGTATTGTCTTGAAATCAGGTATTGAATGCCTCCAGCTTTGTTTTATTTTTAAACTTTTCTTTAATGAATATAAATTTCCAAAGTACAGCTTATGGATTACAATGGCTTCCCCCCCCCATAACTTCCCTCCCACCCGCCACCCTCCCCTTTCCCACTCCCTCTCCCCTTCCATTCACATCGAGATTCATTTTCGATTCTCTTTATATACAGAAGATCAGTTTAGCATACATTAAGTAAAGATTTCAACAGTTTTCTCCCACACAGAAACACAAAGTGAAAAATACTGTTTGATTACTAGTTATAACATTAAATCAATGTATAGCACACTAAGGACAAAGATCCTACATGAGGAGTAAGTGCACAGTGACTCCTGTTGTTGACTTAACAAATTGACACTCTTGTTTATGGCATCAGTAATCACCCTAGGCTCTTGTCATGAGCTGCCTTTGTTTTTGTAGAATAATATTGCTTTAGCTATTTGGGAACTCCTGTGTTTCCATTTGAATTTCAGCATAGTTTTCACTAGATCTGCCAAGAAGGTCATTGTTATTTTGATTGGGATCACACTGAATCTGTAAATTTCTTTTGGTAGTATGGATGTTGATGATGTTGATTCTTCCAATCCATGAACATGGAAAATTATAGAGATCTTTGACATCCTTGGTTAAATTTATTCCAAGGTATCTGATTCTTTTTGGAGCTGCTGTGAATGGTACTGATCTCACAAGTTCTTTCCTGGCCATGGCACTGTCTGTGTATATAAAGGCTATTGACTTTTCTAGTTTAATTGTATATTCTGCCATTTTATAAAACCCTTTTATGAGTTCCAGTAGTCTCTCAGTGGAGTGTTTGGGATCTTGCATATATATGATCATGCCATCTGCAGATAAGGATAGTTTGAGTTCCTCATTTCTAATTTGTACCCCTTTGATTTCTTTTTCTTGCCTAATGGCTCTAGCTAAAACTTCCAGGACTGTATTAAATAGCAATGATGATACTGGGCATCCTTGTCTGGTTCTGGATCTTAGGAAGTATGATGCCAGCTTTTCTCTATTTAATAGGATGTTTTCTGTGAGCTTGTCATATATTGCCTTGGTTTTGTTGAGGAATGTTCCTTCTATACCCAGTTTCCTTAAGGTTTTCTTCATGAAAGAATGTTATATTGTATCAAATGCTTTCTCTGCATCTATTGAGATAATAATATGATTTTTTTCTTAGTTTGTTAAGGTGGTATATCACATATCACAGGATTTGTGAATCCTGAAGCATTCTTGCATTCTGGTGATAAATCCGACTTGGTCAGGGTAGATGATCTTTCTGATGTGCTGTTGCATTCTATTAGCTAATATTTTGTTGAGGATTTTTACATCTGTGTTCATCAGGAATATTGGTCTATGGTATTCTTTCTCTGTTGCATCTTTTCCAGGTTTGGATATTAAAGTGATGCAGGCCTCACAGAAAGAGTTTGGGAGGATTCCCTCCTTTTCAGTTGTTTTCAATTGCTTGAGAAGAATTGGAATTATTCTTTAAATGTCTGGTAGAATTCAGTAGTAAAGCCATCCATTCCTGGGGTTTTCTTTGTGGGAGGGTCTTTATTACTGATTCAATCTCATCTTGGTTATTGGTCCATTTAGGTTTTCTATATCTTAATGAATTAATTTTGGCAGATTCAATCTTTCTAGAATCTATCCAGTTCTTCTAGGTATCCTAGTTTGTTGGCATACAACTGTTTGTAAAAATTTCTGATGATTGTTTTTATTTCTGTGGTATATGTTACATTTCCTTTTTCATCCCTGTTTTTATTAATTTGTGTCTTTTTTTCTGGCTTAGGTGCACCAATGCTGTATCAGTTTTGTTTATTTTTTCAAAATCTAGCTTTTCATTATATTGATATATTGTACTTTTTTGTTTCAATTTTGATGATTTTTTCTCTAATATTATTTCTTTCCTCCTACTAGTTTTGGGTTTGGTTTGTTGTTGATATTCTAGGTCCTTGAGATGCATTAATAGCTCTTTATTTAGTACCTTTCCAGCTTCTTCATGTAGGCATCAATTGCTACAAACTTTTTCTTAACTCTGCTTTTGCTGTATCCCATAGGTTTTGTTTTTTTTTTCCTTTTATTGTGCTTTATTTGTTATACGTTATAGATCTTTATGTACTTCATAGGTCTTTTTTTTGTATCAAAAGCTAGTATTTATTAATAACAAACACTTTATTTATTCTCATAACATTGAAAGCTAACACCTATTGAATAGGTTTCCTTACAAAACCTTTGCATGCCTGGCTTTTTTTTTTATCTTTTATTTAATGAATATAAATTTCCAAAGTACGACTCATGGGTTACAATGGCTTCCCCCCCCATACCGTCCCTCCCACCCACAACCCTCCCCTTTCCCACTCCCTCTCCCCTTCCATTCACATCAAGATTCATTTTCGATTATCTTAATATACAGAAGATCAGCTTAGTATAACTTAAGTAAGGATTTCAACAGTTTGCTCCCACACAGAAACATAAAGTGAAAAATAATAGATGATTTTTTTAAATGATGATGAAATCAGATCAGACCTATTGTCATGTTTAATCCCAGTGAGAGTCAAGTTGGGAATTGATAATTTTTTTTTTTTTACAGAAGATCAGTTTAGTGTACATTAAGTAAAGATTTCAATTGTTTGCACCCCCATAGAAACACAAAGTGAAATATACTGTTTGAGTACTCATTATAGCATTAAGCCTCAGTGTACAGCACATTAAGGACAGAGATCCTACATGAGGAGTAAGTGCACAGTGACTCCTGTTGTTGACTTTACAAATTGACACTCCTGTTTATGGCATCAGTAATCTCCCTATGCTCCAGTCATGAGTTTCCAAGGCTATGGAAGCCCCTTGAGTTCTCCGACTCTTATCTTGTTTAGACACGGTCATAGTCAAAGTGGAGGTTCTCTCCTCCCTTCAGAGAAAGGCACCTCCCTCTTTGAAGACCTGTTCTTTCCACTGGGATCTCACTCACAGAGATCTTTTTGCCAGAGTGTCTTGGCTTTCCATGCCTGAAATGCTCTCATGGGCTTTTCAGCCAGATCCGAGTGCCTTTAGGGCTGATTCTGAGGCCAGAGTGCTATTTAGGACATCCGCCATTCTATGAGTCTGCTGAGTATCTCACTTCCCATGTTGGATCACTCTCCCCTTTATTTATTCTATCGGTTAGTGTTAGCAGATACTAGACTTGTTTATGTGCTCCCTTTGATTCTTAGTCCTTTCATTATGATCAATTGTGAACAGAAATTGATCACTTGGAATAGTGAGATGGCATTGGCACATGCCACCTTGATGGGATTGAATTGGAATCCCCTGGTATGTTTCCAACTCTACCAATTGGGGCAAGTCAGCCCGAGCATGCCCCAAATTATACATCTCTTCCCTCTCTTATTCCCACTCTTATGTTTAACAGGGATCACATTTCAGTTAATTTTCAACACTTAAGAATAACTGTGTATTAATTACAGAATTAAACCAGTCATATTAAGTAGAACAGACAAAAAAAAAAAATACTAAGAGGGATAATGTATTAAGTTGTCCATTAGCAGTCAGGGCTATGCTGATCAAGTCACCATTTCTCATAGTGTCCATTTCACTTCAGGAGGTTTCCTTTTTGGTGTTCAGTCAGTTGTCACCGATCAGGGAGAACATATGGTATTTGTCCCTTTGGGACTGGCTTACTTCACTCAGCATGATGTGTTCCAGATTCCTCCATTTTGTTGCAAATGACTGGATTTCGTTGTTTCTTACTGCGGTATAGTATTCTAAAGAATACATATCCCATAATTTCTTTATCCAGTCTACCATTGATGGGCATTTAGGTTGGTTCCAGGTCTTGGCTATTGTGAATTGTGCTGCAATAAACATTAGGGTGCAGACCGCTTTTTTGTTTATCAATTTAAACTCCTTTGGGTAAATTCCAAGGAGTGGGATGGCTGGGTTGAATGGTAGGGTTATCTTCAGGTTTCTGAGGAATCTCCAGACTGACTTCCATAGTGGCTTGACCAGTTTGCATTCCCACCAACAGTGGGTTAGTGTCCCTTTTTCCCCACATCCTCGCCAGCATCTGTTGTTGGTAGATTTCTGTATGTGAGCCATTCTAACCAGGGTGAGGTGAAACCTCATTGTGGTTTTGATTTGCATTTCCCTAATTGCTAGTGACCTTGAACTTTTTTTCATGTGCCTGTTGGCCCTTTGGATTTCCTCTTTTGAAAAATGTCTATTGAAGTCCTTGGCCCATCTCTTAAGTGGGTTATTGGTTTTGTTTTTGTGGAGTTTCTTGAGCTCTTTGTAGATTCTGGTTATTAACCCTTTATCTGTTGCATAGTTTGCAAATATTTTTTCAGGTAGCGCATCAGTCCCATAGGTTTTGATATGATGGACTGCCATCTTCATTTGTTTCCAGAAATTTTTGATGAACTGTGGTGTTCCCTTGCTGATCTTCTGTCTGGATGATGTGTCTATTGCTGAAAATGGGGTATTGAAATTCCCCATTACTATTGTCTCCATTCAGGTCCATCAGTATTTTTAAGTAGCCAGGTACCCAATAATTGAGTATATCTACTTTTACTATACCCACATCTTCCTGTTGGATTGATCCCTTAAGCATTACATAGTGCTCTTCTTTGTCTCTTTTAACAGTTGTTATATTAAAGGCTATTTTTTCTTGTATTAGAATGGCAATACCTAGGATTGAATCTGGCTGTTCAATGACATTTATTCCTATCATTGGAAAATGAGTATATGCTAATTAATTGAGTTATCATTCATTAAAGTATTTAAAAATATTTACTATTGCTAATGGTAAAAGGTGAATTGCTGGCCAGTGCTGTGGCTCACTTGGCTAATCCTCCACCTGCAGCACTGGCACCCTGGGTTCTAGTATCGGTTGGGGCGCCGGATTCTGTCCTGGTTGATCCTCTTCCAGTCCAGCTCTCTGCTTGGCTTGGGAAGGCAGTGGAGGATGGCCCAAGTGCTTGGGCCCTGCACCCACATGGGAGACCAGGAGGAAGCACCTGGCTCCTGGCTTCAGATCAACACAGCACACTGGCCGTAGCAGCCATCTGGGGGGTGAACCAAAGGAAAGAAGACCTTTCTCTCTGTCTCTCTGTCTCACTGTCTAACTCTGCCTGACATAAATAAATAAATAAATAAATGTGAATTGCCATCTTATTTCTCTCATTTCTTTTAAAATAATTTTAATCTCCTGTATCTTCATTGAAGTTCTCTCCATGTTGTGTAGGAGAAATTCTGTCACCATGATTAAATGAGCAAATTGTATGCTGCCTTACCCACCTCACCTATTTGTACTTGTTATTACTGCAGATGTAGAACATACACATCTTTGAGATGTTTTGGAATGTTTGGATTCAGATGCATTATTTCTGCCTTAAAATATCATTTAGTAATCATAAAAGTAACATTAATCTATGACTCCTATACAGTTTTGGTTAAAGTATATTATAATTTTTTGACTTACAGTTATTATAAATTTGCCTTTAAGAGAGATCACTCTTTTTTCCTCACATACTCACCTCCTCCTTTTTGGAAAAGAATGGTCTTCAGTTAAGTTAGTATCCTGAAAAGCTCAGGAAATAGAAATGACCTCATAGCATTGCAAATGTGTGACAATACAGATCATAACAAAAATAATTTGGGGCCAACCAATTGGCATAGCCAGTAGAGAAACTGCCTGCAGTGCCAGGATCACATATGGATGCCAGCACGTGTTCTGGCTTCTCCACTTCTTTTTTTTATAGAAATATTTTGTTTAAGAAATATAAATTTCATAGGTACAACTTCTGAATTATAGCTGTTCTTCCTCCTATACCTGCCCTCCCACCCCCAAAACATTTCACCACCTACTCCCTCTCCCATCCCATTCTTATTAAGATTCATTTTTAATTATTTTCATATACAGAAAGTCAACTCTATACTTAGTAAATATTTCAACAGTTTACAGCCACACAGACACACAAAAAATAAAGTAGTGTTTGAAGACTAATTTTAGCGTTAATTCTTTTTTTAAAAAATGATTCTTTTTATTTATTTGACAGGTAGACAGTAAGAGAGAGACAGAAAGAAAGGACTTCCTTCTGTTGGTTCACCCCGCAAAGGGCCGCTACAGCTGGAGCTATGCCGATCCAAAGCCAGGAGCCAGGTGCTTCCTCCTCATCTCCCATGCGGGTGCAGGAGCCCAGGCACTTGGGCCATCCTCCACTGCCCTCCCGGGCCACAGCAGAGAGCTGCACTGGAACAGGAACTTGAACCCAGCGCCCATATGGGATGCCAGCACCATAGGCAAAGGATTAACCAAGTGAGCCATGGCACTGGCACCAGCATTAATTCTCATGGTACAACTCATTAAGGACAGAAGTGCTACATGGGGAGCAAGTGCACAGTGACTCCTATTATTGATTTAACAATTGACACTCTTATTAATGATATCAGTAATCACCCGAGGCTCTTGTCATGAGCTGCCAAGGCTATGGAAGCCTCTTGACTCCACAAACTCCAACATTATTTAGACAAGACCATACTCAAAGTGGAAGATCTCTCCTCCCTTCAGAGAAAGGTACCTCCTTCTCTGATGGCCCCTTCTTTCCACTGGGATCTCACTCACAGAGATCTTTCATTTAGGTCATTTTTTGCCACAGTGTCTTGGCTTTCCATGCCTGAGATACTCTCATGGGCTTTTTAGCCAGATCTGTATGCCTTAAGGGCTGGTTCTGAGGCCAGAGTGCTGTTTAGGGCATTTGTCATTCTATGAGTCTGCTGTGTGGCCTGTTTATAATGTTGGATTGTTCTCTCCTTTTAATTCTATTATTATTAACAGACACTTTTCTTATTTATATGATCCCTTTGAGACTTATTCATATTTTTATGATCCATTATGAACTTAAATAGGTCACCTTAACAAGTAAGATGACATTGGTACCTGCCAACATAATGGGATTTGGAATCCCATGCATGTTTTTAGCTTTACTGTTAGGGGTAAGTCCAAGGGAACATGTGCCAAACTGTACATCTCCTCTCTCTTATATTCACACTCTTTTTTTTTTTGGACAGGCAGAGTGGACAGTGAGAGAGAGAGAGAGAGAAAGGTCTTCATTTTTCCGTAGGTTCACCCCCCAATGACTGCTGTGGCCAACACACTGTGGCCGGCGCACCATGCTGATCCAAAGCCAGGAGCCAGGTGCTTCCTCCTGGTCTCCCATGTGGGTGCAGGGCCCAAGCACTTGGGCCATTCTCCACTTCTTTCCTGGGCCACAGCAGAGAGCTGGACTGGAAGAGGATCAACCAGGACAGAATCCGGCACCCAGACCAAAACTAGAACCCAGGGTGCCAGTGCTCCAGGTTGAGGATTAGCCTATTGAACCACGGCGTTGGCCTTTCCCACTCTTATTTTTAACAGAGATCAATTTTCAATTGGATTTAAACATCTAAGGATAATTCCGTATTAAGTAAAGAGTTCAACCATTGGTATTAAGTAGAAAAAGAAAATACTAAAATAGATAAGATAGTAAGCTCTTCCTCAACAGGCAGGACCAAGGCTGATCAAGTTAGTGCTTCTCATAGTGTCAGCTTAACTTCTACAGGTTTCCTTTTAGGTGCTCAGTTAGTTGTCAAAGATCAGGGAGAACATATGCTATTTGACCCTTTGGACTGGCTTATTTCACTCAGCATGATGTGTTCCAAATTCTTCCATTTTGTTGCAAATGACTGGATTTCATTTTTTCACCACTGAGTAGATTTCCATAGAGTACATTCCCCATAATTTTTTTATCCAGTCTTCTGTTGATGGGCATTTAGGTTGATTCCTTGTCTTAGCTATTGTGAATCGAGCTGCAATAAACATGGAGGTGCAGATAGCTCTTTTATTTGCCGATTTCATTTCCTTTGCTTGAATTCCAAGGGGAAGGGTGGCCGAGTCCTGTGGTAGGGCTGTATTCAGATTTCCTACAATCTGTCTTCCGGAGTGGCTTTACCAGTTTGTATTCCTGCTAACAGTACCTTATTGTGCCTTTTCCCCAAAAATCCTTGTTAGCATTTGTTGTTTGTTAATTTCTGTATGAAAGCCATTCTAACTGGGGTAAGGTGAAACCTCACTGTGGTTTGATTTGTATTTCCCTGATGGCTAGTGATACTGCATGTTTTTTTCATGTATCTGTTGGCCATTTGGATTTCCTCTTTTGCCTATCTTTTAAGTGGGTTTTTTGTCTAGTTTCTGTGGAGTTTTTTGATCTCTCTGTAGATTCTGGTTATTAATCCTTCATCAGTTGCATAATTTGCACATAATTTCTCCTAATCTGTTGCCTCTTCACTTTCCTGATTGTTTTGTATTACAGAATCTTCCCAATTTGATGTAATCCCAGTTGTTAATTTTGCCTTTGGCAGTCTGTGCCTCTGGGGTCTTGTCCAGGAAGCCTTTGCCTTTGCCTGTGCCAGTGTCTTGCAGGGTTTCTCCAATATTCTCTAACAAATTGATGGTGTCAGTTCATAGATTTAGATCTTAAATCCATGTTGGGTGGATTTTTGTGTAAGGTGTAAGATAGGGGTCTTGCTTCACACTTCTGCATGTGGAAATCCAGCTTTCCCAGCACCGTTTTTGTTGAACAGACTGTCCTTTCTCCAGGAATTGGTTTTAGCTCCTTGATCAAATATAAGTTGGTTGTAGATGTGTAGATTGATTTCTGGTGTTTCTAGTTTGTTTCATTCATCTATCCATCAGTTTGTGTACCAGTACCGGGCTGTTTATTTATTTATTTTTTTTTGACAGGCAGAGTGGACAGTGAGAGAGAGAGAGAAAGAGAGAAAGGTCTTCCTTTGCCATTGGTTCACCCTCCAATGGCCACCGTTGCCGGCGCGCTGCAGCCGGCGCACTACGCTGATCCGATGGCAGGAGCCAGGAGCCAGGTGCTTTTCCTGGTCTCCCATGGGGTGCAGGGCCCAAGCACCCGGGCCATCCTCCACTGCACTCCCTGGCCACAGCAGAGAGCTGGCCTGGAAGAGGGGCAACCGGGACAGAATCCGGCGCCCCAACCGGGACTAGAACCCGGTGTGCCGGCGCCGCTAGGCGGAGGATTAGCCTAGTGAGCCGCGGCGCTGGCCCCGGGCTGTTTTGATTATAACTGCCTTGTAGTATGTCTTGAAATCTGGTATTGTGATCCTCTCACTTTGATTTTGTTGTATAAGGTTGCTTTAGCTATTTGAGGTCTCCTGTGCCTCCATATGAATTTCAGCATCATTTTTACCTTATCTGAGAAGAATGTCTTTGGTATTTTGATTGGTATCACATTGAATCTGTAAATAGCTTTTGGAAGAAATTATTTCGATGATACTGATTCTTCCAAATCCATGAACATGGAATATTTTTCCATTTTTTGTATCTTCTACTTCTTTCTTTAATGTTTTGTAATTCTAATTGCAGAGATCTTTGAAATCTTTGGTTGAGTTTATTCAAATGTATTTGATTTTTTGTTGTTGTTGCTATTGTGAATGGGATTGACCTTAAAAGTGCTGTCTCAGTCTGTGGGATTGTCTGTGTATACAAAGGCTTTTGATTTTTCTGTATTCATTTTTTTTCTTTTCAAATTCTATTTAATAAATATAAATTTCCAAAGTACAACTTTTGAATTATAGCACCTTTTCCCCCCATAACCTCCTTCCCACCTACAGCCATCCCATATCCCACTCCCTCTCCCATCCCATTTTTCATCATGATTCATTTTCTTTTTTTTCTTTTTTTTTAACTTATATTTAATGAATATAGATTTCCAAAGTACAGCTTATGGATTACATTGGCTTCTCCCAACCCCCCATGACTTCCCTCCAACCCGCAACCCTCCCCTTTCCCGCTCTCTCTCCCCTTCCATTCATATCAAGATTCATTTTCAGTTTTCTATATATACAGAAGATCAGTTTAGTATACATTAAGTAAAGATTTCAACAGTTTGCACACACATAGAAACACAAAGTGAAATTTACTGTTTGAGTACTCGTTATAGCATTAAATCTCAATGTACAGCACACTAAGGACAGAGATCCTACATGAGGAGTAAGTGCACAGTGACTCCTGTTGTTGACTTTAAAAATTGACACTCCTGTTTATGGCATCAGTAATCTCCCTATGCTCCAGTCATGAGTTTCCAAGGCTATGGAATCCTTTTGAGTTCACTGACTCTTATCTTATTTAGACAAGGCCATGGTCAAAGTGGAAGTTCTCTCCTCCCTTCAGAGAAAGGTACCTCCTTCTTTGAAGACCTATTCTTTCCACTGGGATCTCACTCACAGAGATCTTTCATTTAGGGTTTTTTTTTTTTTTGCCAGAGTGTCTTGGCTTTCCATGCCTGAAATACTCTCATGGGCTTTTCAGCCAGATCCAAATGTCTTTAGGGCTGATTCTGAGGCCAGAGTGCTGTTTAGGACATCTGCCGTTCTATGAGTCTGCTGTGTATCTCGCTTCCAATGTTGGATCGCTCTCCCCTTTATTTATTCTATCAGTTAGTATTTGCAGGTACTAGACTTGTTTATGTGCTCCCTTTGATTCTTAGTCCTTTCATTATGATCAATTGTAAACTGAAATTGATCACTGGGACTAGTGAGATGGCACTGGTATATGCCACCTTGATGGGATTGAATTGGAATCCTCTGGTATGTTTCCAACTCTACCATTTGGGGCAAGTCAGCTTGAGCATGTCCCAAATTGTACATCTCTTCCCTCTCTTATTCCCACTCTTATGTTTAACAGGAATCACATTTCAGTTAAATTTCAACACTTAAGAATAACTGTGTATTAATTACAGAATTAAACCAGTCATATTAAGTAGAACAAACAAAAAAAATACTAAGAGGGATAATGTATTAAGTTGTCCATTAGCAGTCAGGGCTATGCTGATCAAGTCACCATTTCTCATAGTGTCCATTTCACTTCAACAGGTTTCCTTTTTGGTGTTCAGTCAATTGTCACCGATCAGGGAGAACATAGGATATTTGTCCCTTTGGGACTGGCTTATTTCACTCAGCATGATGTGTTCCAGATTCCTCATTTTGTTGCAAATGACCAGATTTCATTGTTTCTTACTGTGGTATAGTATTCTAAAGAGTACATATCCCATGATTTCTTTATCAAGTCTACCGTTGATGGGCATTTAGGTTGGTTCCAGGTCTTAGCTATTGTGAATTGAGCTGCAATAAATGTTAGCGTGCAGACCGCTTTTTTGTTTGCCAATTTAAATTCCTTTGGGTAAATTCCAAGCAGTGGGATGGCTGGGTTGAATGGTAGGGTTATCTTCAGGTTTCTGAGGAATCTCCAGACTGACTTCCATAGTGGCTTGACCAGTTTGCATTCCCACCAACAGTGGGTTAGTGTCCCTTTTTCCCCACATCCTCGCCAGCATCTGTTGTTGGTAGATTTCTGTATGTGAGCCATTCTAACCAGGGTGAGGTGAAACCTCATTGTGGTTTTGATTTGCATTTCCCTAATTGCTAGTGATCTTGAACATTTTTTCATGTGCCTGTTGGCCCTTTGGATTTCCTCTTTTGAAAAATGTCTATTGAGGTCCTTGGCCCATCTCTTAAGTGGGTTGTTGGTTTTGTTTTTGTGGAGTTTCTTGATCTCTTTGTAGATTCTGGTTATTAACCCTTTATCTGTTGCATAGTGTGGAAATATTTTTTCCCATTCTGTTGGTTCTCCCTTCACTTTCCTGACTGTTTCTTTTGCAGTACAGAAACTTCTCAATTTGATGCAATTCAAATGTTAATTTTGGCTTTGACTCCCTGTGCTTCTGGGGTATTTTCCAAGAAGTCATTGCCGGTACCTATATCTTGCAGGGTTTTTCCAATGCTCTCTAATAATTTCATGGTGTCAGGTCATAGATTTAAGTCTTTGATCCATGTTGAGTGAATTTTTATGTAAGGTGAAAGGTAGTGGTCTTGCTTCATGCTTCTGCATGTGGAAATCCAGTTTTCCCAGCACCATTTATTGAATAGACTGTCCTTGCTCCAGGAATTGGTTTTAGATCCTTATCAAATATAAGTTGGCTGTAGATGTTTGGGTTGATTTCTGGTGTTTCAGTTCTGTTCCATTGGTCTATCCATCTGTTTCTGTACCAGTACCATGCTGTTTTGATTACAACTGCCCTGTAGTATGTCCTGAAATCTGGTATTGTGATGCCTCCGGCTTTGTTTTTGTTGTACAAGATTGCTTTAGCTATTCGAGGTCTCTTGTGCCTCCATATGAATTTCAGCATCATTTCTTCTAGATCTGAGAAGAATGTCTTTGGTATCTTGATTGGGATTGTATTGAATCTATAAATTGCTTTTGGGAGAATGGACATTTTGATGATGTTGATTCTTCCAATCCATGAGCATGGAAGATTTTTCCATTTTTTGGTATCCTCTTCTATTTCTTTCTTTAAGATTTTGTAATTCTCATCGTAGAGATCTTTAACGTCCTTGGTTAAGTTTATTCCAAGGTATTTGATTGTTTTTGTAGCTATTGTGAATGGGATTGATCTTAGCAGTTCTTCCTCAGCCATGGCATTGCTTGTGTATACAAAGGCTGTTGATTTTTGTGCATTGATTTTATATCCTGCCACTTTGCCAAACTCCTCTATGAGTTCCAATAGTCTCTTAGTAGAGTTCTTTGGATCCTCTAAGTACAGAATCATATCGTCTGCAAAGAGGGATAGTTTGACTTCTTCCTTCTCGATTTGTATTCCTTTGATTTCTTTTTCTTGTCTGATGGCTCTGGCTAAAACTTCCAGAACTATGTTAAATAGCAGTGGTGAGAGTTGGCATCCCTGCCTGGTGCCAGATTTCAGTGGAAATGCTTCCAACTTTTCCCCATTCAATAGGATGCTGGCTGTGGTTTTTTTATAAATTGCTTTGATTATATTGAGGAATGTTCCTTCTATACCCAATTTGCTTAGAGTTTTCATCATGAAGGGGTGTTGAATTTTATCAAATGCTTTCTCTGCATCAATTGAGATAATCATATGGTTTTTCTTTTACAGTCTGTTAATGTGGTGAATCACATTGATTGATTTGCAAATGTGGAACCATCCCTGCATACCAGGGATGAATCCCACTTGGTCTGGGTGGATGATTTTCCTGATGTGTAGTTGTACTCTATTGGCCAGAATTTTATTGAGGATTTTTGCGTCTATGTTCATCAGGGATATTGGTCTGTAATTTTCTTTCAGTGCTGCATCTTTCTCTGGCTTAGGGATTAAGGTGATGCTGGCTTCATAGAAAGAATTTGGGAGGATTCCCTCTTTTTCGATTGTTCTGAATAGTTTGAGAAGAAATGGGATTAGTTCTTCTTTAAATGTCTGGTAGAATTCAGCAGTGAATCCATCTGGTCCTGGGCTTTTCTTTGTTGGGAGGGCCTTAATTACTGTTTCAATTTCTGTTTCAGTTATGGGTCTATTTAGGTTTTCTATGTCTTCATGGTTCAATTTTGGTAGATTGCATGTGTCCAGGAATCTATCCATTTCTGATAGGTTTTCCTGTTTGCTGGCATACAGGTCCTTGTAGTATTTTCTGATGATTCTTTTTATTTCTGTGGTGTCTGTTGTTACATTTCCTTTTTCATCTCTGATTTTATTGATTTGGGTCTTTTCTCTTCCTTTTTTAGTTAGTTGGGCCAATGGGGTGTCAATTTTGTTTATTTTTTCAAAAAACCAGCTCTTCACTTGGCTGATTTTTTGTAATTTTTTTTTGATTCAATCCTGTTGATTTCTTCTCTGATTTTAATTATTTCTCTTCTCCTACTAGATTTGGGTCTGGTTTGCTGCAGTTTTTCTAGGTCCTTGAAATGTGCTGAAAGCTCATTTATTTGGTACCTTTCCAATTTCTTGATATAGGCCCCTATTGCTATAAACTTGCCTCTCAATACTGCTTTTGCCGTATCCCATAAGTTTTGATATGTTGTGTTGTTATCCTCATTTACTTCCAGAAAGTTTCTGATTTCTCTTTTGATTTCTTGAATGACACAGTGTTCATTCAGGAGCATGTTGTTCAGTCTCCATGTGTTTGCATACTTTCTGGGGTTTCCTGAGTTGCTAATTTCCAGCTTCATTCCGCTGTGGTCTGAGAAGCTGCATGGTATGATTCTAATTCTTTTAAATTTGCTGAGACTTGCTTTATGGCCTAGCATGTGATCATTCCTAGAGAAGGTTCCATGCACTGCATGTGTTTCTTGTAGGCAACAAATAGTTGGGGTTTGTTCCTTGAGCCAATCAGCCAATTGGTGTCTTTTATCTGAAGAGTTAAGTCCATTAATGTTTAATGTGACTATTCATACATAGTGACTTTGGCCTGCCATTTTCCTGGAGATATTTTCTAGTATATGCTTTGAACTTCCCATGCTCTTTTACTGGTAGGTGTTCTTCCTTTACCTTCTTTCATATTGATGGCCATGTTTCTGTGTTTCTGAGTGTAGCACATCTTTAAGTATCTTTTGCAGGGCCGGATGAGTGGCCGCAAAGTCTTTCATTTCTGTTTGCTAGGAAAGGTTTTTATTTCACCTTCATTCACAAATGAGAGCTTATCAGGATATAATATTCTGGGCTGGCAATTTTCTCTCTTAGCACCTGTGCTATGTCTCACCATTCCCTTTTAGCCTGTAGTGTTTCTGATGAGAAGTCTGCTGTGAGTCTAATTGGAGATCCTCTGAGAGTAATCTGACATTACTCTCTTGCACATTTTAGGATCTTTTCTTTATGTTTCACTGTGGAGAGTTTAATTACAACGTGTCATGGTGAGGATCTCTTTTGGTCATGTTTACTGGGGGTTCTATGAGCTTCCTGTACTAGGATTTCTCTGTCCTTCTCCAAACCCGGAAAGTTCTCTGCTAGTATCTCACTAAAAAGGCCTTCTAGTCCTTTCTCTCTCTCCATGCCTTCAGGAACTCCTAGAACCCAAATGTTGGGTTTTTTAATAGTATCCTGAAGATTCCCAACAATATTTTTTAGATTTCTAATTTCCTCTTCTTTTCTTTGGTTTGACTGTATGTTTTCCTGTGTTCTATCTTCTAAGTCCGATATTCTCTCTTCTGCTTCACCCATTCTGTTTTTAAGGCTCTCTAATGTGTTTGTCATTTGATCTATTGAGCTCTTCATTTCATTTTGATTTCTCTTCACTATCACACTTTCCTGTTCTACTAGTTTCTATGTTTCATTTTGATTCTTCCTTAAAATTTCATTTTCACGAGAGAGATTTTCAATCCTGTCCAATAAGGATTTCTGTAGTTCAAGAATTTGCTTTTGAAAACCTCTAAATGTTCTTATCATAAATTTTTTGAAATCTGTATCTTGCATTTCTTCTATCTCATCATCTTCATAATCTTGGCTTGGGGTGTTTTGTTTATTTGGAGTTGTCATAGAGTCAGCGTTGATCTTGTTCCCTTGATTTTTGTGTTTGTTGCTTGGCATAGTTAATTCTTCTTCCTGCACTGTGAGTTTTTTTGTTTTTTTTTGTTTTGTTTTGTTTTTTTTTATACTATGTCCGTGTTAAGTGGACTGCCTGCTGTTGGAGGAGCCTTGGAGGCTTGAGATGGGTGTGGCCTGAGAGCTCTGCTTGGTTCTTTGGGGTTACGGGTGCGCAAAGGTGACACCCTCAGGTTATAAGTGGTAAATCTCTATTTATTTATTTTATTTTATTTTATTTTATTTTATTTTTTATTCAGGAGGTAAGTAATACTGCACAGCTGAGCAGAATTGATGGTATTTAGCTTCTGATCTCTGGCTTCCACCCAAAGAGTCTGTGCAGGCTCCGTTTCTCCTGCAGACTCCCACTGAGTTGCCTAGGCTACTGAATTATAGCCTTAGCTCTCCCCTTTTATTATGTATATCCCAAGTGGGGCTTGCTCTTTGTCTCTTGCTCGCCTTTGCAAGGTTGGCAGAGAGAGAAACTTGTCTGTACCAGTACCCCCCCACCTTTTTTTTTTTTTCCTTCTCTCCCTAGTCAGTCTGGTGAACTTGCCTGCTTCAAAACCCGCTTCCCTCTAAATTCTGTCTGCCGTTTCCCTGACAATGTCTCCAGTTACTGAGCTCACCTCCCCTTCCAGCGCCGATGTGTGTACTTGGAGGCCTGGGCAACCCTCCTCTCCCCTCTGGTGTCTGTGTCACATCCACTCCCCTTCCCGCACTGGCATGCCCATCATGATTCATTTTCAATTATCTTTATATACAGAAGATCAACTTAGTATATACTAAGAAAACATTTCAACAGACTGCACCTACAAAGACACACAAAGTATAGAATACTGTTTGAATATTGGTTTTACCATTAATTCTCATAGTACAACGCATTAAGGGCAGAGGCCCTATATGGAGTGCAGGTGCACAGTGATTCCCATGGTTGATTTAACAGTTGACATTCTTATTTATGGTGTCAGTAATCACCCGAGGCTCTTGTCATGAGCTGCTAAAGCTATGGAAGCCTCTTGAGTTCGCCAACTCTGATCTTATTTAGACAAGACCATATTCAAAGCTGAAGTTCTCTCATCCCTTAAGAGAAAGGTACCTCCTTCTTTGATGGCCCGTTATTTCCACTGGGATCTCACTCACAGAGATCTTTCATTTAGGTCATATTTTTTTTTTTTTTTTTGCCACAGTGTCTTGGCTTTCCATGCCTGCAAAACTCTCATGGGTTTTTAGCCAGATCCGAATGCCTTAAGGGCTGATTCTGAGGCCAGAGTGCTGTTTACAGCTTTTGCCATTTTATGAGTCTGCTGTGTATCCTGCTTCCCATGTAGGATCATTCTCTCCTTTTTAATTCTAGCAATTATTTGCAGACACTGGTCTTATTTATGTAATCCCTTTGACACTTAATCCTTTCATTATGATCAATTATGAACGTAAACTGATCACTTTAACAAGTAAGAGAGCATTGGTATGTGCCACCTTGATGGGATTGAATTGGAACCCCTTGGCACGTATCTCGCTCTACCAGTAGGGGTAAGTCCGGGTAAGCATGTGCCGAACTGTTTGTGTGTTGATTTTATATCCTGCTACTTTACCCAACTCTTTTATGAGATCCAATAGTCTCTCAGTGGAGTTTTGGATCCCCTATATAAAGAATCATGTAGTCTGCAAATAAGGATAGTTTAACTTCTGCCTTCTCAATTTATATCCCTTTGATTTTTTTTTCTTGCCTAATGGTTCTGGCTAAAACTTCCAGTACCATATTGAATAGCATTGGTGAGAGTAGGCATCTCTGGCTGGTACCAAATATGAGTAGGAATGCTTCCAACTTTTCCCCATTCAATATGATGCTGGCCATGGGTTTGTCATAAATTGCCTTGACTGTGTTGAAGAATGTTCATACCTATATTCATACCTATACCCAATTTGCTTTGAGTTTTCATCATATAATGTGTGTAGTATTTTATCAAATGCTTTCTTTGAGATAATCTATTGATTGAGATAACCTATTGAGATAATCATATGATTTTTGTTCAGAAGTCTGTCAATGTGGTGTATCACATTGATTTCCGAATGTAGAACCACTCCTGCATAACACGGATAAATCTCACTTTGTCTGAGTGGATGATCTGTTATTACGCGTTGTTGGATTCTACCAGCTATGATTTTGTTGATGATTTTTGTGTCTATGTTCATCAGGGAAATTGGTATGTAATTCTTTTTCTCTGCTGCACCTTTTTCAGATTTAGGAATTAAGGTGATGCTGGCTTTGTAGAAAGTATTTGGGAGGATTCTGTCTCTTTCACTTGTTTTGAATAGCTTGAGAAGAATTAGAGTTTTTCTTCTTTAAAAGCCTGATAGAATTCAGGAGTGAATCCATTCAGTCTTGGGCTTTTCTTTCTGGGGAAGGCCTTTATTAATGATTGAATTTCTGTCCTGGTTATGGGTCTGTTTAGGTTTTCTATGTCTTCATGGCTCAATTTAGGTAGGTTGTATATGTTCAGGAATCTATACATTTCTGCTAGATTCCCCAGTTTACTGGCATACAATTCTTTATGGTAATTTCTGATGATTCTTTTGATTTCTGTAGTGTCTGATGTTACATTTCCTGTTTCATCTCTAATTTTATTGATTTTGGTCACCTCTCTCCTTTTTTCATTAGTTCGGCCATTAGTTGCATTAGTTGTGGCAATTTTTTTTTTTTCAAAAAACCAGCTCTTCTTTTGCTGATCTTTTATAATTTTTTGGACTCAGTTTTGTTGATTTATTCTCCAATTTTAATTATTTCTTTTCTCCTATTAGTTTTTGGTTTGGTTTGCTCTAGTTTTTCTAGATCCTTGAGATGCATTAATAGCTCCTTATTAGGTACTTTTCTAATTTCTTGATGTAGGCACCTATTGCTATAAACTTTCCTCTTACCGCTGCTTTTGATGTTTTCATATGTTGTGTTTTAACTTCACTTGGTTCCAGAAATTTTTTGATTTCTCTTTTGATTTCTTCTATGACCCAATGTTCATTCAGGAGCATGTTGTTCAGTTTCCATGTATTTGCATATGCTCTAGAGAATCCTGAGTTACTGATTTCTGGCTTCATTCCATTGTGGTTTGAGAATATGCATGGTATGATTTTGATTTCTTTTCTTTTCTTTTTTTTTTTTTTTTTTGGACAGGTAGAGTTAGTGAGAGAGAGAGACAGACAGAGAGAAAAGTCTTCCTTCCATTGGTTCACCCCTCAAATGGCCACTATGGCCGGTGCACTGCGCTGATCCAAAGCCAGGAGCCAGGTTCTTCCTCCTGGTCTCCCATGCAGTGCAGGGCCCAAGCACTTGGGCCATCCTCCACTACCTTCCTGGGCCACAGCAGAGAGCTGGACTGGAAGAGGAGCAACCAGGACAGAATCCAGCGCCCCAGCCAGGACTAGAACCTGGGGTGCTGGTGCCACAGGCAGAGGATTAGCCAAGTGAGCCATGGTGCCGGCCATGATTTTGATTTCTTTGAATCCACTGAGACTTGCTTTATGGCCTAGTATGTGGTCAATCCTAGAGAAAGTTCCATGCACTGCAGAGAAGAATGTGTATTCTGCAATTGTAGGATGACAAGTTCTGTAGATATTTGTTAGATCCATTTGGAATATAATGTTGATTTAATCTGCTGTTCCCTTTTTGATTTCCTGCTGGGTTGATTTGTCCACTGATGAAAGTGGAGTATTGAAGTTGCCCAATACTACTGTATTGGAGTCTAAGTCTCCCTTTAAGTTCCTTAACATTTCTTTTAAATAGCCAGGTGCCCTGTAATTAAATGCATATACATTGATAATTGATACATCCTCCTTTTGAATTGATCTTGTTCATACCATAGTGCCCTTCTTTGTCTCTTTTAACAGTTTTTGTGTTAAGGTCTACTTTGTCTGACATTAAGATGGCTAAGCCAGCTCTTTTTTGGTTTCTGTTGACCTTTTCTTTCCATCCTTTCACTTTCAGTCTGTGTGCATCTTTGTTGGTGAGATGTGTTTCTTGTAGGCAGCAAATAGATAGGTTTTTTTTTATCCATTCAGCCAGTCTGCCTTTTAACTGGAGAGTTGAGGCCATTTACATTCAATGTAACTATTGATAAGTAATCATTTTGCCCTGCCATCTTTCCAAAGATATTCCTAATTTATATTTTGAACTTTCTGTGATCTTTTACTGAGAGATTTTCTCCCTTTACTTTCTTTCATATTGATGACCGTGTTTCTGTGTTTCTGTGTGTAACAAATCTTTAAGTATCTTTTGCAGGGCTGGACGAGTGGTGACAAATTCTTTCCATTTCTGTTTGCTATGAAAGGTCTTTATTTCACCTTCATTCACAAATGAGAGCTTTGCAGGGTATAATATTAAGGGATGAGTTTTTTTCTCTTAGTACTTGGGCTATATCTCACCATTCCCTCCTACTCTGCATGGTTTCTGTTGAGAAGTCTGCTGTGAGTCCAATTGGAGATCCTCTGAAAGTAATCTGGCATTTCTCTCTTGCACATTTTAGTATCTTCTCTTTATGCTTCTCTGTGGTGAGTTTGATTACAATGTGTCATGGCAAGGATCTTTTCTGGTCATGTCTATTGGCAGCTCTGTGTGCTTCCTGTACTTGGACACTCCTATCTTTCTCCAAACCCAGGAAGTTTCCTACTAGTTTTTCACAAAATAGGCACTCTGATCCTTTCTCTCTCTCCATGCCTTCAGGAACTCCTAGAACCCGAACATTGTTTTTTTATATATATATATATATATTTTATCCTCTAGATTTCCAACAGTCGTTTTCAGTTTTCTAATTTCTTCTTCTTGCCTTTGATTTCACTGTATACTTTCCTGTGATTTGTCTTCTAAGACCGATATTCTCTCTTCTGTCTCTGCATTTTAATTTGTTCTATCGAATTCTTCATTTCATTTTGATTCCTCTTTAGGTTCTGAATTTCATGGTACAGATTTTCTTTCATGTCCTACATGGATTTCAGTAGTTCTTGCATTCACTTTTGATTACTTTTATGTAATCTTGGGATCTGTTTTTTGAGTTCCTTGAATTTCTTGCATTTCTTCTATCTCTTCATCTTCATAATCTAGTATTGAATTGTCATGTTCTTTTGGGAGCATCATGTTGTCTTCCTTATTCTCATTTCTTGGATTGTTGCATTTGTTCAGCATTTGTGGAGATACCTATTGGTTTCTTCTTCTTCTTCTTTTTCCCCACTGTGGCAACTTTTATCATAGATAAGTGGAATGTCTGTTTTCAGTGAATCTCTAGAGGCTTCTAGTAGTTGTGGCCAGAGATCTCTGTTCATTTTTCCAGGGTTAAGGGTTTGCCTAAGGTGACACACTCAGGTTTGGTCTGGTAAATCTCTTTTTCCTTTAATCAGAAGGGAAGTATATTCTGCTCAGCTGAGCTCTTCTCAATGGAAACCAGTGCCTGAGCATGAGCTCCAGTGGGTATAAAATCTTCTTCTCTGTCCCAAGGACCACTAAAGGATCTGTGCAGTGTAAGTTCAGATTCCACAGCAGTGTTTCTCACCAGTTAACCAGGAACCCCTGAGCTTTTGGTGTGTATCACTGAGACTGCTCAAAGTCCCAGCCACGGCATTATTCCTCCCCCACACCTCAGGTTTTTTTCACAGTCCCGGTTCATTAGCACAACAAAGTTTGTGTCAAATTCATTAAAAGTTATCCTACCACTTGCTTTAACAGTGACAATGATATAGTATTTAATAAAAATGCAAATTACCACAAAAAGTCTCAATCCCATTATATCTCTTGATACAAGACATATTGATATTTACATGAGGTATATTTGTACACATATACAGCTGTATGCATATATGTATGTATAATATGTATTGTATATCACATTGTTTATATGCATCTGTGTATCAGGGTCTTTAAATTGTTCATTGAAAGTGCAATATGAAAAATCTATGTATGATTTTCTTGGATTATGCAAACTGCTACTTTGGTTCTGCAATTAGTTTTCATGTTAGATTTCAAATATTTCTTTTGAAGATATTTTCATGTAAGAGAACAAATTTCATGTATTAAATTCAGCTCTAAGATGATAACCATATTACCCCTCCATCTCTCTCTCCCTCAATCCCTCACCTTCAAGCTTTTGAAAAAATATAATTTCAATCCACTCTATTATCTTAATGCACCATGAACCATAATATTCAACAAGTAAAACTAACTTCATATTAGCGCAGTTCTGGCCATTGCAGCAATTTGGGGAGTGAACCGACATATGGAAGTCCTCTCCTCTAGGTCTCACTTTCTGCCACTCTGTAAATCTGCCTTTCAAATAAATTTTTTAAAAAAAAGAAACCTTACCTATTAAAGGAGGACAGGACACTTTGGCATCATATTTTTCAATTTTTTAAAAGATTTATTTATTTGAAAGAGTTACACAAGGGAGAGGGAGAGGGAGAGGGAGAGAGAGAGGGAGGTCTTCAATCTACTGCTTCACTCACTAATTGGCTGAAATGCCCAGAGCTGCACCAATTTGAAGCCAAGAGCTTCTTCCAGATCTTCCCACGTGGGTGCAGGGGTCCAAGGTACATCCAATGCCATCTCACTAGTCCAAGTGATCAAGGCTTTCCCAGGCCATAGCAGAGAGCTGGATGGGAAGAGAAGCAGTTGGGACTAGAACCAGCGCCCATATGGAATGCCGGCACCACAGGAGAAGGATTAACCTACTGCACCATGGTGCTGGCTCCAAATCTATGTATTTAAAAAAATTGTACACCAAAATAAAAATATCTTTTAAGATTTATTTATTTGAGAGGTAGAGTTATAGACAGACAGAAAGACAGATATCTTTCATCCACTTGTTCACTCGCAGAATGGGCACCATGGCTGGACCTGAGCTGATCCAAAGCCAGGAGTCTCTTCTGGGTCTCCCACATGGGTGCAGGGGCTGAAGCAATTGGGCTATCATCCACTGTGTTTCCAGGTCCTAAGCAGAGATCTCAATTGAAAAAGCAGCCAGGACATGAACCGGTGCCCCTATGGGATGCCAGCGCCTCAGTAAGAGGCTTAACATACTTTGCCACACAGTGCTGGCCACAATAAAATTATCATTAATTACATTTTCCCAAGAAAGACTATACAGTCTTCTAAATATGCATCAGAAAATATGCCATGGTTGCTGTTTATTTTACACAGTAATCACAATCTGTATTCAATGATAAATTTCAGATGTTAGGCATTATAAATATATCTGTAATTTACTCATCTTTTAAACATGCCTAACTGGCAGAATGTGTTTTTAGCTGGTAAACATGATAGTGATTTGATTGTTGAGTAAAGCACACTATTAAAGAAACCCTGTTAATTTTGTTAAGCTCAGTTTTTATACTATTCCAAATTTTAGCATACCTGTCAAGATATGTCATGTATTCTAAGGTCATGTCTCAGTGTGTGTGTGTATACTTACATGTTTGGAGGTAGAAGAAACAAATGGATTGGCATCCCAAATCCATTGTTTCTATGGTAAAATAACCTAGAGACAAAAATTGCCTAAGACTTATTTATTTGAAAGTGTTACAGAGAGTTCTTTGATCCTCTGTTTCAATCCCCAAATAGCCACAATAGTCAGACTGAGCCAGGCCGAAGCCAGGATCTTCTTCTGGGCCTTCCACCTCGCTGTGGGACCCCAAGCACTTGAACAATCCTCTGTACTTTCCCACACACACTAGCAGAAAGATGGACCAGAACTGGAGCCGTCAGCAGTTGAACCTGCACCCATATGGGATGCTAGCACCACAGGCAGCATCTTGACCCACTATGCCACAGTGCAAGCCCCTGTAATTTCTCTGTAAATCTTTAACAAAAGCCAAAAAATAACATCTTAGGACCTCTGAAATACTGAATTTGTATTCTTACCGACACATTTCCATATTTGCTTTTATCAGCAAAATAACACATTTCTGCATATTAGAAAGAGATAATGTACGCCAGACTTTAAGCCAGAGCACTTCATATTCCGAGCATGCACCCCTTGCTCCTCCTAATGATAACCTGAGAGTGCTGCTCTGATGGTTGGATAAGGTAACTGTGTCAGAGTGACTTGCAGACAGTAAAGTATTGGGTTACTAAGTCATCCTTTTGCTAACAGACTTCTATTTTAAGATTTATTTACTTTTTTGAAAAGCAGATTTAGAGAGGGAGAAATGGAGATTTTACATCTGCTGGCTCATTCCCCAAATGCTTGCAATGTTAGTGCTGAAAACAGGGGCCAGAAACTCCATCCAGGTCTCTGATGTGGGAGACAGTGACCCCAGATTTTAGGGCATCTTCAGCTTTCCCTGGTACATTAGCAGGGAGCTGCATCAGAAGCAAAGCAGCCAATGCTTGAAACAATGTTTCTATAGAATGCCAGCAGTATAGGCAGTGGCTTAACCCACTATTGTACAACACTGGCCCCTAGACTTCCGTTTTCTTGAAAAGATCCCTGAGAGTCATAAGACATACGCCATTTATCCAAACTTATGTTTCATTGAGGGTACTTTGAATCACTTTGGATGGAAAGAATTATTTAAAAGTAGATTTAAAAGCAAAGTTTAGTGGTTAGTGCTGCGGTGCAGTGGGTTAAGCCACTCTGCAGTGCCTGCATCCCATCTGGGTGCCAGCTGAAGTAGTGCCAGATGCTCCACTTCTGATCCAGCTCCCTGCTTATGTGCCTGGGAAAGCAGCAGAGGATGGACCATTCACTTGGGCCTCTGCACCTATTTGGGAGTCCCTAAAGTTCCTGGCTGCTGGCTTTGGCCTGGCCCATCCTTAGCCCCTAGCCATTGAATCCATTTGGAAGTGAACCAGTGGATGAACAATACTCCTGTCTCTCCCCACATCACCTCTAACTCTGCCTTTCAAATAAATAAATCTCTTACAAAGACAAAGTATATTATGTCATGTGTCTTCCTGGAAGCTCTTTATGGCGTTGCCTGGAAATTAATTATTCATTGAGTTAATCAGTTTTAAATTCAGACCTATTTTATCCATAAAAGAACAAAAATGAGACATGTACCCCAGGTTCTATAATTCATGACTGCCTAAGGAAGAATAATGAATTGGCCTGATTGTTGATTGTTCTTTAAGCAAAATAGCTTTATTTGTCTTCCTATTTCAATCTATTTTCATTTGCAGTTAAAAAGTTGATTTGCCAGTTATTACTTTTGTATAGTACCCATATTTGTACATTTTATGAATCATATTTATACTTCTAAATTATCTATATTTTATAAGCTTTTAGAATAATATTTATATTAGATTTTATTGAAGGTATAAAAATTGTGTGTATTTCATGTATACAGACACAGGAACAGAGTGATACTTTTCCCTCCCTACTGCACATGCTTCAACCCTTCTTCCTCCTCCATCTCCTCTTCCCATTCTTTTTTTTTTTTAACAAAGATTTATTTTTAGTTAACTTTATACTCATAACATTAACTCTACTTCTTCCTTTTGAGAAGTAATTTATTTAAAACGCAGGGCAGGGGGAGACAGAGGTACAGAGGATATGTGCCCATCTGCTGGTTCACTTTCCAAATGCCTGCAATGGCTGGGGTTCTGTGGGCCAAAAGCTGGGAGCTGATAACTCCACCTAGGTCTTCTATGTGGGTGGCAGAAGCCCCATTACTTGAGTTATCACCTTCTGTCATAGAGGAAGCTGGAGTCAGGAACCACAATTGGTATCAAACCCAGGAACACTGATACGGGGTTTGGATATCTTAGCTGGCATAACTGATAGTACAAATGACCCTCGCTGTCTTGCTTTTTAAATGTAGATGACCAGTATTGCCCAGACTAAGGGATCAAAGTGATGGAAAAGTTCCAAAAACTATGAATGAAATATTCTTATGTCTTCAGAATGAATGCAATAACCTCAGGCCATTGAGCACAGGTATAATATCCTCTGGGGATTTTCAAATGAGACGGACCACAGGAGCCTCCATATGGAGAGTGTGCCTCTGGATAGCTCACAGCCAGCACTTTTCATTAGAGGGTACCAGCAAGTCTACAAGCTGGTAAGCATGTAGGCACAGTTGTACATTACTTTATGGTGGGAATGTGGCAAAGGAATCCCGTATGGTGATCCATGACAGGGACAGAATGGTGGCATATATCTTTACAGATAGATCCATTCAAAAGCTAACAAAAGTACACAAGTTTCCAAAAACACCAGGCATCAATTAAAGCCCTTTAGCCCCTGCTGCCTCTGTGGCGCATTCCTTTGTAGTAGGTGTGCCTATCCCTGGCCTGCTGGTGCCAAAGACAGGACTGCCACAATACCTCTTAATTTCAGGGGAGTGTGCTCCCCTGAGAAGCGCTTAGGCAGTGTCCTCTACAATATGTGTTCAATAGAAGACCTGGAAAGGTGGCCTGAATGTGGTGCTATTTGTTTTGCCTTTTTTTTTTTTAAGTGTATTTGATGAGTTTGTGTCTCCTCCTTAATTTGGAGGTGGTCAGTGACCTTCCAGGTGGGTAAAGTTGCCATGAGGGTCTCTTGGAACTGTATTCCAGGGCACAGTGGTGTACTGACTGATAATGGCTGGGCTGAGCTGAATACAGCTCAACAGCTGGGATTAAGTAGGCCCCATTGACATGAGGGTGGTATATACATTATATACTGAAGTGTTTTATTCTGTGATCCCTAAATAAAATCTCTACAATATAAAAACCATATTCTCTATAATCTCCTTGCCTGTCTGCATCTGTACCCACCTACATATCTATGGGAATACAGTAAAAAATGGTAATTTCTATGAAAATGAATAACCAGCTCTTGTTATTTATCACTTTGCACTTTCCCAACACCATCATCCTTCTTCTTGAGTAACTTTGGTTGAAGCCAGTGTGACTTCTACACCCTTTTGTGTTTAAGACTTTGAGTGCTTGATTTCATTCTGACATATCACTGCTGTTTGATTCTAGTTTTAACATCACTGTATCTAAAATTGTAGAGAATGCAGTGTCCAAGAGTTTGGTAGTGCATTATTCCCATTTGCTAAAGTGATGACTGTCACTTTTCTCATGAGATAACCCTTAGAAATTACTTACTTAAAAATCCATCATACTTGGAGCAGTATGTTACTTGTCACATACATGATGCATTCAGAATAGGAACTTGAGCAAATGGTGCTTCTGCATTACAAATCTGAAGCCCAAGAATACCCATTCTTTTTTGCTTGCCATATTTCCATGTCACTGAAGGTTTTTCTCTCATCTGTGAAAAATTGCTAAAATTAGCTCATTTCAGATTCAGATAGAGCTAACTGTAAACACTTCTGAAAGATTCAAAAATACCTTCATTCAAGCTAAGCAAGTTTTCTTACTTTTTTATTTATACAAAGTGAACAAATCACATGTATTTCATATAAACAGATTTAGGAGCATAGTGATGCTTCCCACTCTACCCTTCTTTCGTTTCAATCTTTACATACTGTGTTTATTTTGTAATCATAGGATTAACCCTCCCTTAAGTAAAGAATTCAACATGCAGTAAGCATTAAATAAAACTGTTCCTCAACAATAGAGACAAGGGCTATAACAATAATTCTCGAATGTCAATTTTGCTCATAAACAGTACAGTTTTTGTACTCAAATAGTTACCACAGACCAGAGAAAACATAAATGTCTTTTGGAGATGAGGTTATTTCACTAAGTATACTGGTTTCCAGTTGTATCCATTTTGCTGTCAAAGACAGAATTCCATTCTTTTTACAGCTGAGTAGTATTCCATAGTGTCGCTCCCCCTCTTCGTGGCGGAGCGACACTGAACCCTGCCTAGGCTTCATATCCGAGTCACGGCACCATTATGTCGCTCCCCGTCTTCGTGGAGGAACGACACAGAACCCTGCGTTGTTCTTTTGTCTGCTCGGCCCTCCCCGGGTTTGCTGCTGGTTCTTCCCGGGTTGGCTACCGACCCTTCCACCTCCGTGGAAGGGCGGTTCCCCCTAGCCACTTTCCCCACTTCCGCGGGGGAGCGGCACACCACCGGCCGGCTCTCTCGGGGGCTGCACAGGTGTTCCTTCAGATAGATGTTTCCCTTAGATGTTCCTGGTGCATATTGTCTCTCTCCTCCTTTATAGTCCTCTTCCACCAATCCCAACTCTGCTACCCACATGCCGAGTACGCTGCTCTCCTCCAATCAGGAGCAAGATCAGCTCCTGCAGCTCAGTCAATCAAATTGGCGAGAGGCAGCTGCGTAGAAGTTGTTTCTCCCTTCTCAGCGCCATATTGTGGGAGAGCAGATGCATAGAATAAGTCTTAATTCCAGTAACTTAGTCTAGTCCGGGTTGCTCCCCACACATAGTATATATAAACTACATTTTCTTTACTAGTCATCAGAAGGACATACAGGTAGATTCCATATCTTAGCTATTGTAAAATGAGCTGCAATACTCATGGCGTATAAATAACACTTTGATATGCTGGTTCATTTCCTTTGGATAAATTACCAGGAGGGGGAATGGGTGGGGTATATGGTATCTATTTTCAGCTTTCTGCAGGATTTCCATATGGTTTTCCACAATGCTTATACTAGTTTGCCTTCCACCAACAGTGGATTAGGGACCCTTTTCCCTCACATCCTTGCCAGCATTTGTTGTTTGATGATTTCTGAATGAGAGCCACTCAAACTGGGGTGAGGTGAAACCTCATTGTGGTTTTGATTTGTCATGCAGAAGCTTCTCAGCTTGATGTAATCCCATTTGTCAACTTTTACTTTGCTTGCCTGTGCTTCTGGGCTCTTGTCCAAGAATTCCTTGCCTATTCCAATGTCTTGCAGAATTTCCTCAATGTTGTGCTGTAGTAATTTGATGGTAACAGGTCATAGAATTAGGTTCTTGATCCACGTGGTGTTGATTTTTGTATAAATGTGTAAGATGGGGTTTTGTTTCATACCTCTGCATGCAGAGATCCAATTTTCCCAGTGTCATTTGTTGAAGACACTGACCTTTTTCTAGTTACTGATGTTTCTTCTACATACATCTTGAACTGTATGCTGTCTGGGAAGGATTAACATCATCACTCTGTGCCAGCAAGCAGAAGCCCAAATAATTACATTGCAAACAGATAATGACCACATTCCATTCACAGAGTAAGTTTCTTTTTCTTGACCTTAGTCAAGTACCAGTATCAAGACCAGTACCAGGCTGTCTTGATTATAACTGCCCTTATAGTATATCTTGAAATCTGGTATTGCAATACTTCCGGCCTTGTTTTTGTTAAGATGGCTTTAGGTATTCAGGGTCTCTAATGTTTCCATATGAATTTTAGCATCATTTCGTCTAGATCTTAGAAGAATGTCATGGTGTTTTGATTGAGATCACATTGAATCTGTAAATTGCTTTTGGTAGTACAAACATTTTGATGATACTAATTCTTCCACTCCACAAACATGGAGGATTCTTCTCTGTTTTGTGTCTTCTATTTCTTTCTTTAATGTTTGTAATTTTCATCAGATATCTTTGACATCCTTGTTTATGTTTCTTCCAAGGTATTTGCTTATTTTTTTTTTGGTAGCTATTACGAGTGGACTGACCTCAGATGTTCTTTCTGAGTCTGCTGTGTCTTGTGTGTTTTTGTATCCTGAAACTTTACCAAACTCTCAAATGAGGTCTAATAGTCTCTTAGTGAGTCTTTTGGTAGCCCTTACATATAGAATCATGTCATCTGCAACTGGGGCTAATTTGACTTCCTCCTTTCCAATTTCTATGCCCTTGATTTCCTTTTCTTACCTAGTGGCTCTGGCAAAAATTTCCAGGAATATATTGAATAGCCATGGTGAAAGTGGGCATCCTTGTATGTTCCAGATTCTACTGAAAATGCATCCAAATTTTCTCCATCCAGTAAGATCTTGGCTAAGGATTTTCTGTATATTGCCTCGACTGTATTGGCGAATGCTCCTTCTATACTCAATTTGCTGAAGGTTTTTATCATGACAGGATGTTGTGTTTTATGAAAAGCTTTCTCTGCATCTATTGAGATAATCAGATGGATTTTATTCCTCTATTTGTTAATGTGATATATCACATTTATTGATTTGCTTGTGATGAACCATCCCTGCCTATCAGGGATAAATCCCACTTGGTCTAGATGAATGATCTGTCTGATGTGTTGTTGGATTTGATTAGCTGGTATTTTGTTGAGGATTTTTGCATCTATGTTCATAAGGGACACTGGTCTGTAATTCTCTTTGATGTATCTTTTTCTGGTTTGGGAGTTAAGGTATTGGTGGCATACTAGGAGTTTGGGAGTATTCCCTTCCTTTCAATTGTTTTGAATCATTAAAGAATAATTGGAATTGGTTCTTCTGTAGTCTGGTAAAATTCAGCAATGAAGCCATCTGGTCCTTGGGAAGCCATTATTACTGGTTGTTTCTCTCTTGGTTATTGGACTATTTTGGTTGTCTCTATCTTCATGACTCAATTTTCATAGACTGTATATGTTCAGAACATTTTTTCTAGATTTTCCGATTAATTGGCATAGTAATTCCTGGTGATTTTTTTTTTGCACTATGCATTTTAACATCTCCTTTTTCATCTCTGATTTTATTAATTTGGATTTCCCCCCATTTTGTTAGTTGGGCCTGTTTTGTATGCTTTATATTTTGAAAAAAAAAACTAGCTCTTTATTACACTCATTTTTATATCTTCCTTGGTTTCAATTTTCTTGATTTCTTATTTTAATTATTTCTTTCCTCTTCTAATTTGTGATTTGGTTTGTTCACTTTTTAAGATTCATCTATTTTATTTGAAAGGCAGAGTTACAGAGAGGAAGAGGCAGGGAGAGGAGAGAGTGTCTTCCATCTACTGGTTCACTCCCAAAACGGCCCCCATGGCTGAAGCTGAGCCAATCTGAAGCCAGCAGTATGCAGGGCTACAAGGACTTGGGCCATCTTCTGCTGCTTTTCCCAGGCCATTAGCAGGGAATTGGTTCAGAAGTGGCACAGCTTAGACTCAAATCAGGATCTATATGGAATGCCAGAATTGCAGGCAATGGCTTTACCCAATGCACCACAACACTGTCCCCAGCCTTTCCAACTTCTTTCTGTAGGCATTAATTGTTATAAATTTTCCTCTGAACACTGCTGTTCCTCTGCCCTGTAAGTTGATATGTTGTATTTGCATCTTCATTCATTTCTAGGAGTTTATTTCCCTTTTGATTTCTTCTATGATCCACTGTTCATTCAGGAATGTGTTGTTCCATCTCCATGTTTTTGTATGTCTTCTAGAGATTACTGAATTGTTAATTTCCAATTCCATTCCATTGCAGTCAGAGAAAATACATGGTATGATTTAACTATTTTGGAATTTGTTGAGACTTGCTTTTTGGCCTAGCATTTGGTCTAACCTAGACAAAGCCCCATGCACAGATGAAAAGAATTTGTATTCTGTAGCTATGTGATTAAATACTTGTAGATATCAATTAGGTCCATTTGTTCTATGCTGTACATGTCCTGTTAGTTTTTGTCTAGTTTATCTGTGCATTGTTGAAAGTGAGGTGTTCAAAAAGGAAACCTGTTAAAGTGAAATGAGCACTATGAGAAATGGTGACTTGATCAGCCCTTGCCCTGACTGTTGATGAACAACATAATACATTATCCCTCTTAGTATTTTTTGTTTGTTTCTTCTACTTAATACTATTGGTTGAATACTGTAACCAATACAAAGTTATTCTTAAGTGTTGAAACTTAACTGAAAAGTGATTGCTGTTAAATATAAGAGTGGGAATAAGAGAGGGAGAAGATATACAATTTGGGACATACTCAAGCTGACTTGCCCCAAGCGGTAGAGTTAGAAACAAAGCAGGGGATTCCAATTCAATCCCATCAAGGTGGCATATACCAATGCCATCTCACTAGTCCCAGTGATCAATTTCTGTTCACAATTGATCATAATGATAGGACTAAGAGCCAAAGGGAGCACATAAACAAGACTAGTGTCTGCAAATACTAATTGATAGCATAAAAAAGGGAGAGAATGATCCAACATGGGAAGTGAGATACACAGCAGACTCATAGAATGGCAGATGTCCTAAACAGCACTCTGGCCTCAGAATCAGCCCTTAAGGCATGTGGATCCAGCTGAAAAGCCCATGAGAGCATTTCAGGCATGGAAAGCCAAAACACTGTGGCAAAAAAAAAAAAAAAGACCTAAATGAAGGATCTCCATGGTGAGATCCCAGTGGAAAGAACAGGTCATCAGAGAAGGAGGTACCTTTCTCTGAAGGGAGGAGAGAAATTCCACTCTGACTACAACCTTGTCTAAATATGATCAGAGTCGGTGAACTCAAAAGGTCTCCATAGCCTTGGCAACTCATGACAAGAGCCTAGGGTGATTACTGATGCCATAAACAAGAGTGTCAATTTGTTGGGTCAACAACAGGAGTCACTGTGCACTTACTCCTCATGTAGGATCTCTGTCCTTAATGTGCTGTACAATGTGATTTAATGCTATAACTAGGACTCAAACAGTATATTTCACTTTGTGTTTCTGTGTGGGTACAAACTGTTGAAATCTTTACTTAATATATGCTAAACTGATCTTCTGTATACAGAGAGAATTGAAAATGAATCTTGATGTGAATGGAAGGGGAGAGGGAGCAGGAAAGGGGAGGGTTGTGGGTGGGAGGGACGTTATGGTGGGGGGGAAGCCATTGTAATCCATAAGCTGTACTTTGGATATTTATATTCATTAAATAAAAGTTAAAAAAAATAAAGTGAGGTGTTGACATCCTCCCCAATATTATGGTACTAGAGCCTGTCTCATTGATCCATTAACACTTGTTTTGAATGGACTGGCCCCATGAATTCGGTCCAAGTATATTTCTTTTTTTATTTTTTATTTTTATTTATTTATTTATTTGGACAGGCAGAGTGGACAGTGAGAGAAAGAGACAGAGAGAAAGGTCTTCCTTTTGCCGTTGGTTCACCCTCCAATGGCCACTGCGGCTGGCGCACCATGCTGATCCGAAGCCAGGAGCCAGGTGCTTATCCTGGTCTCCCATGGGGTGCAGGGCCCAAGCACTTGGGCCATCCTCCACTGCACTCCCTGGCCACAGCAGAGAGCTGGCCTGGAAGAGGGGCAACCGGGACAGAATCTGGCGCCCCAACTGGGACTAGAACCTGGTGTGCCGGTGCTGCTAGGTGGAGGATTAGCCTGTTGAGCCACAGCGCCGGCCCCAAATATATTTCTTACAGTTTCAACTTCCTGTTGAATTGATCCCTTAATCATCACATAATGCCATTCTTCATCTCTTTAAGAGTTTGTGTGTTAAAGTCTATTTTGTCTTACCTTAGGATGCCTACTCCTGCTCATTTTCGCTTTCTGTTAGGATGGAAAATGGTAGTCCATGCTATCATTTTGAGTCTGTGTCTTTGGGGTGAAGTGTGTCTTGCAGGCAGCAAATAAATGGGTCTTGTTTATATCTTGTTTACATATAGCCTGTCTATATCATTTAATTGGAAAATTTAAGGCATCAACCTTCAAGGTTACTATTGATAAGTAGATTTGGTCAAGCCATTTTTCCATATGCAGTCCTTGTTTATATTTTGGATTTCCTTTGTGCTTTTACTAGATTTTTTGCCTTCCCATTCTTTCATGATGGAGACTGTCTCCATTTCTGTGGGTAACTCATTCTTAAGCATCCTTTGTAAGGCTGCATGAGTGGTAACAAATTCTTTGAATTTGTTTTGGAAGGTCTTTATATCACCTTCATTTATAAATGAGAGCTTTGCTGGATACAGTATTGCATGTTGACAGTTTTGTTCTTTTAGGACTATTTCTCTCCATTCTCTTCTAGTCCATAGGGTTTCTAATGAGATGTCAGCTGTCAGTCTAATTGGAGATCCTCTGAAGGTAATCTGGCATTGTCTCCTGCATATTTTAGCATCTTTCATGTTTTACTCTTGGAAGTTTGACTACAATATGTCCTAGTAAAGACATTTGCTAATCATGTCAATGAGGAGTTCTATATGCTTTCTGTGCTTGTATATCCCTGTCTTTGTCCAAATTAGGGAAGACATCTGCTAGTATTTGACTAAATGGGTGTTATAATGTATTTCATACCTTCAGGAACTCCTAAGACCGGTATGTTTCACTGTTCAATAGCATCCAATAAATCTCAAACACTTCGATTTTACTAACTTTTTGCTTTTGTCTGAGATATTTGCAAGATTTGCCTGCTCGCTCAGATACTATTTTGTCTGCCTAAGTAATGGACATCTTGAATTGAGAAGGGAACTCTCAGGAACACACTTCAATCTGAGCTATTCTAATCTCGCATGACAGGGTTCTGGATATATGTCTGAAATCTTATGAAAGATAACAGATTTTATATAGTATAAACAATGGTGACCTTTTCTAGCATTTTGGAAGTGGAAGTGTGGCATCCTCAGAGACAGAAAAATACTCATGGGCTAACTGAGAGGGCCAATCATTAAACAATAACAAAATGATGGGTAGATAGAACTAAAGCCAATCACCTACATAGAAATAACACGAAATAGCACAAAATAAATTTTTTAATTTTATTTTCTCCCCAAAGAAACCATTTATTTAAGGAATGCAGACTTCATGCATTTCATAAGTGCAACATTAGGAATATAGTGATTCTTCTTATGCTACCAACTTTCCTTTTCCTCCTCCCTCTCCCATTCTCAATCGCATTCTCCACTAACATCCATTTTCGATTAACATGACCAACTGAATACTAAGTAAAGAGTTCAACAATTTGCATGGGAAACAAAACAAAACAAAACAAAACAAAAAAATCATGTTCCTCAACAGTCAAAGACTTTTCAATGTCATTCCATTATGAACTTAAAGAAAAACCCAAAAATGATAAATCTTTTGTGAGCACTATGACATAATAATAATACAATTCTGAGGACAGAGGACCTGCATGTGAAGTTACTACACAGTGATTCCTGTTGTTAGTTTAACAGTTAACACTCTTATGAATGATGTCAGTGATCACCTGAAGTTCTTGACATAAGCTGCCAAGGCTAGGGCAGCCTTTTGAATCTGCAATCTCCATCAGTATTTAGGTAAGGCTTTAAGCAAAGTGGAAGTTCTTTCCTCCTTCAGAAAAAAAGTACCTCTTTCTTTGATGACCTCTTCTTTCCACGGGGTCTCACCCATGGAGGTCCTTCATGTAGGACATTTTTTTGCCACATTGGCTTGGCTTTCCATGCCTGAAATACTTTCATTGGCTCATCAGCCACATCCAAATGCTTTAAAGGCTGATTCTGAAGTCAGAGTGCTACTTAAAGCAATTGTCATTCTATGTCTGCTGGGTGTACTGCTTCTCATGTTGGAGCATTCACTCCCTCTTAATTCTATTATTATTATTACCAGACACCTAATCCTATCCATAGGATCACTTAAACACTGAAGACAGTATGTTTACCACTCGGCTTAAGAGGATTTGAGGTCCCATGGTAACTTTAACTGTACCCTTAGAAGTCCATAGGGATATATGCAGAATTATACAGCTTTACAAACTTCATAATTACAACTTTAGGAATATGGTGATTCTCCCCACTGTGCCCAGTCTCTCACTTACACTCCCAACTGCTCTTCCTCATCCCTCTCTTATTCCCACTCTTATTTTTCACTGAGATCTATTAACATAGTTAACCGTATGTGCATAGAGTTCAACAAATGTTTCTCAACAGTCAAGACAAAGGTTGTTCAAGTCATTGCTTCTCAAAGTGTCAATTTCACTTCTACAAATTGCCTTTTAGGTGCTGTATTAGTTATCATGGGTCAGAGAGAATGAGTGGTATTTGTCCCTTTGGGACTGCCTTATTTCATTAAGTATTATGTTTTCCAGATTCAACCATTTTTTTGTAAATGATTTTTTTTTACCACTGTGTAGTATTCCATAGTGAACATATCCCATAATTTCTTTATCCAGTCTTCAGTTGACAGGAATTTGGGTTGATTCTGTGTTTTAGCTATTGGGAATTGAGTTGCACATGAGGGTGCAGATAAATATTTCATATGCTGATTTCATTTCCTTTGGGTAAATTCCCAGGAATAGGAAGGCTGGGTCATATGGTAGGTCTACATTTAGAGTTCTGAGGTATCTCCATACTGTCTTCCATAGTGGCTTTACCAGTTTACATGCCCACTAACAGTGGATTAGGGTACATTTTCCCCGACATCCTCATCACCATTTGTTGTTTGTTGATTTCTGTATGAAAGCCATTCTAACCAGTGTGAGGTGAAACTTCATTGTGGTTTTGATTTGAATTTCTCTGACAGCTAGTTATCCTGAGCAGTTTTTTATAGGTCTGTTGGCCATTTGATTTTCTCTTTGGAAAATATCCATTTACGTCCTTTGCCCCTTTCTTCACTGAGTTGTTTGTTGTTGTTGAGTTTCTTGATTTCTTTATACATTTTGGTTGTTAATTGCTATCTGTTGAATAGTTTGCAAATAATTTCCCCCATTCTGTCAGTTGCCTCTTCACTCTCCTACTTTCTTTTGCAGTACAGAAGCTTCTAAATTTGATATAATCCTATTTGTGAATATTGGCTTTGAATACTCGTGCCTCTGGGGTTTTTTTCCAAGAAGTCTTTGCTTATGCCAATGTCTTGCAGAGTTTCCCTACTTTTCTCTAACAATTTGATGGTATTGGGTCAGAGAGTAAAGTCTTTAATCCATTTTGAGTGGATTTTTGTGTACTATGTAAGGTAGGGGTCTTGCTTCATACTTCTACATACTGAAATCCAGTTTTCCCAGCACCATTCCTTGAAGAGACAGTCCTTGCTCTAGGGATTGATTTTAGCTCCTTTGTCAAATATAAGTTACCTGTATATGCTAGGATTGATTTCTCATGTTTCTATTCTGTTCTATTGGTTTGTGCATCTGTTTTGGTACCTATACCTGTACCAGGCTGTTATAATTATAAATTCCTTGTAGGACTTCTTGAAATCTGGTATTGTGATGCCTCTGGATTTGCTTTTGTTGTATAAGATTTTTTAGCTATCTGGTGTCTCCTGTGTTTCCATATGAACTTTCAACATAATTTTTCTTTATCTAAGAATATCCGAAAGTCAGATTATCTGGGGCAGGCAAGATGGTGGAATAGGAAGGGAGCACACTGATAGTCCGGGGAGAGACAGTTTAATAAAAGTGGAGATACTGCAGGTTCAAGGAAGAGTAGGGGAGGAAACATCAGAAAAAACTCTTCTGGAATGAGTGATTCACAGTGGACCTGCGTGGAGAGCATGGGAGCCCACAGTTCGGGACACTAGCGGCAGACTCAACACACCAGCGCTGGAACGTGAGGTGAGCCGAACCTCAATAGCCCGAGAGACACCGGTAGGCAAGCGGAAAGAGGAGACTAGAGGGAACGACCCCGGGGGGAAAAGTTCACCAGGCTAACTAGAAGAGAGAGAGAAGAAAAAAAAAAAGTGACCGATACGGACATGGGTTTCTCTCTCTCCGCTCACCTCTCAAAGGCTAGCAAGACAAAGAGCAGGCGCCATCTTGGACATATGTCATAAGCAGAGTGACCTCAGGTCTGCACGGGCCCTGAGCCTAGCAGAAAAACCTGACTCTGGGCGGGGCAAATTAACAGGAGATTAGGACCTAGTGAATTTGTGGTGCTACTGAACTGAGACTATGAAAAAAGAGACAGTGGGGGATAGAACTCACAGAATTCACGTGAGTGCTCTCCAGAGACACTACAATTCTGTAACTTTGGCAACCCAGTGGGAGACTGAAGGAGAATTTGAGCCCACTCTGAGGGCAGAACAGATTCCCTGTGTGGTCCTTGGGAAAGAGCTTCCAATCTCTGGCTCCTGTGGGTATATCATTTGCCTGCTAACTACCTCCAACTTCATTCAGCTGTGTGGAATTACTTCCCGTTTGAATCAAAAAAAGAAAGAAAGAGAGAGAGAGAGAGATCTACCACGCCTAACCTGGGAGTGCCACTTTTAGCACACTAAACAGAGCTCTCAGGCCACACCCATCTCAAGCCTCTAAGGCTCCATAAAAGACAGACAGCCCACTTAATCTAGAGTCATAGTATAACAAGAAAAAGCACCACAGTGAAGAAACCAAATATCTCCAATATGCCAAATAACAAATGCAAAAACTGAGGTAATAAAAACAAGAAAGTCACTATGATGCCCCAAATGAAAAAGATACCCCAATTCAAGATTATGAAGATGATGAGATAGAAGAAATGCAAGAAGCATATCTCAAAAAATTGATAAGAACATTAAGAAGTTCTTAAAAACAAATTCTTGAACTACAGAAATCCTTAATGGACAAGATAGAAAATCTCTCTCGTGAAAATGAAATATTAAGGAGGAATCAAAATGAAATGAAACAACTAGTACAACAGGAAACTGTGATAGTGACGAGAAATCATAATGAAGTGAAGAATTCAATAGATCAAATGAAAAATACAATAGAGAGCCTTACAAACAGAATGGGTGAAGCAGAAGAGAGAATCTCAGACTTAGAAGGCAGAGAACAGGAAAGGATACAGTCAGACCAAAGAAAAGAAGAGGAAATTAGAAATCTAAAACATATTGTCGGGAATCTTCAGGATACTATTAAAAAACCCAACATTCGGGTTCTAGGAGTTCCTGAAGGCATGGAGAGGGAGAAAGGATTAGAAGGCCTTTTTAGTGAGATATTAGCAGAAAATTTCCCAGGTTTGGAGAAGGACAGAGAAATCCTAGTACAGGAAGCTCACAGAACCCCTAATAAACACGACCAAAAGAGATCCTCACCATGGCACGTTGTAATTAAACTCTCCACAGTGAAACATAAAGAAAAGATCCTAAAATGTGCAAGAGAGAAACGTCAGATTACTCTCAGAGGATCTCCAATCAGACTCACAGCTGACTTCTCATCAGAAACCCTACAAGCTAGGAGGGAATGGCGAGATACAGCACAGGTACTAAGAGAGAAAAACTGCCAGCCCAGAATATTATATCCTGCAAAGCTATCATTTGTGAATGAAAGTGAAATAAAGGCTTTTCATAGCAAACAGAAATTGAAAGAATTTGTTGCCACTCATCCAGCCCTGCAAAAGATGCTTAAAGATGTGTTGCACACATATTCGGGACATGCTCAAGCTGACTTACCTCAAACGGTAGATTTAGAAACATACCAGGGGATTCCAATTCAATCCCATCAAGGTGGGCTTCCATAGCCTTGGCAGCTCATGACAAGAGCCTAGGTTGATTACTGATGACATAAACAAGAGTGTCAATTTGTTTTTTTTTTTATTTTTAAACTTTTATTTAATGAATATAAATTTCCAAAGTACAGCTTATGGATTACAATGGCTTCCCCCCCATAACGTCCCTCCCACTCGCAACCCTCCCCTTTCCCACTCCCTCTCCCCTTCCATTCACATCTAGATTCATTTTTGATTCTCTTGACACTCTTGTTTATGGCATCAGTAATCACCCTAGGCTCTTGTCATGAGCTGCCAAGGTTATTTCAAATAAATATTAGTTCTAAATGCTTTAAAATAGTTTTTTTTAAATCTTTTTATGTCTGTGGCATTACTTACATTATATTGTTCTTTACTGCTTTTTATTGTTGCTAAACTCATGATTGTAACGTTACTAAAGCTTTTTTTTTAAACTTTTATTTCTGGCATGGAAAGCGAAGACACTCTGGGAAAAAAAAAAAAAAAGAAAACCTAAATGAAAGATCTCCGCGTGTGAGATCCCAGTGGAAAGAATGGGCCAAAGAAGGAGGTACCTTTCTCTGAAGGGAGGAGAGAACTTCCACTTTGACCATGGCCTTGTCTAAATATGATCAGAGTCAGTGAACTCAGGGGGCTTCCATAGCCTTGGCAGCTCATGACAAGAGCCTAGGGTGATTGCTGATGCCACAAACAAGAGTGTCAATTTGTTAAGTCAACAACAGGAGTCACTGTGCACTTCCTCCTCATGTAGGATCTCTGTCCTTAATGTGCTGTACATTGAGATTTAATGCTATAACTAGTACTCAAACAGTATTTTTCACTTTATGTTTCTGTGTGGGAGCAAACTGTTGAAATCTTTACTTAATGTATGCTAAACTGATCTTCTGTATATAATCGAAAATGAATCTTGATGTGAATGGAAGGGGAGAGGGAGTGGGAAAAGGGAGGGTTGCAGGTGGGAGGGACGTTATGGGGGGAAGCCATTGTAATCCATAAGCTGTACTTTGGAAATTTATATTCATTAAATAAAAGTTAAAAAATTTTAAAAAAGAATATCCTTGGTATTCTCATTGGTACTGCATTGATTCTGTAAATTTCTTCGGGCAATATGGATATTTTGATGATATTTATTTTTCCTATTCAGATTCATGGAAGATTTTTCCTTTTTTTTTGTATCTTCCTCTATTTCTTTAATGTTTTGTAATTCTCATCATAGAGATCTTTGACATACTTCCTTCATTAAATTTATTCTTAGGTATTTGATATATTTTGTAGCTATTGTGAATGGGATTTTTTAACTTTTAATTAATGAATATAAATTTCTGAGGTACAGCTTATGGATTACAATGGCTTTTCCCTCCCCATATTCCTTCCCAACTGTAACCCTCCCCTCTCCCACTCCCTCTTCCCCTTCCATTCACATCAAGATTCATTTTCAATTCTCTCTGTATACAGAAGATCAGTTTAGCATATATTAAGTAAAGATTTCAACAGTTTGCTCCCACACAGAAACACAAAGTGAACAATACTGTTTGAGTACTAGTTATAGCATTAAATCACAATGTACAGCACATTAAGGACAGAGATCCTACATGAGGAGGAAGTGCACAGTGACTCCTGTTGTTGACCCAACAAATTGACACTCTTGTTTATGGCATCCGTAATCACCCTAGCTCTTTTCATGAGTTGCCAAGGCTATGGAAGCCTTTTGAGTTCACTGACTCTGATCATATTTAGACAAGGCCATAGTCAGAGTGGAAGTTCTCTCCTCCCTTCAGAGAAAGGTACCTCCTTCTCTGATGACCTGTTCTTTCCACTGGGATCACAATTGCAGAGATCTTTCATATTTTTTTTTTTTTTGCCAGAGTGTCTTGGCTTTCCATGCCTAAGATACTCTCATGGGCACTTCAGCAAGATCCAAATGCCTTAAGGGCTGATTCTGAGGCCAGAGTGCTGTTTAGGACATCTGCCATTCTATGAGTCTGCTGTGTATCTCACTTCCCATGTTGGATCGTTCTCTCCCTTTTTAATTCTATCAATTAGTATTTGCAGACACTAGTCTTGTTTGTGTGATTCCTTTGGCTCTTAGTCCTATCATTATGATTAGTTGTGAAGAGAAATTGTTCACTGGGACTAGTGAGATGGCATTGGTACATGCCACCTTGATGGGATTGAATTGGAAACCTCTGGTATGTTTCTAACTCTACCATTTGGGGCAAGTCTGACTGAGCATGTCCCAAATTGTACATCTTCTCCCTCTCTTATTCCTCACTGTTATATTTAACAGGGATCACTTTTCAGTTAAATTTAAACACCTAAGAATAATTGTGTGTTTATTACAAGTTCAACCAATAGTATTTAGTAGAACAAAAGAAAAATACCACAAGGGATATAAAGTATTAAGTTGTTCATCAACAGTCAAGGCAAGGGCTGATCAAGGAACTGTTTCTCGAAGTGTCCATTTCACTTCAACAGGTTTCCTTTTCGGTGCTCGGTTAGTTGTCACTTATCAGGGAGAACATATGAACATATGTCCCTTGAATGGGATTGATCTTAGAAGATCTTTCTCAGCTATGGCATTGTTTCTGTATAAAAAGGCTGTTGATTTTTGGAAATTGATTCTGTATCTGACGACTTTATCAAGCTCTTCTGTGAGTTCCAGTAGTCCCTTGGTGGAGGATTTTAGATCCTCTATATATAGAATCCTGTCATCTGCAAATAGGGATAGTTTGACTTCCTCCTTCCCAATTTGTATCACTTTGATTTCTTTTTCTTTCCTAAAGACTCTGGCTAACATTTCCAGGACTATATTGAATAGCAATGGTGGGAGTGGGCATCCTTGTGTGGTTCTCAAACTCAGTGGAAATGCTTTTAATTTTCCCCATTCAGCAGGACACTGACCACTGGTTGGAAATAAATTGCCTTGATTGTATAGGGCAATGTTCCCTCTAAACCCAATTTGTTTAGAATTTTCTTCATGAAAGGCTGTTGTATTTTTGTCAAACACTTTCTCTGCATCTGCCTACGTGTCAGCAGGTTCCAACCCACTAAATAACTTGGGTCCTTACCCAGTTGGGAGACCCAGATGGAGTTCTAAGATCCTGGCTTTGGGTTGGTCTAGCCCTGGATGTGGTAAGCATTTGAGAAGTATGCCAGTGGAAGGGAGAGATAATCATTCTCTCTTTCAGATAAATCAAAATCTTAACCTGTATTTGGGGAAATTACAGTGAGCCTACCTTGACTAGTGAAATGATTCCAGATTCTTAACCTAGGTCAACATTTTCTTACTAATTTTCATACAGATTAGTCATATTATCTGTTCATCTATTCAAAATTTATCTTGGGAGCATGTTTCTATAAATGAATATAAAGAATTCTAAAAACTTGTTTTTCTAATGGGTTCTTCTATGTATGTGGGCTGTCTGGAGATGCTTTTTTCTAGGGTGATTTTTTTTTTACTTTTTTCATTTTATTTCAAAGGGAAAAACACAAACATCAGTCTTCCTGCTGCTAGCTGACTCCTCAAATCCCTACAGTGGTTGGGGCTGCACCAGGCTGAAGCCAGGAGCTCACTGGGGTCTCCAGCATGGGTGACATGGATATAATTACTAGAGCACTCACCTCTACCTCCCAGGGTATGCACCAACAGGAAGCTGAAATTGGAAGCAGGGCCAGGACCCAGCCCAGCCACTCTGATAGCAGGTGCTGTTCTAAGTGGCATCCCAATCACTACACCAAATGCCTAGCTCGTGTGGTCTCTTACATATTTTAGGCAATTTCACAATTTGGTTTATGATCTTAGCTAGCAAAATGAAAGTTTCAAAACTGAATCTCTAGGTGAATTATCACAATCATGTCTACTTTGATAAAAGAGCATCTTTTGACTTTTCAGTAGTCCACTTATCATTAAGCCTAGTTTGGTGCCTCAGAGAAACATAATCCCAGAGCCACATAGCCCCACTTTGTCTTATGATTTTAGATTCCATACCTGAATTCAGGAGGTATCTCCACATGTTTGTAACAAAAAACTTACCTCCAGAGGGAAAAGCACCATATGATGATGCTCAACTAACATCATTTGCACATAAGACTAGATTGTCTATTCTCTGAGGTATCAAAAAGTAGAAGTCGGTTAAGCATCAAATTAAGATTTTGCCTTCAGTTAATCAAGAAAGCAATGTTTCTGGAATTTTAAAGGAAGTTTTATCCCTTTCAAACAGGATATGCAGAATGGCTACAGAGTCTTTATGCAACAGACTAAGACAAAAGTTTCCATTCCAGAAACAGCCAGACCTAAAATCAGAATTATTTCTAATTTGCAATCATTAACTTGAAATCAAGAATATGAAGTTAGTGCATATACACATTTTAAGCATATGCAAATATCATTTTGTACATGACAGTGTATTCTAATGAGAAAATTATGATTTAAATTGTTATATTATCTCCATAATATTAAGAACTGTCTAAAGAAATTAATTGCAATATAATTATACTAATATATGCAGTTTCTAACTACAGTGGATTTACACATAAACAGGAGTTGAATGCAAAGGATTTTTGACAAAAGGTTTATCCACTTATTTTTATTGTATTTGAAAAGCAAAGTGACAGAGAGAAAGGAGCATTCTATCAGTAGCTCACTCCCCCAAATGCCTATAATGGCCAGAGCTGGGCCAGTCTGAAGCCAAGAGTTTTGAATTCAAGCCACATTTATAATGGGAGTGGCAGGGACCCAAGTAATTGAGCCATCACTTGCTGCCTCCCATCCTAAACATTTAGCGTGAAGCTGGAATCAGAAGCACTGCCTGAACTCAAACCAGGCACCCTGGATGTGCGCTACATACATCCCAGTGTCTTAACCCCTATGCCAGAAGCCTTCCTTGGCCATGATTTCCTGAGCTGAACCATATCCAAAGGAATCTGGAATTTCAACACAATACTTTTATTTTTAAGTTTTTGAGTTTAGAAATGAGCATTTTAGTTTAGACTTCCATTTTGGCTCATTAAAAAACCTTGGAGGTGGCATTGTGGCATAGCAGTTAAGCCAACAGTGATGCCAGCATCCCATATGGATGTCAGTTCAAGTCCTGGCAGTCCCACTTCTGATCCAACGCCCTGCTGAGGCCCTGAGAAAAGTACTTGACCATCTCCTTCTAACATGGGAGACCCAGATGAAGCTCTTGGCTTTGGCTGGCCCAGCCCTGGATGTTGCAGCCATCTGGGGAGTAAAAGGTTCAAATTTAATGATAGGCAATCTTCTTAGAACATATCATTTAACATTTTTTCTCACTTTTAAAGAAGAGTCTTGCTCTTATTCTATAAGATTTATTTGAAAGCAGTTACAGGGAGGGAGGGAGGGAGGGAGGGGGAGAGATGGAGAGGATGGAGAGGAGGAAGAGGAGGAGGAGGTCTTCCATCTGCTGGTTCACTCCCCAGAGGGCCACAACAGCTGGAGCCAGGAGCTTCTTCGAGGTCTCCCACATGGGTTCAGGGGCCCAGGGACTTGGGCCATCTTCAACTGCTTTCTCAGGCCATAGCAGAGAGCTGGATCAGAAGTGGAGCAGCCAGGTCTCAAACTGGTGTCCATATGCGATGCAGGTGCTGCAAGTGGCCACCTTACTTGATAGGCCACAGCACCGGCCCCTAGGATTCTTTCCACTGAAACTGAAAGGAAAGTATTCAGAGAACAGGGTAAAATCTAAAAACAGGTTTGTTTTTTTTTTTGGTTTTTTTTTTTTTTTTTGACAGGCAGAGTTAGACAGTAGAGAGAGAGAGACAGACAGAGCAAAAGGTCTTCCTTTTTTCATTGGTTCACCTCCCAAATGGCAAATAGAGCCAAACAGAGCAGGCACCATTTTGGATATATGTAACAGCTAACAGCTGCACCAGCTTGGGGCTGTGCCCGCCCTCAACAAAACAGAAAAACCCGACTCTGGTGGGGAGAAATAACAGGAGTGTGGGAGAATTCACGGTGTGGCGGAGATGGGAGTAGTCTCATTGTGAGACAGCACAAACTCCGTAGCCTTGGCTACCCAGTGAGAGACATCACTGGGGAATCTGAGCTTACACTGAGGACTGAACAGATCCTTTGTGTGGTCCTTGGGACAGAGCAAATGAATACTATACCCACTGGGGATAGCGCTCAGTCACTGATTGCCAGCAAGGAGAAGAGCTCAGCTGAGCGTAATTACTTCCCTTCTGAAAAAAAAAAAAAAAAAAAGAGGGAGAGAAGATTTACCATGCCAAACCTGGGTGTGTCATCTTAACCCTGAAAAACTGAGCAGAGCTCTCTGGCCACACCCACCACAGGCCTCTAGAGATTCACCAAAAGCAGACCGTCCACTTAACCTAGAGTCATAGTATAATGAGAAAAGCCACCACAGCAAAAAAGAAAGAAGAAGAAACTTAAGAATATCTCCACAATGCCAAACCACAAAGGAAAAACCAAGGAAAACATCATGATGCTCCCAAATGAACATGACACTCCAATACAAGATATGAAGATGATGAGATAGAAGAAATGCAAGCTACGGAGTTCAAAATATTTATGACAAAAACATTAAGAAGTTGTCAAAAACAAATGCATGAAATACAGAAATCCATATAGAACAGGACAGAAAATCTCTCTCATGAAAATGAAATCTTAAGGAAGAATCAAAATGAAATGAAGAATTTAGTAGAACATGAAATTGAGACATTGAAGAAAAACCAAAATGAAATGAAGACTTCAATTGGGAAGGAAGAAGTCAAACAACCGCAAAGTAGCAGGATATAAAATCAATGCACAAAAATCAACAGCCTTTGTATACACAAGCAATGCCATGGCTGAGAAAGAACTGCTAAGATCAATCCCATTCACAATAGCTACAAAAACATTCAAATACCTTGGAGTAAATTTAACCAAGGATGTCAAAGATCTCTACGATGAGAATTACAAAACCTTAAAGAAATAAATAGAAGAGGATACCAAAAAATGGAAAAATCTTCCATGCTCATGGATTGGAAGAATTAACATCATCAAAATGTCCATTCTCCCAAACACAATTTATAGATTCAATGCAATACCAATCAAAATACCAGAGACATTCTTCTCAGATCTGCAAAAATTGATGCTGAAATTCATATGGAGACACAGGAGACCTCGAATAGCTAAAGCAATCTTGTACAACAAAAACAAAGATGGAGGCATTACAATACAACATTTCAGGACATACTACAGGGCAGTTGTAATCAAAACAGCATGGTACTGGTACAGAAACAGATGGATAGACCAATGGAACAGAATTGAAACACCAGAAATCAGTTCCAACATCTACAGCCAATTTATATTCAATCAAGGATCTAAAACCAATTACTGGAGCAAGGACAGTCTATTCAATAAATGGTACTGGGAAAACTGGATTTCCATGTGCAGAAGCATGAAGCAAGACCCCTACCTTTCACCTTACACAAAAATCCACTCAACATGGATTAAAGATCTAAAACTATGACTCGACACCACCAAATTATTAGAGAACATTGGAGAAACCCTGCAAGATATAGGCACAGGCAAAGACTTCCTGGAAAAGACCCCAGCGGCACAGGCAAAGTCAAAATTAACATTTGGGATTGCATCAAATTGAGAAGTTTCTGTACTGCAAAAGAAACAGTCAGGAAAGGGAAGAGGCAACCAACAGAAAGGGAAAAATATTTGCAAACTACCCAACAGATAAAGGATTAATAACCAGAATCTACAAAGAGATCAAGAAACTCCACAAAAACAAAACCAACAACCCACTTAAGAGATGGGCCAAGGACCTCAATAGACATTTTTTAAAAGAGGAAATCCAAATGGCCAACAGGCACATGAAAAAATGTTCAAGGTCATTAGCAATCAGGGAAATGCAAATCAAAACCACAATGAGGTTTCACCTCACCCCAGTTAGAATGGCTCACATACAGAAATCTACCTACAACAGATGCTGGAGAGGATGTGGGGGAAAAGGGACACTAACCCACTGTAGTTGGGAATGCAAACTGGTCAAGCCACTATGGAAGTCAGTCTGGAGATTCCTCAGAAACCTGAATATAACCCTACCATTCAACCCAGCCATCCCACTGCTTGGAATTTACCCAAAGGAAATTAAATTGGCAAATAAAAGAGCAGTCTGCACCTCAATGTTTATTGCAGCTCAATTCACAATAGCTAAGACCTGGAATCAACCTAAATGCCCATCAATGGTAGACTGGATAAAGTAATTATGGGATGTGTACTCTATAGAATACTATACAGCAGTAAAAAAAAATGAAATCCGGTCATTTGCAACAAAATGGAGGAATCTGGAAAACATCATGCTGAGTGAAATAAGCCAGTCCCAAAGGGACAAATATCCTATGTTCTCCCTGATACGTGACAACTAACCGAGCACCAAAAAGGAAACCTGTTGAAGTGAAATGGATTCTTTCTGAAACAGTTACTTGATCAGCCCATGCCTTGACTGTTGATGAACAACTTAATACTTTATCCCTTGTAGTATTTTTCTTTTGTTCTACTAAATACTATTGGTTGAACTCTGTAATCAACACACAATTATTCTTAGGTGTTTAAATTTAACTGAAAAGTGTTCCCTGTTAAATATGAGTGGGAATAAGGGAGGAGATGTACAGTTTGGCACATGCTCAGTCGGACTTGCCCCAAATGGTAGAGTTAGAAACATACCAGGGGATTCCAATTCAATCCCATCAAGGTGGCATGTACCAATGCCATCTCAGTAATCCAAGTGATCAATTTCTGTTCATAATTGATCATAATGATAGGACTAAGAGTCAAAGGGATCACATAAACAAGACTAGTGTCTGCTAATACTATCTGATAGAATTAAAAAGGAGAGAACTATCCAACATGGGAAACAGGATACACAGCAGACTCATAGAATGGCAGATGTCCTAAATAGCACTCTAGCCTCAAAATCAGCCCTTAAGGCATTCAGATTTGCCTGAAGAGCCCATGAGAGCATTTCAGGCATGGAAAGCCAAGACACTCTGGAAAAAAAAACCTAAATCAAAGATCTCTGCAAGTGTGATCCCAGTGGAAAGAACGGGTCATCAAAGAAGGAGGTGCTTTTCTCTGAAGGGAGGAGAGAACGTCCACTTTGACTATGACCTTGTCTAAACAAGATTGGAGTTGGCGAACTCAAAAGGCTTCCATAGCCTTGGCAACTCATGACAAGAGCTAGGGTGATTGCTGATGCCATAAACAAGAGTGTCAATTGTTAAGTCAACAACAGGAGTCACTGTGCACTTACTCCTCATGTAGAATCTCTGCCCTTAATATGTTGTACAATGTGAATTAATGCTATAACTAGTACTCAAACAGTATTGTTCACATTGTGTTTCTGTGTGGGTGCAAACTGTTGAAATCTTTACTTAATATGTACAGAAGATCAATTTAGCATATAAAGATAATTGAAAATGAATCTTGATGTGAATGGAATGGGGGAGGGAGCAGGAGATGGGAGGGTTGCGGGGGTGGGGGAAGTTATAGGGTTGGGGGGAAAGCCATGGTATTCCTAAAGCTGTACTTTGGAAATTTATATTTATTAAATAAAAGTTGAAAAGTTTAAAAAAAATTCAAAGAGTGAATAGGAAAGAAGGAGGAGGGTGGATGTGGAAGCCAGAGTGGAAGGGAGGGTAGGGTGAGAAGCACTGTTTGCTCCTAAATCTGTATGAAGTACATGGAATTTGTTCACCTTGAGAAAATAAATAAAAATAGAGGCAAGCTCTGTAGCATAGCAGGCTAAGTCTCCGCCTGCAGCACCAGCATCCCATATGGGCACCAGTTTGTCCTGACTGCCCCTCTTCTATCCAGATCTCTGCTTACAGCCTGGGAAAGGAGTGGAAGATGGTCCAAGTGCTTGGACCTGCATGGAGACCCAAAAGATGCTCCTGGCTCCTGTCTTCAGATCAGCCCAGCTCAAGCTGTTGCAGCTATTTGGGGAGTAAACCAGAGGGTGAAAGATGTTTCTGTTTCTGCCTCTGTCTGCAACTTTGTCTCAAAAATTATGCAAAATATTTAAGAATAAAGGTAAAAATAATTTTAAAAACTTCCAGATGCCTAACATACATAGCAATGCTGAGGCACACTGTCAGGCTTGCTACCTAAATGCCTGGGAAACTGGTAGTGTATCTGTAGTGTCTAGCAGGTAAATTTAGGGGATACAGTTTGCTAGTGACATATAATAGTTTACAGTAGCTTTCATTGCCACTGATGATTCCTTAAGTCTTTATTGCTTGGTCTCCTTTCCTACCTTTGCTGCTTTACTAATAACTGACTTCTCTCAGCAGATAAGCAACTAGGTAAAAGAGAAAAGTCACTTTGTATACCTTGAAGTCCACAGTAAAAGAATTCATAATGAAGAAACTTACATTGTTCACCAAAGCTCAACATCTTGGACACTTGCTGCCTCATTCTGTTTGTGTCCTAAAAGACAATTACAGAAGGTGCTTCACTCAGCTATCTTGCATCAGCTGGTTCACTCTCCAAATATCCACAATTCCTTGGGCAGGACCAAGGAAAAGCCAGGAGCCTGGAACCTAATCCAAATCTCACACGAAGGGGCAGAGAACCAAGCACTTAGGCCACCATCTACTGCTTTGCATGGTGTACATTAGCAGGAGGCTTTATTAGAAGGCAAGGGGTCAGTACTCAAACCCAGGCTCTGATGTTGGATGCAGGCATCCCAAATGACATTCCAACTGCCTCACCAAATCCCTGCCCCATTGCCTTTAAAAAAAATCGTAATTGATATTACTCAGTTACATAGAAATTAGAAGCACAGCAGTTTATTATGACCCCAAGAGGCTACTTGTACCTAAACATTCTTCAAATGAGCTAAAGAATCTAACACTGCAGATTTTATAGCTTCCTCTTAAATAATTTCCAGCTCTGGGAAGATCAAAACTATTAGGTTAAGAGAGAGAAGAGTGTAACTCGATAATTGGTTCCTTAATAACTTACAGTAAGAAGACCTAAGAAATAAGGATACTCCTTCAAGAGGCAATTTGTCTTCAGTTTGTTCAACAACGGGACATTTTGCCAGCAGTAAGTACTGGATCACCTAACTGGTTCATCCAAATGGCTGTGCTCATTGGGAGTTACTAGGATTTAACTCGCATGCTAGGAGGTACTAGGATGTCACATTCGTAGTGTTTTACCTCACAAGAGAAATGCCTGCTTTCTCATTTTAAAAAGTGTTTTTTAATTTGTCTTCCTTCTGCCAACTGTTTGATTATTCCTTACCTTATGTAACAGAAAATCTACACATTATTATCCCCTTTCTTGATACACTTTGTAATCTGTTATGCAAAAATGGTGCAGCAAAGGAAAAAACATAATAGGAAGAAATGTAGGCTTTCTGTGATAAATGCACACCAGCAAGTTAATTTAAAGGTTTTTCTTAAACAAGAGAATGGAGTGCAAAATCTTGAAAAAAGCTATTGTTAACAATGATTTCCACCCCAAACTGAGAAGATGTCACAAAAATCCATCCCCAGGGGCTGTACCACTCACATTATAAATGAGAGGTACTTCTGCTTGCCTATATTAACTTGTACCTTGTATACAATCATTTGCCTAGACTCAGAGGCATACAGGAATCTCTCAAGTTCTCTAGAGTGACTTTTTCTCTAAACTATGCAAGTAGATGAAATAGCTGTGCTAAAAATAGTTAACACACAATGTATGGGAGCCAGGTCTAATGGTCCCATTTTATACCCCAGTAAATCAACCTAAATCTCACTGTTTTCAGGAGATCTTTCCTATCTACAACACCCTTCTCCATAACAGATGTCTTTTTTTTCCAGCTGGGGTACCACTACGTGTAGACCAAGTCTCAGCCTACCTTTATCTACCCATAAATTCTTGCAAAGTCAAAAGCCAAGAGACTATGAAAGTCAGCTTTTTATTCCTTGTTGTTACATTTTAAAAATTTCACAATTAATACAAAGATAACAGGATGCATGTCGTTCATACATACAATTCTAAGAAGGACACTGCCATTCCCTACTCCTCTTTCTTAATTTTTGTGACAGTTTTAATTTACTTTATAGTCATGGGCTTAATGCTCTACTAAATAAATAGCTCAACAAGTAAAAAGTAGAAACATCATTCATAAAGCCAGACTTTCCTCTACTATGAATTTTAAGAGAATTATACATTTGTCTTTTTCCACCCATAGAAGAGAAAAATATCCATACTGTTTACAAAGTGAAAACTGTTTACAAAGTGTAAAGTTATACTATTGTTCTAAGCGGTACTTGTCACACCTGTAAATTCCTGCAATTAAAAAAAATCATCCATCCTCATTGATATGAAGCACCACCAGTGCAGATACCAAGTTGGCCTTGAACATCAGCACTTTCCTAGTATCTATATTAAAGTATTGGGCATATGGTAGGTTCTTCAGATCAATGGGAAAATTGACAAATGTGCTACAAGATCATTATTGTATATCACTCCTTTTCTGGTGATATGAAGCTAGTATCTCTGAAAGTCATTCTTGGAAATGGCCTGCCCAAGATTGTATGACAAGTGAATGACAAAGCCAGGATCAGAATATTGGATTCTTTAGTTTCATTTCTATTCTCTGTCCATTACACAACAGAGGGTCTTACATCAGGTACCCTGGACAGCAACATGACTCCTAAGTGTGATACAGCAAGCTTTGTTGTTTAAACTCCATTTGGTTTGGTGCCTGGTTCCCAGCATTCTGTATCCGTTGTAACAAAAACTCTTCCGGAAATATGCCTGGTTTATGCATACTTAATGTAGGACTGCAAGAACAGAAGCCAAAACAGAATTCTACAGCCATAGCAGAGTGTCATTTTACTGTTTCATGTGAGAGTCAATTTTTTACATAAGCCAAACCACCAATGCCAATGCAATTTCCATGGGGCAGCTACTGCTAAACCAAGTATTCTGCTATACAGCACTTCTATTTTTATGGGTTTCCTGAAAGCAGATTCATTTTAAAGTAGACCTTTTCCTGGGCACATTAAAAAAATAAAGTGTGAATTATGAGGGGTGACACAGATGATTCAAAACTAGGTTGTGGTGACAGTTGCCCAACTATAGGTTTATGTAAAATGGGTTAATATTTAAAAACATATTCCAAAAAAGCTGCTAAAACCTGCTAAAAGTCTGAAAATCAGGTGAATATTTGAACTACTTCTTTTGTAAACATCTCCTACAAAAACTGTAAAGGTATTCTTTACTATCCCCATGCTACTTCAATCATGGTTTACTTAAAAGGTCACACAATTTCCCACACAGGGGCCAGCTCTGTGGTGCAGCAGGTTAACATCCTGGGCTGCAGCACCAGCATCCCATACGGATACTGGTTTGAGTCTCGGTTGCTCTACTTCCAATCCAGCTCTCTGCCATGGCCCGGGAAAGCAGTAGAGGATGGTACAAGTGCTTGGGCCCCCTGCATCCATCTGGGAGACCCAGAGGATGCTCCTGGCTCAGCTCTGGCCATTGTAGCCATCTGGGGAGTGAACCAGCAGGTGGAAGGTATCTCTACCTCTCTACCTACCTCTCTATGTGACACTGTCTGTCAAATAAATAAAATCAACTCTTAAAATTTCCCATGCAATTTCAGTAAAGATCATTTAGAGGCTAACCAAAATATCTATAAAGAACCAAATTTCTTCTCGGTATCGAAGGAGTGACAGAGTCTATACCCACATTTTCCATGACCAGTCCTGGGACTTGGATTGAAGGGGTTGAAAAAAATAAAAAAGAGAAAAAGAACCAAATTTAACTGAGATAGAAGTAAGAGATATTGACATGTATGATTATCTGCACAAATGAGCTACAGATTTTAATTTTACTAGGCATAGTGTTTTAGTTCAAAACCTGCCACTAATTGGCAACCACTGGATTTTGAACAAGTTCTAGAACACACCCCCCCCCAGTTTCCCCATCTATACTATTTGTCTATGTGAACCAGATTTGAATGAAATAGCACACAGATCAATTGTTATCTGATGAATAGCCACTAACATGCTAGAATGTCTTAGTAATGATCATCCTATTAGCCATTTTTGCAGATAAAACTGGAACATAGTGAAATTCAGTAGTTCAACCAAGATGGCACACAGTTAGTGGCAGATACAGAAATCCAATCTAGAATTACCCAGCTCCAAAAACCTAGATGCTCACCCTATATTCTCCATCAGGCTTTGGGCTTTTGCGTTTGTTACATACGGGTATGAATCCTGACCTTGTCTTTAGTATCTCTTCCTCTGATGACAGACTTCCTCATCTGTGAAATATCGCCCGTTCCTCACCCTCTGGGAGGTTGGGAAGATTAGAGAGTGTAACTCCTATAATCAGAATCTATTCACTAAGTTGTCTTTCTCATCCCTCTGCAGCACAGCTCCCTTCCTATGTAGATTTTTATTAAGTCTGTTATTTCCTGATAGTTTACCTGGATGAACTTCATTGGAACCAACTTCTATCCAAATCAATTATAATGAATGAAAGCAAAACAGCGCTATTTCTTCAGACTCCGGCTCTGTGGTGAAGACTGTGAACAAGAGTGTCAACTTCAAGGGGTGCTCATGTGCCCACCTGAACTGAGCTAAGGTCACAGACCTGTCTCTGCCCTACAGACGTCTAAATGACAACTCTTGGTCACTACAAACCAGAGTTGCAGCCAAACCAGGTGGGAAGTGTTTATCTCCTTTCTATTCCTCTTAGCCAGCTATTCATTCTCTAATACCTCATTGACCATAATGCAAAATAACAGATTTTCCCCAGGATACTAATTTCAATGCAATGCCTTTATTTTCATGATGTCTGATAATTCTAGAGGCCAAAGGAAATGTTTCTGTAATAGAGGTTTGTCAGCAAAAAACCTGTTTGATTCTGTGTCATGGAATAACACACCTTCCAAATGTTACCTCCCAAGTTACCAGATAAGCCCTAATGCAATGTGACACTTTAGTTGTGGCAAGGAAATAGAGCAGGTGCTAGTGAAAGCCAACACAAAAAGCCAAGAAAACCATCACTCAAGTTAACATGAGATGAAAAATAGTCCAAAACAGTCTAAGATAGTGTAAAGTCTAAATGTAACAGTTTTCTTCCACATTACAAGTTAGACTTCAGTAAGTAGTCTAACAAACATTATGCAACAGCTATGTCTTTTCAGAGCATTATTCTACTTTATACCAAATTCACTTAGAATCATAGTAATTAAACACTAGCTACTTTTCACAAAGCTAGCAGAAGTACTGTATTCAAAAATACTGAACTCTAAATTTGTGTGATTAGTGAAGTTCTCTACCAACTGTCCTGGGAATTTAATTAGTCCCTACAGGCTGATGAGGCTTCGTGCACCAGTAAAGTATCTTCCTTGATCATCTACTTCTTTCACAATTTATAAGCAACTAAGAAAGAAACCTACAATGTCATATGCTCACTCTGTTTTCTATTGTCTGATGTGTAGGTCTTCTGCGTCAAAAACTTCATTTAAAAAGTCCAATTCTGGCCTGCGCCGCAGCTCACTAGGCTAATCCTCCGCCTGCAGCGCCAGCACCCCAGGGTTCTAGTCCCTGTTGGGGCACCAGATTCTGTCCCGGTTGCTCCTCTTCCAGTCCAGCTCTCTGCTGTGGCCCAGGAAGACAGTGGAGGATGGCCCAATTCCTTGGGCCCTGCACCTATATGGGAGACCAGGAGGAAGCACCTGGGTCCTGGCTTTGGATTGGCTCAGCGCGCCGGCCATAGTGGCCATTTGAGGGGTGAACCAACGGAAGGAAGACCTTTCTCTCTGTCTCTCTCTCACTGTCCAATTCTGCCGGTCAAAAAAAAGTCGAATTCCATTGTGACTAAAACTGATGTAAAATAGCAAAAAATTATGATGTACAACACGGGGTTGTCAATTAAAATTCCTAAACCTTGTGCTTGGTATAGCTATGTCTAAACAAGTTAAGAAATAAGACAACTGCAAAACATGAAAAAACACGTAAACTAGCCTTTCCAGGCCCAGCCACGCATGGCTTAATGACGGGAATATATTCTGAGAATTTTGTTAAGCATTGTTGGGAGAACTTCAAAGTATGCTTACACAAGCAAGGATGGCTACAACGTCACTAGGAAATATCTTACTGTTCCATGGAATATGTGGTCTGTCATTTACTAAAGCAACATCATATAATTTGTGACTATATGAATAGCTATTATGTTCTTGAACATTAAAGAAACACTTTGTGTCTAATAAAACTAAATTGTTCATAAATGTACTACAATGCTTGTCTGAAATGAACATCCCAAGACATCCTGTGAGAGATTTGAAGGATTTTATCAATTGACCCCAATGGCCAGATTCCAAGGTTTTATCCTTATAGCCATATTCCAATGTACCATTGACAGATAACCACCAAGCCTCAGAGGTCTCTGAACAAAGATTTCATGGGTTTTATTTATTGATGCATGTCTTCTTTCTCTTATGCTGTCACTAACATAGTTCCCCAAAGTGGCACAGAAAAAAATGGTCAACACACAACATTTTCTGAGAAGCCACTGTGCTGCAATGATTAATAAGGAGAAGCTCCCAATTAAATCTTTTTCCTTTTAGTCCTTACCTTTAATTGTAGGATAGAAAATCTTTTTGCTGGAATAGAAAATGTGCCCCAAAAAAGTGGTTTCCTAACACACTCAAATGCCCATCAGAACAGAAAAGAAACCCACACCTAATGTACAACATTAGCCACCAAAGCATGCAGGTCCTTTTTACTGCAGACATTAAAATAAGTTAGCAAAAATCAATGAATACATTTTAATTTATGATCAAATGGCTTTATATACATCATCTTGACTATGTTTTTCCTGTTGGTAATTTGTCTCCTTTGCTTTACCGTAACAATCTTAGCACATTATTAAAATAACATTTGAGGCTCTATTTGTCATCCTTTTGTCTGAGACATGTTGATTTTATTAAAGTTCAGTCTGCATTCTTTCTTTACTTTTGTTACAGCTAGACCTGATGGACACAGACCTTTGTTATAAAATGCTCTGCTATAGAGAAAACCTTATTAAGTAAGATCCATTTACCTGCTGGGCAGTTGCATTCTGAAGGTGCTTTTCTCGCAATTCCTTTAGCCATATGTCCGTAGGATTTCTGTAGGAACAGAAATATTACGAATCATTTGACAGAATTAGGTACTCTCTGGTCACATGTCCAATTTACCAACATTTCATAGCCTGGACAACATTTACATGTGCACTTGGACTTGGGTCAAAAGCTAACAGCACCCAGGATCTCAAAAAAGAAAACAGCCATTGACATGGTGTCAGGATTGCTGGATATTTCTAACATTTTCCCCTATTCTTCAACCATTAACACCCTCTCCCTTGTCTCAAGCATACATACTCATTGCACAAACCTGGCACTAACACACTGCAGCTCCAGGTAAGCTGTAGCTTATCAGGAACAGCCAGTACTTTAAACATGAAGGTTAACTGTATTAGGATATGCAGCAACCACTGCCAAAAATCTACCTCTAAAGCCATCCTTAATCACAACATAGGTTCCTTTCAACTCTCAACTGCAATGATTCTGAACTCATGAGTACCTCTGGCTATGCATCCTTCACCAAAAAATGAAGCTAAAAAAAGTTTAAGCCCTTATTACGAAAAAGTTCAATGGCAAAATTGTTCTAATCACTAACACCTAGAATCTTAAACTTGTTAACACGTGAAGGCTATCACAGATGTTATCTAGACAAGGAATAGTCTTTGTACAATTTGTAACGAATCACATTAGACTACAAAACTAGAACCTGTTGCCTCTTTTAGACCTCCACAAATGTTTAGCAAACACTAAGGCAGAGTGAGTGAAGATGACACAGAGGCTGTCTTATCAAGGGATGTGCAAACACAAGCTCCAATGAGCGCAGATGGACACCTAACCCTGCGCACACAGCCAAGCACACAGCGAGGGTAGCGCCTGGTCGCGCACAGAATGACGCCTTTGCAAGATCATACTCACGTTCAAAAAACCTCTGCCTCTGACATCTGAGCCAGAAGGCGCTCCACTTTCTATGGCACCTTTCTTGAACTAATCCTGGTCCCTTTGGCGGATTCCGGTGCAGCGATGCGAGCCTGGAAGTTCTTAGTTTGCACCCGAGGTGCAGACAAGGCAGGACGGCCACCACTGACTGGAGGGCCGCCAGGGACCTGCACTGGGGTACCGGCCCAGCGCAGCGCTGCCCGGAGAGGCTCCTGGCCTCCTCCTTCAGTGTGTGCTTCTTTCCCTCATTGTGCGGGGCCGGCTGCCTCGGTTTCACCTTCCCCCCTCGACTTCCTCCAATCATCGCAAAAGGAAAAAGACGGGCCGAGTCCTCCACAGTTCAGTATAGGTGGCCTCGCAACTAACTGGCGGCGCGGAGGCAGGCGCGAAGAGGGACCTGGGCGTGCCTTAGCGTCCAAAGGGACGGGCGAGGAGCATCCTCCACCTTCCTTCCCCATCCCAGAAAGGCGTGAAAAGCACCCTGCGTCGGGGGACTGGGTGGCCACAGCGTGAAAGCCGAAAGGAAATCCACCGGGCCCCTCCTCCGAGGTCCCCGGGAGCGGCAGCTCGGGGTCCGAGGGACAGCCGGTGAGGGTCTGCCGCTCGCCCCGCCGCGGAGCGCGGACCTGTTGCATCCTCGCCACTTGGCCTTTTTTCCACGTTGATTCGTTGTCTTCCTGCACGCTGGCTTGCTTCCCACCTGGACTCCTCTGGAGGCAGGCAGGCCAACAGACCAGGAGAGCGCGGCACCAGGGGACCACAAGATCGAAAAGGCCGAGCCGCAGCTATCTGAAGCTTCTCCGCGGCCCCGTGCCTGCAAGCCTTAAGTAGCCTTCGGACTGGCCACGTGTGAGTGCGAGCACCGGTTGGACTCCGCCCGCCCAGCCGCTCTGGCTGCGGAGGGAGCGCCCCTTGCTGGAGACCGGCTTATTACCATAATCACTTTCACCAGGTCTGCAGCGCAGCCCAAAATAGGAGCATAATGTGTGCAAATAGCGAGAGCGGCCACCGAGATTGGATGAGAGCCTGGGGACCCCACCCCCTCCACAAAGTAACCTCAGTATCCCCGACAACAGTTCGGGGACCCACGTTTGGTCAGTCCAGGGCCCCGGGCTCAAGTGAAGTCGGAGGTGCAGAGGCTCCCACCACTCAGCCCTGCGCACCACCTTTATCCCGCTGAGAAATGGAGAAATGGCCTCTGGGAGGGGCGCCGTGAAACGGAACGTACCAGCCCGCCTGCCCTACCGCCTGCACTCAGGCACTGCATTTCCTGTCCTCCCTCACCTCCCCGCACGCCCCGAGGCAAAGCTCTGTCTTCATCTGGAGGGTCCACGTCCCCACTTCTCTTCTCCCCCCACGGCTCTGCCGTGCACCCCAACCCCTGCCTGTGTCCAGGGGGCTGAGTCTGCCCCAGCCCTGCGTTCCCGCTCAGTACTTGGGTGCTGATGGGTTTTCCTGAGGCTGTTTTGTGGGACTGAAAAAAGGAAATGTTCAGGCACCCACGTTTGTCAAGATTTATGCAGGGACTGAAACACGAGGTCAGTTTTTCCTCTTTGATTCTTATGCAGTTCACCTTACTCAAATTACAAGGTCGATAATGGGACCTTGGTTGCAAGCAACATTTTACTTTGAATTGACTTTCAGGGCAAGTAGGAGCGCGGAATCGCTCCTATTACCCCAAAGAGCTCTCCCTCAGCTCCTTTCCCCGGAGAAATAACACACTGTTGCTCTCTAAGCAGGCTGCCCTCAGGCGGTTGCTCACTGCTGCACTAAGTGGATTCTTCACAAGGGTCAAAGGATGACTGCAGGTAAGCAGCAGGGTGACAGCATCATTAGAGGACGAGACACACATCACATTGAAGGGAAGCAGGGACTTTTGCTTTCAAGTCAAAACAGAAATTCTGTACATTTGTGTTACCTAGTTGTGCTCACAGGTAACATCAGCATCACCTGAGACACAAAAATCCAAATGCCAGGATCCCAGCACAGATCTTCTAAATCAGAAACTACAATAACGAAGTAGAACCAAAAAAAAAAAAAAAAGGCAAAACAAAACAAAACTTGTGTTGACATGCCCTTCAAATGATTCCATGTACGTTAAAGTTTGAGAACCACTGGTGGCAGACTTCACAAAATGGCAAACAGATTTTTTTTTTCATTTGAATATCAGAACCCTGTGTTGCTATGGTCCCGATTTTATATGACAAGAAACAACATTCAAGGCACCTTTAACTGTGATTAAACAGGTTTCCAAAACCAGGATCCAAGCCATAGCTACAGATAAATTTTTTTGAGATTTATTTATCTGAAGGCAGAGTTAGGGGGAGAGAATGAGAATGAATATTTTAGATCCACTGGTTCACTCCCCAAGTGGCTGCAACAGCCAGAGCTGGGCCAATCCAAAGCTGGGAGCTAGGAGCTTCTTGTGGGTGTCCCACATAGGTGCAGGGAACCAAGGACTTTAACCATTTTCTACTGCTTTCACGGGCACATTAGCAGGGAGCTGGATCAGAAGTGGAGCAGCCAGGACTCCAACAGGTGCCCATATGGGATGCCAGCACTGCAGGAGGCAATTTTACCCTCTATGCCACAGTGCCAACCCCTACAGATTATTTTTGTTGGTGGTGTCACCTTTTTCTGATTTTCCAGTCACCTCTTTAATTATTTTTTAGTCTCCCTTGCAAGCTTTTCCTTTGCCTGTGCTCCTTGCGTCTCTGTCTTATGTGGCCTTCTCTTTGAACTCTGTATACTCTGACCAGTGGAGTTGACAACTACCACACTTAAACTTATGGGACAACAATCCATATAGCAAGACAAACCTCAGTTCCCTCTTTGCCATCTCCAGTTGGATATTCTGCTAGTAATTTTTTTTCCAACTTCATCTGCATCTCCCCTCCATGCTACGCTTGTTCTGGTTTCCCATCTCAGTAACTGAAGCTACCATTCATCCAATGTCCCCAAGCCAAAATACCCAGCAATAAACTCTTACTTTTCTCTTGCTCGCTTGTCCCTGAATTCTCTCTGAATCCTTTCAAGTTCTTTCCCACTGTGCTTAGTCTTATGTTGTACAAATCTCCATTTGCCATCTCACCAGCGCATTCTTCTCACACTCTCAACACTGGTTCCTATAAAGTATGGTGACAAGGCACCACTCAGTAGAAATGCCATTCTCTGCCTTGACTGAATCTGGCAGTCAGTTACACATTCAGTGTGAATGATGCAGTGTTCTTATATCATGCTTTGTGTAAATTGGAACATCAACAACTCTTGCAACTCTCAGAACCACCAGATCTTACTAGGGAGATTAGGGATTTTGTGGATTTGGAGCCTCTATTCAGAAGATTATATTTACCGTATGTCTTTGGAGGGCACAATACCTCAGAAATGTACCAGCTGTTACTACTAAGATGTCAAAACTCATTGTATTCTCTGAATCAAGCACAAAGAATGCATGGACCAACAAAGCCCAAAGTGTTTGAAACCGTGTTGTTCTACAGATTCATCAGTACACAGTTGTTATTTGGGTTCCTATGGGGAGAAGGATTCAAAAAAAGTAAAAATAGCACTCAAATTGCTATAGTCCAGCTGACACCAGTTTGCCTAAAACTGATACCGATAGAAGTAAAAGACAGCAGTTGGTCATAGAATAGTTTTGTGGGAAGAAAAATGGGCACCGGAAGATGTGCACATTCTAATCTCTAAAACCCATGCATATGCTATATTCCATGACAAGACAGATTGGCAAATGTAATTATCTTGAGATGGGGAGATTTTCTTCAATTATGTGAGAGTGATCAATTCTGTCAGCCAGCTTTCTATCACTATAACAAAACCTGAGCAGGCTAACTTTACAAAGAGGTTTATTTTGGCTCATGGTTCTGGAGGTTCAAAGTCAAAGACCAAGAAGAGCCTGCACTGGTTCGGCCTCTGGCCATGGCCTCCTTCTGACGGAGACATGAGATGACACAGGGCAGCACATGGCAAGAAACAGGGAGCATGTGTGTCCATATCTGTCTCTTTATCCTTAAAAAGCCACCAGGAGTCAATCATGGGGGCTCCACCCTAACAGCCTAATGACCCAACATCCTTACTTTTCAACCTCTCAGCCCCATAATTAGATTGAGCTTCTTCCTTCTTAGTGTCATAAACATAAGACTTAGGGTTATATAAGTTCAGGGGCCAAATCATGTTCAAACCACAGCACCAATGTAAGCACAATGGTCTTTATATGGAAGGCACAACCTCAAAGTGAAAGGAGATGTGACCACAGAAGCAGAAGTCAAAGAGATGTGAACTCTGGCTTTGATGATGGCAGCGAGCCTGAAACCAAGGAATACAGGCAGCCTCTAGAAGTTGGAAATCATGAAGAATGAATCCTCCACTGAAACTTCCAGAAGGAAAGAAGCCCTGACCACATCTTGATTTTAGGACTTTTGAATATCAGACCTGTAATTAATAAGTTTGTATTATTTTAAGCCACTAAGTTTGTGGGCATTCATTATAATAGCCAAAGGAAAATTAATACAATCACTGTCATAAGAAAACAGTGTTCACCTTTTAGAGCATTGTAAATGGTATTGAAACCACTATAATGCCCCTAAAGCCCCACAAAGCCCTATACTAAGTCCTATGTCTCAAATGTTTAGAGATTTCTATTTCAGTGACATATGCAGTGTGAAATAATTTGGGAGACATGTTTTCTTCCTTGTCATCTAAAAGTAGGATGCCCTCTACAGAGGCATGATAAGCCAAATAAAATGTATTCTACTTCTTCCCTGCCTCCACCTGGTACAACTCAAAAGCAATAAAACAGGCAAGCGGCACATCCACCCTCACATCTCCTCCTTCTAGAGCAAGCCTAGCCAAGACCCCTACTGAGCACTTAGTCTAATGACTAGTACTTCTGGTACCAACCACTAGATCACTGAGAAAACTAAGCAAAGACTTCTGACAGAGAGATAAGGCTGGAAGTTAAAACGAGAAAGAAGGTGCTTGGGAGAAAAGCAAAAAGAAGAAAGATAAACAAAAATGAGATGCTAGAGGAAACAAGATTTTTAAATGAGAAGAGTTAAATTTTTTAAAAGGCATAATTTCTAAAAGCACAGAGGGGATCAACTGAAAACCTATTTGGAATTTTGATGTTTTACATGCATTTAGAAAGACTGACCAAAGGAAGTGGCTGGAAGAATCATGCTGTATTCACACTTAACTACAGAAAAATACTCCAACCCACATAGAAAATATCTTTTAGCATCATTAATTTTTTTTTGACAGGCAGAGTGGACAGTGAGAGAGAGAGACAGAGAAGAAGGTCTTCCTTTTTTCCGTTGGTTCACCCTCCAATGGCCGCTACGGCCGGAGCACTGTGCTGATCCGAAGGCAGGAGCCAGGTGCTTATCTTAGTCTCCCATGGGGTGCAGGGCCCAAGCACTTGGGCCATCCTCCACTGCACTCCCGGGCCACAGCAGAGAGCTGGCCTGGAAGAGGGGCAACTGGGACAGAATCTGGCGCCCCAACCGGGACTAGAACCCAGTGTGCCAGCGCTGCTAGGCAGAGGATTAGCCTATTGAGCCACGGCGCCAGCCTAGCATCATTAATTTTTGAGGCTAATTGATTTCCTAACACCACAATTTTAACCAAAATTCACCAAGAAAATTACCAAAGAGCAGCAGATGTATGAGGAGACTTGTGGCCATCTTTGTAATGCACAACCACCTGTGGATTGTGTTCACTAAGTACCTTAATAAAGAAAATGGGGCAGGTGGTATTTAGCATAGCAGTAAAGATATCTGTTAGGATACTCATGTTGCACATCACTGTGCCTGGGTTTAATACTTGGCTTATACTTCTGATTCTAGATTCCTGCTAAGGCAGACTGTGGGATACAGCAGTGATGACTCAAGTAATTGGGTCTCTGCCACCCAAGTAGGAGATCTGAATTGAGTCCCTGGCCCCTGCTTTCAGCCTTGCCCAACCACAGCAAATGAGAGTGCTCTGGGAGTGAATCAGTAGATGGGAACTTTTTCTATCTGTGTCACTTTGCCTCTGGAATAAATAATTTTTAGTAGCCTAATAAATTGTGTATGGTATTAAGCATGCCACTTGACAAATTTCAATGAATGAAATTTCACAGAAACCTCTCTTAAGAGGACAATTTCCCAGAGTATGAAATGGGCAAAAAAGAGTTAAGTGAACTGAAGTTTTAAGATGCTCACAGGCCAGCGCCATGACTCAATAGGCTAATCCTCCACCTGTGGCGCCGGCACACTGGGTTCTAGTCCTGGTCAGGGCACCAGATTCTGTCCCAGTTGCCCCTCTTCCAGTCCAGCTCTCTGCTATGGCCTGGGAAGGCAGTGGAGGACGGCCCAAGTCCTTGGGCCCTGCACTTGCATGGGAGACTAGGAGAAGCACCTGGCTCCTGGCTTCGGATCAGCGCTGTGCACCAGCCGCAGTGCACCAGCCACAGTGGCCATTGGAGGGTGAACCAATGGTAAAAGAAAACCTTTCTCTCTGTCTCTCTCTCTCTCTCAATGTCCACTCTGCCTGTAAGAAAAAAAAAAAAAAAGATGCTCACAGTCAGGCTTCAATGAATCTGAAACAAATTATAAGTCTCTTTCAGAGTAGAAGAGCAGAAAAGAAGGATTTGACTCTTAGTGACAAGATGAAAAATTCTCTCTGAGTTCAAAAAATTGATCCCACTTACTCAAGTTTGATTAAGCAGGGGTCTTAGGGGCTTAGAACTGTATGAATCTGGCCGGCGCCAGGGCTCACTAGGCTAATCCTCCACCTTGCGGCGCCGGCACACTGGGTTCTAGTCCTGGTCGGGGCACCAGATTCTGTCCTGGTTGCCCCTCTTCCAGGCCAGCTCTCTGCTGTGTCCGGGAGTGCAGTGGAGGATGGCCCAAGTCCTTGGGCCCTGCACCCCATGGGAGACCAGGAGAAGTACCTGGCTCCTGCCATCCGATCAGCGTGGTGCGCCAGCCGCAGCGCGCAGGCCGCGGCGGCCATTGGAGGGTGAACCAACAGCAAAAGGAAGACCTTTCTCTCTGTCTCTCTCTCTCACTGTCCACTCTGCCTGTCAAAAAAAAATTTTTTTAAAAAAAGAACTGTATGAATCTAAGAATCTGGATAATAGGAGCCCTCCAAAATTTGGAGAGAAGTGGTGAATTTTTCCCCTCAAATCTTAAATAACAAGGTAATAAGCCCACCTAACAGGATTTCTTTCCCAAACTTTCCAGTTATATTGCTAATTCAAACAAGTGGTAATTGTTCTTTGAACTTCTAAATCAGTTTTTCATGTAATGCTAAGGAGAGAGAGCATGCTTGTATCACTAGGTCAGCTCATGGTGAAGAACGGACAGGAATCAGGCTGAGGAAGCCATGGAGCTACAGCACAGGAGATGTTTTATAGAAAGGAAGAACTCAGAGCACAGAAAAGAACAAGCAAACAAAAAGATCAGAGAACAGAGCCAAGAGCCACCAAAAATAATTCCCAGGAAGGAGTAAGCCTTAATCCTATTCAAAGAACTTCCAACACTGGCCCAGCTGAATTTCAGAAGTTCTATGGACTAGGTGAATACTGTATTCTTTTCCCCCAACTTTTAAGCAGCAACAACTATAACAATTATCCTACATTTGTCGAAAAATGTATGCTGGGAAAATGTTAAGCAGATAACTTATCTCTTTAGTTCCACAAGTCTTCAGGTGGAGAGCAACAGTTCTCAAGAAGAGGAAGTTGAGGTTCCTAATCAAGGAACCATAGGTGAAGAGCCTCATTCACAGCTGGATCTGATTAAAGGATGAATTATTTGACTTCATAGTGTGCTCTAAGAGACCTATCGTGGTTATAAGATTAGTGACATCAATAAGGCCTACTCACAATGAGGCCTACTCACAGGGCTGACACTACATGTCACCTAGCACATGATGCAAACTGACTTGGGGATTTCCAACCATGATCCAGAGATTTCAGGGGTTAAGGACAGGGAAGCTAAATAAAAAATAGACATGAGAAGAATGGAATAATTAGCTGTGTGGACACTGAAATCAGGGAAAACATGAAAGTAATAGTAATAAAATGGTAAGTACCAAACTAAAAGACCCAAGGAATGAGGATGAGTAACTCCAGGATTCCAGGCTGTTTAAGAGTGATAGTATCACTAGGAGGAAATGTAGATATATAGCAGAGCAGTGTATTTGTGGGAAAATTTTTCAACATTTTGGAAGAAACAACTTAAGATGTGATAGCAAGGAAAACTGGATCTCCTCATGCAAAAGCATAAATTTATATCCTAATTTATACCATATAAAAATCAACCCCAAATAATCAAAGACCTAAATGTAAAAGCTAAGATTATAAAGCCCTTAGGAAAAAATAGTGGTAAATATACATGTATTTGTTTATGATTGGCAATGATTTCTTAGATGCAACACCAATAGCATAAGAAACAAAATATATATGAATCAAGCTTTTTCCAAATTAAAAATAATTTTCATGTCTCAAAGATCACCATCAAGGATGTGAAAAGATAACGCAAAATGGGAGAATCTTTTGTAGCTTAAATACATGATAAGGAACTTACAGCTAGAAAACAGACTTTTACACCTCAATAATAAAAAGACAACAATTTAAAAATAAGCAAAGGATATGAATACACGTTTTCACTAAAGAAGTTATACCATTGGGCAAAAAGTTCATGAACAAACATCAGTAACTGTCAGAGAAATGTAAATCAAGACTTCAACATACCTCTTTGTACCCTCTAAGATGGCAAGATGGCTGTGATATGGGGCCAGCAATGCGGCATAGTAGGTTAAGCCTATGCCTGTGATGCAGGCATCCCATATGGGTGCAAGTTCATGTTCTGGATGCTCCTCTTCTGATCTAGTTCTCAGCTAGCGTGCCTGGGAAAGCAGTGGAAGATGACCCTAGTGTTTGCTCCCCTGAACCCAAGTAGGATACCCAGAGCAGGCTCCTGGCTCTTGCCTTCAGATCGGCCCAGCTCTAGCCACTGTGAACATTTGGGGAGTGAACCAGTGGATGGAAAACTTCTCTGTCTCTCCCTCTCTCTGTCTGTAACTCTACCTCTCAAATTAATAAAAAAAATTAAGTTGATAAATGTTATCAATTTTCTTTCTTTTTTTTTTTTTTTTTTTTTTTTTTTTTGACAGGCAGAGTTAGACAGTGAGAGAGACAGAAAGGTCTTCCTTTTTCCATTGGTTCACCCCCCACATGGCCACTACGGCTGGCATGCTGCACTGATGCGAAGCCAGGACCCAGGTGCTTCCTCCTGGTCTCCCATGTGGTGTAAGGCCCAGGCACTTGGGCCATCCTCCACTACCTTCCTGGGCCACAGCAGAGAGCTGGACTGGAAGAGGAGTAACTGGAACAGAATCCAGTGCCCCAACCGGGACTAGAACCCGGGGTGCCAACGCCGCAGGTGGAGGATTAGCCAAGTGAGCCACAGCGCCGGCCATGTTATCAATTTTCTTAGTGTGCTTGTGCCTCTATAACAATATACCATGGTTTGAGTGGTTTATAAACAAAAGTTCCTCAAGATGGCCATCTTCTACTGTAACTTTATGGGGCAGAAGGGATGAGGGCTCTGTTTGAGGTCTCTTTTATAAGGACACCAGTCCAATCATGAGGTTCTATTCTCAGGATATAATTATCTCCTCCAAAGCCCACCTCCTAACACAATCACCTTGAGCAATTCTTCAAAAGATTAAGCCTGGAGTTATTATATGACCCAGCAATTCCCTTCCTGTGTATATGTCCAAGAGAATCATTGCACAAAAAGTTGCATACATGTGTTTATTCCAGCAGTATTCACAATAAGCATTAAGCATAAATAGCCAAAATGGTCATCAAGTTAAGAATGGAAAAGCTGGGGCGGCACTGTGGCATAGTGGATAAAGCCACCTGCAGTGCCGGCATCCCACACAGGCACTGGTTCGAGTCCCGGCTGCTCCACCTCTGATCCAGCTCTCTGCTATAGGCTGGGAAAGCAGTAGAAGATGGTCCAAGTCCTTGGGCCCCTGCACCCACATGGGAGACCTGGAAAAAGCTCCTGTTTCTTGGCTTCGGATCAGTGCAGCTGCAGCCGTTGCTGCCAACTGGGGAGTGAACAAGCATCTAGAAGACTCTCTCTCTCTCTCTCTCTCTCTGCCTCTCCTTTTCTCTCTTTGTAACTCTGACTTTCAAAAAATAAATAAATCTTTTAAAAATGGAAAAGTAGGAAAGGGTAAATACATTCAAGGAAATGTTGAGCCATAAAAAGGAGTGAAGTATTTCACACATGCTTCAGCATGGATGTACCTGAAAACACTATGCTAATTAAAGCAAGCCATTCACAAAAAATACACATGTCATGTTATTTTATTTATATTAAATACCCCCAAATAAGCAAATCTGTACATACAGAAAGTAGATTAGTGGTTGTGTAGACTTGGAGATGAGTGGGACAGGAAGTGGCCATTGAAGAGTACAGCATTTTTTCTGAGGATAAAATCATTCCAAATTGATTGTATTGGTTGTGACACTTTGTGAATATAGTAGAAATAAATTAATAGTTCACTGTCAAGTGGTGAATATTATGGCATTTGAATTATATTACAATAGAAACCATTACAAGATAAGACACAGTATGTTGTTTAAAACTCAAAGATAATCAGAGTATACAAAAAGTCAGTTTTATATTGTGGCAGTTGCACAAAAAGTTAAATGGAGAATTATTGTTGGGGCCAGAGCTGTGGCATAGCGAGTAAAGCTGCCAGCTGCAGTGCTGGCATCCCATATGGGCACCAGTTTGAGTCCCGGCTGCTCCACTTCCTATCCAGCTCCCTGCTAAAGAATGTGGGAAGCGAGCAGATGATGGCCAAAGTGCTTAGGACCCTGCCATCCATGTGGGTGAGATAGATTGAGTTCCTGACTCCTGGCTTCAGCCTGGTCCAGGCCCAGCTGTTTCAACCATTTGGGGTGTGAATCAGCAGATGAAAAATACATCTCAAAGTCTCTCCCTCTCACTATGCTACTTTACCTTTTTATAAATAAATGAATCTTTAAAAAAAAAAAAAGATAATATGTCCACATACAAATTTGCACACAAGTGTTCACTGCAGCATTATTTATATTAGCTAAAGAGGAAAACAATCCAAGTGCCCATCAATTGAGAACTAGGTAAACAAATTGTAATGATACATAAAATGGAGCATAATTCAGCCAAAAAATGAACTTAGGTGAAGGATTCCAAGATGGTAGATTAGGGAACAACATCCTGTTCTAGGCTAGGGATAAACAGTCAAGAAAAGGGTGTGGGAAGTGCACTCTCGGGGGTGAATTGGAGAGAAAACTGCACAGGAAATCCTACAAGAGGAGGAGAAATGCTGTGTACCCATGTGGAGGGTGTACACTTGCAGCACGAACAGTAACACAACTTACAATTGCAGCAGCCAAGAGCCAGAACGGTTGGCAGCTTGGAGATGGAGGTGAGACTAGACTGCAGCAACCCATGGTGAGAGCATGGCATCAGTCCAGACTGGAGCTCTACTGGCTAGCAGTTGCCCGCAGACTGAGTGGAAATGGAGGGGCAGGGTTATCTCTCCCCAACTGTCCCATAACAGCACTCACTGCCCAGCTGAGAAAGGGCAGGTGTCATTTTCAGTTTGGGTGGGAGCTGTGGAAAACTGTGTACACACAGTAATTGGCTGAGATGGGATGCCATCTTCTTGGCAGTACTGGTGGCAGTGGCAGGGAGAGAGCAACATTCAGCCAGTGGTTCTCATGTATGCAAGTGATCCAGAGATTCTAGCAGAGGGAAAATCCACAGTCCTCACTGACTTTGAGCCTGGCTGGGAGGTGGCTGAGCAACCATGTAAAACAGTGAGGTGCCCACAGCCTCCCAAGATCAAGACACCTATGCAGAACTGTCTTGGGAAATATCTGCCTCTCAGGCTGGCAGAACACAGAGAAACCTCTGCACCCAGCAACTATGGGAGACTTGTGTGCTGAGACCATGGAGAATTAGTGGTTATGTGAGAAGGTGCAGGGTGTAGCCGGGTCTTTGGGAAATCACTGGGCGTGACTTCCTATGCTCATAGATCCTTGGCTGCCTAGAGCAGGTCATTGTAGCAGGAACTGTGCTCACAGTGAGGAAGGTGCAGATCATTTGTGCAGCTCATATGGTGGCACAGAACACACTAGGGGCAAAACTGGGGTGCTACCCTGGATACTTGTCCCACCTTGGAGCACTGAACAGAGCTCTCTGGCCACACCCACCACGCACCCTCTTGGTAGTCAGTGAAAGTGAAAACATTCCATTAAGCCAAAGAGGCATACCTCAAAGATAAAAGCCATCAAAGGAAAGAAACAATAATCAACTCCACAAAGGCCTAAAAACAAATGCAGAAATTCAAGAAACAAGAATAAGGAAGACACCATAACACCCCCAAAAGGAACAAAACAATATTTCAATATGAGAATGAGAAGATGAAGAGATTGAGGAAATGCTATAAATGGAAATGAAAATGTTAATCATAGGATAACTAAAAATCAATAAGAATAAAATCCACAAGCTAAAGAAAATCATACATGACATGAATTAAAATTTGTATCATGAAATTAAGATTGTAAGGATAAATCAAAATTAAATATTAGAAATGAAGAATTCAATAGATCAAATAAAAGATGCAGTAAAACGCCTTAACACCAGACCTGCTGAGGCAGAAGAAAGAATATATGAACTAGAAAACAAATCTTTGGAAATATTACAGTCAGACCAAAAAAAAAAAAAAAAAGAGGAGCAGGAGAAGAAGAAAGAAGAAAAAAGAATAAAGAAGAAGAAATTAGAAAACTTAAAAACATTGTTGGAGCCAGCGCCGCGGCTCACTAGGCTAATCCTCCGCCTTGCGGCGCCGGCACACCGGGTTCTAGTCCCGGTCAGAGCGCCGGATTCTGTCCCGGTTGCCCCTCTTCCAGGCCAGCTCTCTGCTGTGGCCAGGGAGTGCAGTGGAGGATGGCCCAAGTGCTTGGGTCCTGCACCCCATGGGAGACCAGGAGAAGTACCTGGCTCCTGCCATCGGATCAGCGCGGTGCGCCAGCCGCAGTGCGCTGGCCGCGGCGGCCATTGGAGGGTGAACCAACGGCAAAGGAAGACCTTTCTCTCTGTCTCTCTGTCTCTCTCTCTCTCTCTCTCTCACTATCCACTCTGCCTGCCAAAAAAAAAAAAAAAATTGTTGGAGATTTGTGGAATACTATCAAATGACCCAACATATGGATCTTAGGAGTTCCTGAAGTGTAAAAACAGAGGGTGGATTAGAAGGCCTACTTAGTGAAATAATTACAGAAAAATTCCCTAATTTGTAGAAAGAAAGGGATGTCCAAGTACAGGAAGCACACAGAACTCCTAAAAGGCATGATCAGAAAAGATCTTCATGATACACTCTAGTCAAACTTTGCACAGTAAAACATAAAGATTCTAAAATGTGCATGAAAGAAATTCAAGATTACTTACAGAGGATTTCCAATTAAACTCACACGTGAATTCTCATGAGAAATCCTGCGGGATAGAAGGGAATGGCAAGATGTAGTCCAAGTCCAAAAAGAAGAAACTGTCAACCCAGAATACTGTTTCTGCTAAACTCTCATTTGTGAATGAAGGTGAAATAAAGACCTTCCATAACAAATAGGATTGCATCAAGCTGACAAGCTTATGCACTGCAAAAGAAACACTTAGCAAAGTGAAGAGGCAATGAGAAAATATTTGCAAACTACACAATGGATAAAGGGTTAACATACAGATTCTATAAAGAGCACAAGAAATTCAACAACAACAAAATAAACAGGTAACTTTTCAAGAGGGGAAATTCAAATAAAGAACAGACACATGAGAAAACGTTCAGGATCACTAGCCATCAGGGAAATACAAAATGGGCAGGTATCACCTCAGTCCACTTAGAAAGTCTCTTATACAGAAATCAACAAATGACAAATGCTGGTGAGGATGTGGGGGAAAACATACCCTCATCCACTGCCCCTGGGAATGTAAACTATAGTGATGCACCCACTATAGAAGAGGAGATTTTTTAAAAAGTCTCTTCCCTCTCTTTATTTAACCTTGTGGCTTCATGGTTTTCAGCTGCTTTTATTTAGTGCCTCAGGCTTCTACAACAAAGCAATGAGTTCAGACTGGTAGGGGAGAGCTTCATTCTGCATGAAGAATGGGATACCACAGTGTCACTGCCAGCACCTCAAGGCCAAGGTCCCTCCCTGCCTTGTCATTCATCCGCCTAGCAGCATGTTGCCTTTTGGGCCTCTTCCCTGCTTGTGTATGGCATCTGCGGATTTCTGCACTACAAAGCCTGGAGCACACCTCTATGCCAGGAGGTCACAGTTCCTGAGTGACACATACACATCATTAGGAATTGTGTCAACCATGTCCAGCTTCTATATTATGCTGCATGAGCTACCTGGGGCCTTGTTGAGTTGGGAGGGCCTGCTTCTCCCAGGCTTACCCAGTTCCTAGATACAATATGCAACTGTCTCAGGAGCACTCCTTTCAAATGCAAAACAACCAACCAGCTTCCACAGCCTCAGCCACCTCATTAACCTCAGGCATTCCCACTTTAGGTCACTATCTCCCTGGCCTAATAACCCTTAGATAGATCACTAGTCAGCTGAGGACAGGCCCTTTGCTCAGGGGTCTGCTGCAATTATTCAAACTACCTAATTCTACTCCTTTCCCCACTCCTCCTGCTTCCACACCACTACTAGAACTTCCTCTCATATCCCCCCTCACACACACACACACACACACACACACACACACACACACATTCTGCCTACCTCCTGCTTCCAGGGATTGGTGAATCTAACACACTTCATCCTGTCACTTCCCAGTCTGCCTGAGCAAAACAAACCCCAGGCATTAGAACGGTGTCATACTATTTGAATGACAGGAAAATGAAGTACTGGTAGCAGTGGAAATGTGTCTCTTTACTTGCTTACTTTACTTGCTTAGTAGTTCACTTAGTCCATTAACATCATCACAGCTAAAATCACTGAGAAGAGGTGATTTTATGATATTAGGAACCCAATGGTCAGAGTCAACATTGGATTATTTCTTGGTTTATGTAATTTCATTAACAATTAATGGTTTGAATGTGATATCCATAGGAGAAGATATCACAGGGGACTTTTCTGACTACAGAAAGAAAAGGGGAGGAGTGGGCATGTAGCTGAACCATTTAAATCCGTGATCCCGCATCAGAGTACCTAGGTTTGATTCCTTGCTCCTTCCTCTGACTCCCACTTCCCACCATTGTACACCAAGAAAGGCATGGGGATGGCTGTGGTCACTGGATTCCTGCCACTCATATGAGAGACTTATTTTGCTCATACATCCAAGCCCTGGAAATTGCTGACACCTGTGCAGTGAACAGCAATGAGATCTCTCCTTTCCTTGTCTTCTTCCTTCCCAAACAAGGAGATTCCAAAAAGTAAGCTTTTAAAACATAGAAAAGAAGTTTGTATCTCCGTCTCTTCTTCCAATCGCAAGCCAAACTTCCTAATTTTATATTTCAGCATGAGTGCCCAATTTGCCAAGGACAGTTCTAAATTCTGAGTGGACAATGATGATCAACACCAGCATGTGTCTTGTCAACAATGCTTCTCAGTCCATCCAAATCTATCTAACTCCTCACAAACTAGGCTCTTCATTCTACACTGGCCAGTTTCCCCAAATCAGTTTCAGTCATTCCTGCACTAGCCCTTCTGCTTGTACAATTGCCATTGCAGATGACTCCCTCCTGTCCCTCCCTATCTAATTCATCCTACAGGGTATCATCATCTCAGACATATGGCTAAATTTCTTGAGCCACCTGGCTTTCTTCCTTCTGCATCTCTATGACCTTGTAATTGTTTTCATTTAATTGTTGTAAAGTTTTAAGAAATTATTTTAAACGATGTTATTCACCTTAAAGTTTCTGAAATTCAAGACTCTCTCTTCCTCTCTCTCGGTCTTCACACACACGGTTGTTTTTATGGGAAAACATACTCATCCTTGGATTCCTGAGGAAGAAATGCTTTCTTGGAATCCTTCCTGTGTCACCTAAGCTCCTCCTGTTCAAACTGTGCTTGTAGTAGCAGTACAGGCTTCTGAGACGCAGCTGGAAATAAGGAATCTCGGGCCCACCCCAGACCACCTGGTTCTTACCCCAGTTGGTTTCAATGGATGGGAAAGAGAAAGCAGCAGTGAGCTGGACCAGAGCTACTCCCAACAGCACAGCTGCAACAGCAGCACCAGAGAGCTCTTTGGGAGTGAGAAGCACAATGTGGGGAAAGACTGCCACCCAGAGGATCTGAAGGGCTCTCATATCTCCATGACAATATACAAATTCTTCTGGTGTGCAAAGATGCAAACACAGGCTTCACTATGGATGTGCCAAATGGCAAGTGAGTGCAAGGAGAGATGCTGGGCCTACTCATGGTTCAGAGAAATGTCTCTGAGATTGTACTCCCTGTCAGAGTGGATACAACAGAAAATCTGGACAAATCCCCAGTGAGGCTAGCAGGAATTGGAGGTAACTACTCTTACACATTGCTGGGAGGAATGCGAGATAATACAGCTATTTTGGAAAGCAGTGTGTCACTTAATCTTAAAAATGCACTTAATTTGTGGTCCAGCAACTTCACTGCTCACTGTTCTTTAAAATTTATTTTAAAGAAAGAGAGGCAGAGAGAAAAACACAGAAAGCGGGGTTCCACCTAGTAGTTCACTCCTCAAATGCATGCAGCAGATGGGACTGGGCCAGGCCAAAGCTGTGAACCAAGGACTCAAACCAGGTCTCACACATGAGTGGCGGAAATCCAATTATGTGAGCCATTACCACTGCCTCCCCTTGTCTGAATCAGCAGGGATTTGGAGTCCGGAGCCAGAGCTGGGTATAGATGACTGGCAGTTTGACATGGGACATGGGATTCTAAACCGGCACCTTCTCCATTAGGCCAAGCTCACACCACGAAGCCTCAGAATTGACATAAGTGAAATAAAAATTTATGTTCAGACAGGTGTACATAAATGGTGGTGGCAGCTTAATTTATCACCTACAAAACCTCAAAACCTAAATGCCTTGAACCGGTGAATGAATAATCCTTCTCCGTGTCATTCCACACAGTAGAAACCTCCTTTACAGTACAAAGGGATGGAATATGCATGTTGTGGGAACACAGAGAAACTGTGATGTATTCTGCTAAGTCTAAGAAGCCAAACTCCAAAGGTTACCTACTGAGCAATCCCATTTATAGGACACTAGAAAGGGCCAAGCCTCAGAGGGATGGAGAAGAGGTCCAGGGATTCCACAGCCTAGTGGTCTGGGGAAAAATGAACTGCAAAGGATCATGGGAGACATGAGTGGTACTGGAAGTGTTCTCCATCCTGCATGTGGTTATGGAGCCGTTCCATGCCTCTGCATCTGTGCACCACAAAGGGTGAATTTTAATTCATGTCATTTAGCCTTCATAGGAGAAAGGGAAAGGTTTTATGACGTGAAGTCCAAAATATATACTGTATTTCACACATTCCAAGATATCGAGGTTTTCACATTGGAACAACTGTGAATCATCTTGTCCTCAAGGGCATCTAAGATCATGTTGTGTTCACAATGGGCAGTGTTTCCTCACAGGGTACCTCACAGTCACGATGTCATAGGCTTGAAGACCTACAGTGTGCACAGACACACTTTCTACTTAAGGAACACAAGCTTAAGTTAAAAACCTGCAGAATCCAATTGTCAAAGAGGAAAAAATAGCCACTAATTCTAGACATTCAAGTTGTACTGATTTTACACCACTGTATTTTATTGTCTCTCAACTCTACAGGTGCAACTATGCTTGTAATGTAAAACATTTGCACATTTTTAAAGCTACCTGGCTTTGAATGCCACTGCTACCACAGAGTTACTGAGGACACACTGGGGCCCCTCCCTTACCTCTCTAGCTGCCTCAGTTTACTCAGATGACACCTGGATTGGCCTTCCTGGCCACTATTCTCCATATCTCCAAGTTTGCTTACTTGGGCCCTAATTGCTTTTAAAACAATATACTTCCTCACAGGTTTCTTAGTGAATTTCAAATGTTCCATCCTAACTTGGGTGCAGTTTCTCCAGTATGGAGAAGAAAACAATGACTTACCTTTTTAAATGTGTCCACTGGAAATTTAACATCAGAAATATGTGAAGCTGCAATTTAAAAATACACAATCAGTTGTTAATTATGAAAAGTGATATATTTACATGACCATGCACTGCCATCCCACAGAATTAATTTTTATACTTGAAAACCTTCTATTCCCACCTATGCCTCTTTTGCCATATGCCAAATGAGTAAATGTATTAAAGCTTCCAGTGAGTTGTTATTCATAACTATTATTAGCCCATAAATCACAAGAGCATGTAGTTTAAGCTTTTCGGTACTCACTAAGTTTAGAAGTACAGACAGGATTCAGCAGGCATTTGCGAGGCAGCCTGAGGGCACGACCATTGGAGCAGCCCCTGCCCAACGTGGTTCCCAGATGGCGCAGAACCAAAGTCCGGCAATCTCAGGGACTCCAGGAAGTACAAAAAGGGCTTGAGGCAGGCAAGGTTCCTCCAGTAGAGAGCAGCCGCTCCCTGGCGACTCCCTGGTGCCACTGGCGGCGCCCACCTAGGACACAGCGGCACAGACCACTTGTTCTTGTCTTCAGCGGCAGGGCAAGCAGACCGCGCAGGGCAAAGCAGCTCCCTCCGGTCCCTCCAACCAGCGCAGGCCCGTGGACGTCGGCTGCTTGGAGCGTCCTGTCCCCTCGTCATGTGTCCCAGGTGCCATCCCCTCTTGCGCAGGAGCAGCTGTTAACTTGGGCTAGAGACCGTGGCCACAGCAGCCCACGGAGTCTGGCCGCAGCACTGTTGTCCCATCACCCTGCATCGCCTGCCGTCAGAGGAGCACGAGATGGTAGGAACCTGGAGCTAGGAGCGCAGGGCTCTGGGTGAGCTGGGGGGTACCCAACAGGCGCGCCATCCCGGCGCTCCCAGCACCCTGGTACTTTCCCAGGGACTCTCAGATTGCAACGGATCCAGAGCCCGCCATGGAGATGCGCATGGAGGGAGGGGCCCACCACACTCGCCCGCCTGTCCTTCTGTCTTTGGAGGGTACACTGTCTCGGGGTGGGGTCAAAGGGAAGACAGGGCTGCAGCCACCAGAGGAAATGTCTGACTCTCACAGCCAGCCCCAGGTCCCTGCCAACCCTCCACCCCCACACCACCTCACACCTCCCTGGACCGCCTCCGCCAAACCCCAGCGAGGACATTGAGGGGCCAATGAGGATGTATGGCTCCCACTATCCTAGTCTCTTTCCTTTCTCCTCCCCACTTGGCTGTGGGGACCCAGGTGTGGCCAGGCTGCACAGACCTCTGCAAGCGCCACTCAGGAGGTGTGGAGGGCACCATTCCTGGTCTGAGGCACACCTGATGCACGGCATATTGGCCACTCACCGGCCCAGACCTCGGTCTCACCAACATGGCCAGGAATTCCAGGTGGCTTGGACATCGCTGTTCCACGCCAAGGGCAGTCTCCGGGGAGCAACATGCGGGCGTCACCAGCTGATGCACCGCGGGACGTGGGTCACCGGAGACACACAGGTGGGCCACGGAACACGGAGGAACTCAGTGCCAGCAGAGGGCTTTTTCCCTAGTTCCGGTGTAAGCTGGCAATGGGGCTGCTATAGAGACGGGAGAGATGCGAGAGGACAAAGCAGCGCTGAGTCAATGAAATGCTGATAAGGGAGGCTGGGTTTGGAGAGCTACATCTCTCTTCTGTGCCCAGAACAAAAGGTTTGTACAGCTTCTCAGACGCTGCAGTGTCAACTTAATGAAAACTGAGTGTCATTGTTGTTTTGCTGTGTGTGTGTGTGTGTGTGTATGTATGTTAGTGTGTAGGAATTTTCCGATATACCAAGACTGCTGACAAATACACCCATGAGTACTCACACAGTGTTGAGGCCAAAAGACTCATTTATTTGTAAGTTTGGTTGGATGTTCACGTTAGAAATGGCCTCAGCATCCACAAAATGACTTCAAAGTCACACCACCAGTTTGAAACCTCACCCAAGCCAGGAAATCCCAACATGCTTGTCACCAGGACAGGTTGGGAAATGATCAGGAAAAGTGTCTCTGTGAAAGGCTTTGGATGCTTCACTGTGGGGATCAACAAGGACAGTGACACTAACACATCACTGTCCTCTTCCTCACTCTTGTCCTACACCACACAACAGACACACACATTCACGCCCAATGTCCAGTAGGAACCAGATCTCTACAGTCCTTCAGGTCTCTGGATGGAGACCCCTGCGCCTACACTTGTCAAGATTTGAGCATGCATACTCACAGACACACAAGCTGACTCCTGAACAGTCATTCAGCAAACAGTCTAACAGACTCCAGCATTCCAGGATTAACCATTTTCTAAAGACCCTGCTAGAACCCAAGCTCAACTGTCTCCCAAGAAACACGCTCAACTACACCCATTATGACAAAGTCCCTGCTCTGGAAATCTATTTCAAAATTGTTAGTTAATGATGTTTCCATCTTTTGCATCTTAGAGATGTTAAACATAGTTTTATTGAAGCAGTGTCTTCAGTCCCTCTTTAGTGTACTTGCATAAAACTGATAAAAATAAGCAGAGCTGTCTTCTGGCAAATGGATACTCGAAACATAAAATATAAGCCCATTTAAATGATGTAATTTATTTAAGTGAAAGAGAAACAAATTCCACTTGAGTTAGTTGTTTTGACCTCTTCCACCTACAACATCATCTTTTAGAGAACTGCTGAAAATAGTAAAGAAAGACTTGGGGTGCAGAACCCTTAATTGCACCTGATCTGGCAGTAGAATTGGTTAAAATCATTCTAATATTCAGTGGCAGGAAATCAAAGGAACAAAAGAAAAACAATGATAAAATAACAACTCCACAGGCTGTATCACCAATCCACAAATGACTACAAATTAGTTATGCATGAGTGAATTTTTCTTTCTCCAATTATCAGGTAGAGAAAAGTGGCTTTATAAAATAATGTGAAATGTGATTGAATGGCATTGCTCTCAAAACTCTTAAGTCTTCTTTATTCCTTGTTTCAGTAATTAGAATTTCAGCACTTTAATATAAACAAATTACTTTAATATGATAAAAGCATAATAAAATAAAATAAAATTCATAATACATGTTTTGAGAGAACAACCTATCATCTACAAAACAATTCAAATATGTGCTCTTTTCCTTTTTTGACCTACATTTAATTCCATTAACATTGAAGTGGTCAACAAGTAATTTCTGAGTACATATTATATGCCAGCTATTTACATTTTCACAATGCCAGATGCTATATCTAATTCCCTTTTCAAAGAAAGATTATGAAATATATGGGGATTAATAGAGAGAGTCAAGGATTTCCTGTAGAAACAAAACAGAGAGAGAATTCAGAGATCTAGCAAGGACCCAAGGCGTGGTGGTAAATGGTCATCAAGTGGTTTTCCAGATCAAAAAGTTCTGACTCATGGCATTTGCCAGTTTACTTAGCATGAATAGGAACACTGGGTGTGATTTGAAGCCACCAACTGGACGCTACTGAATGTGGAGTTGCCAACCACCAATTCTCCTGAGTCATTATGAGCCTCTAGCATGTCAGTTAAGTCCCCACCAAACAATGACTTTCTAGTGAGTGAGAATGCTCTCTAGATCAGCTAAGACCAAAAACAGCAAGCATAAAGTGCACTAATCAATGGTTGAAAACCTTAACCAAAACCCCAAGGGAAACAACCATTATATATAACAGTTATATTTATTATTATTATTATTATTATATATAACTGTTTGACTGTTATACCACTAAATTAGGGTAGGTAAATGTCATGCCAGCTACTATGTTCATGTGATTAACCCAAATGTAATGCATGTTTTAGATAATACAAAAATAAACTTTAAGCTGTAAAAAGCAATAGTTCAAATAAAAGTGAACTCTAAAAGTGATTTTAGTGAATTTTGAACACACAACAGCTAAGACACAAACTGGGATTAGATATCCCACTGTACTTATCCATAAACCCAAACACAGAATTAACAAAATTATTCACAAAGTACCATCAACAAGAGCCTAAAACTCAAAGGACTTGATGATGCTTTTTATTCCTCTAGAAGCCCCTACTCTATGATCAATAAGTGTGGGGAGCAACCCGGACTGGACTGAGTTACTGGAATTAAGACTTATTCTATGCATCTGCTCTCCCACAATATGGCGCTGGGAGAGGAGGCAACAGCTTCTACCCAGCTGCCTCTCACCAACTTGACAAGCTGCAGGACCTGCTCCTGATTGGAGGAGAGCAGCGTACTCGGCGTGTGGGCAGCCGAGTTAGGATTGGTGGAAGAGGACTATAAAGGAGGAGAGAGACGGCATGCATGAGGAACATCTAAGGGGAACACCTGTGCAGCCCCCGAGAGAGCCGGCCGGCGGTATGCCGCTCCCCCGCGGAAGTGGGTGAAAGTGGCTAGGGGGAACTGCCCTTCCACGGAGGTGGAAGGGTCGGTAGCCAACCCGGGAAGAACCAGCAGCAAACCCGGGAAGGGCCGAGCAGACGAAAGAACAGCGCAGGGTCCTGTGTCGTTCCTCCACGAAGACGGGGAGCGACATAATGGTGCCGTGACTCGGATATGAAGCCTAGGCAGGACTTAGTGTCGTTCCTCCATGAAGAGGGGGAGCGACAAATAAGCCCCTGAGAAATCTCATCATCTCTTGCCAAATCAGCCAATAGGCCATAATCTTCAGCAAACCTTAAAAAACATTTAAAGTGTTCCAACAACATTTAACATATTAAATCTTTTTTTTTTTTAAACAAGCAGAGTGGACAGTGAGAGAGAGAGACAGAGAGAAAGGTCTTCCTTTGCCGTTGGTTCACCCTCCAATTGCCGCCGTGGCCGGCGCGCTGCGGCCAGCGCACCGTGCTGATCTGAAGGCAGGAGCCAGGTGCTTATCCTGGTCTCCCATGGGGTGCAGGGCCCAAGGACTTGGGCCATCCTCCACTGCCTTCCCAGGCCACAGCAGAGAGCTGGCCTGGAAGAGGGGCAACCGGGACAGGATCCGGTGCCCCAACTGGGACTAGAACCCAGCGTGCCAGTGCTGCTAGGCAGAGGATTAGCCTATTGAGCCGCGGAGCTGGCTTAACATATTAAATCTTAAAATCGCATATAAGAGAAGATAAGCGATAAGGTAAGTCTACTGGAAACAATGCTTGGATAAATCAAAGTGTAGCTTAATCATAAAGTATCTGGGGCTTATACCCACAAGATTTCATATAAATGGCCACTTTGAGCTAACACTAGCCCTCATCACCTCACATCAAAATTATAAACTAATTCATATATAATCTAATTGTATAGAGATAGATATTATTTATTTGGTGATGTAGAAATAGTACATTAAGGGAAAGGTGAAAGAACTGATTACAATGTTAAAAGCAAATTTTAACACTTACACTTTTCTTTTAAAAGATTATTTATTTGAAAGGCAGAGTTTAGAAAGGCAGAGGCAGAGAGAGAGAGAGCAAGAGAGAGAGAGAGAGAGAGAGGTGTCTTCCATTCACTGGTCCACTCCCAAGATGGCTGCAATGGCCAGAGCTGTGCTATTCCAAAGGCAGGAGCCAGAAGCTTCTTCCGGGTCTCCCATGTGGGTGAAAGAGCCCAAGGACTTGGGCCATCTTCTACTGTTTTCCTGGGCACACTAGCAGAGAGCTGCATCATAAGTGGAGCAGCCAGGACTCGAACCGGCGCCCATATGGGATGCCAACACTACAGGTGGAGGAGGTTTTTTTTTTTTTTTTTTTTTTTTTTTTACCAGCTATGCTACAGGGGTGAACCAATGGAAAAGGAAGACAAAGGAAGACCTTTCTCTCTGTCTCTCTCACTGTCCACTCTGCCTGTCAAAAAAAAAAAATCAAGCTCAATAATAAATATAACCTAATCAAAGGCACAACAATAAACTCCTAACCCCTGCTGAAGTGTTTACAAATATAAGTATCAAGAATCCTATGCTTTTTGCGTTAGTCTATATCAGACCAAATATTCACTGATCATTAATGAAGTTAATAAGCAAATAATGAAATAAATTAAAAATTATTAACCCAACACAAGTATGCAACTAAGGAAAACATCTTAAAAGTAAAAGGAACTTGACAAACACAAACTCCTCCTATTTACCAAAAGCCTCATCTCTAACATATCTAGTATTTGAGACACTGCCTGCCCAGTGACATATATAATGTACGCAGTGTCCTAACTGTGCAAAAGCAGCACAATCAGTTGTTCCTTACATGGAATTCATACAAACAATCACATGAGGAATTAACTGTCCCTTACTTCCACTCGGTTAAGGTGAGAATACTCTACAGTGCTTAAATTTACTTACCCACAAAAATTTATCTAAAATTCTACAGAGAAATAACAATGTAACTACTATATTACAAATTTGGTTGGGTTTGTACTCAGAGTACAAAATAACTTCTAAATGAATTTAACCTAAATTCAATCAAAGTACTTTAGTCATCAGCTAACCCAATAATTTGATCAATCGAACAGAACAGGTTACCCTAGGGATAACCACAATCTTATTTTACAGTCTTATTTTACAGTCCATATTGACATTAGAGTTTATTTCCTTGATGTTGGATCAGGGCATCCAATGGTGTAACTATTAATGATTATTATTAAAGTTCTGTGTGATCTGAGTTTGGACCAGAGTTATTGAGATCAGTTTCTATTTGTATTTGCCCAAGAAGGGACAAGAGAAATAGTATACTGAACTAGTGCTGTCAGTATAATAGATAAGATTATCTCATTCTAGTATATGGGCCTATGCCCTGTCCAAGAATAGGGCTTGTTAAGGTGCCAGAGCCTGGTAATTGAAAAAAAAAAAAAAAAAAAAAAAAAAAAAACAAACAAACCCACAACTTAAGACCTTACACTCAGAGGTTCAAATTCTCTTCTCATCAACATGTGTCTAGTTAATCTCCTGTTACTTATTCTCCCAGTCCCTTAGCTACAGCATTCCTAACCTTAGCTCATGAGTGAGGAATGTTTGGCCCAAAGGCAATATAAGGTCTGTGAAATCATTTGATCTGGCCCTGCCAAGGCAACTGTGGGGAGCAACCCGGACTAGACTGTTACTGGAATTAAGACTTATTCTATGCATCTGCTCCCCCACAATATGGCGCTGGGAGAGGAGAAAAACAGCTTCTACACAGCTGCCTCCAGTTCAACCAATAAACTGTAGGACTTGCTCCTGATTGGAGGAGAGCAGCATACTCGGCGTGTGGGTAGCAGAGTTGGGATTGGCGGAGGAGGACTATAAAGGAGGAGAGAGACGGCATGCACCAGGAACATCTAAGGGGAACATCTGAGGGAACACCTGTGCAGCCCCCGAGAGAGCCGGCCGGCGGTGTGCCACTCCCCTGCGGAAGTGGGGAATGTGGCCAGGGGGAACCGCCCTTCCACGGAGGTAGAAGGGACAGTAGCCAACCCGGGAAGAACCAGCAGTAAACCCGGGGAGGGCCGAGCAGACGATAGAACAGCGCAGGGTCCTGTGTTGCTCCTCCACGAAGAGGGGGAGCGACAGCAACCTCAGTTGGAAATCAAATTTCCATAAATCGATAACAGTCTAATTTTTAACTTGTCAATTTTGTATGTCCTGCAAATGACATTATAAATAGCTAAATGGCCCTTGACTGAAAAAATGTTCTCCTACCCTGCCCTACCTGAATGAACAATCTTAGCTTCTACAAAACTCTGAAAAGAACATTACATTTTAGGAGCTGGCACTGTGGCATAGTGGGTAAAGCCACCTGCAGTGCCAGCATCCCATATGGGTGCCGATTTGATTCCTGGCTGCTCCTCATATGATCCAGCTCTCTGCTATGGCCTGAGAAAGCAGTAGAAGATGACCCAAGTCCTTGGGCTCCTGCATGCATGTGGGAGATCTGGAAGAAGCTCCTGGCTTCAGATCAGCTCAGCTCTGGCCATTTGGCCATTTGGGGCATGAACAAGCTCTGGCCATTTGGCCATTTGGGGAGTGAACCAGCAGATGGAAGAACTCTCTCTCTCTCTCTGCCTCTCCTCTCTCAGTGTAACTCTGACTTTCAAATAAATAAATAAATCTTAAAAAAATTTTAAAAACAATGTAAATTTTTAAAGCGTTATTTATTTATTTGAAAGGCAGTTACAGAGAAAGGGTCAGAGAGAGAGAGAGAGAGAGAGAGAGTCTTCTAACTATTGGTTCAGTCCCCAAATGACTGTAACAGCAAGAGCAGGGGGGTCAGGCTGAAGCCAGGAACCAGGAGCTTCATCTGGGTCTCCCAAATGGGTACAGGAGCCCAAGCACCTGGGCCATCTTCTGCTGCTTTCCCAGTAGGGAACTGTATCAGAAGTGGAGCAGCTAGGAAGCAAACGGGCACCCATATGGGATGCCAGCATCACAGGAGGTGGCTTAACCCAATACACCATAATGTGAGCCCCAGTACTATGTAGACTTTTTTTAATAACTTATTACAGAGCTCAGCCATTATCAAACTCTTGATCCAATAGCCTTTAAGGATTAGCACGCATAATACCATTCATAGTAAAACATACCCTTGTATGGTCTTCACCAGGAGCACATATAAAAGCTCTGATTAGTAGTTCTTGTAGCTGTGTTATTAAAGCTAAGAGACTGCAGCATAACAAGAATACTGTAATCTTAAGTATCCTAACAGGTTAAAGAACCTAGCCATTCCCTGTACTGTTGCTATGAAGAATAACCATAACAAGCTCAATTTGCCTATGCCAAACAGACCAAAAGTTGCTAATCACTTACTCATTGATAAGCCACATGGCATTTTAGTAACTCTAGGTATCCTTATTCAAACCCTGTGAATTATGTTTTTAGCTATTACTTTTCCATAAAGGAATTGTTAATATTTTATGCATAGAAATAATGCATTCTCTGATTTCCTCATCTTCCATGTCCAATTCATTCATAAGTCCTCTAACCACAACCTCCAACACATAACCTAAATATGTCTTTTATTAAAGATTTATTTTATTTATTTGAAAGACAGAGTTACAGAGAAAGGTAGAGACAGAGAGAGAGGTCTTCTATTCACTGGTTCACTCCCCAGATGGCTGCAGCGACTGGAGCTGCACCGATCTAAAGCCAAGAGCCAGGAGCTTCCTCCAGGTCTCCCATGTGGGTGCAGGGGCCCAAGGATTTGGGCCATCTTCCACTGCTATCCCAGGCCATAGCAGAGAGCTGGATTAGAAGAGGAGCAGCTGGGACTAGAACCAGTGCCCATAAAGGATTTTGGCACTTCAGTCCAGGGCTTTAACCCACTGTGCCACAGTGCCAGCCCCTAAATATGTCTTTATATCTCTATTTTATAGCTATCATGGAGGTTCAGCCCACCACCATCCTTCACCTAATTTGCCTCCCTTCATTTTTATATCAGATAGCTTCTTAAAATCCTTCAATGGTTTCTCATCATGGAATAAAATCCAAACTCGACCACAGCCTACAAGACGACGTCCTCTGGACTGCCTAACTATCCCTGACCTTGCCTTGCACACTAACCTCAGATCTCCCTGTACCTCTAGTGCACTCCTATAATCGTCTTTTCTGTTTTGTCTCTTAAACACAACAAGCTCACTCTCACTTTGTATTCTTGTATTTGCTGCTCTTCCCCCCAGGATTTGAAGGCCAGCTTCTTAGCCAGGATTCTATTCAAATGTCAACTGTACAAAGATGGTGTCACTGACTATACTATTTAAAGTTGCCCACATTTCTCTCATCACTTTGCATTATTACTGTTTTATTGTTTATGGCACTTTGCTAGCTGAAGCTGTTTATTTGTTCACTGCCTGTCCCCACTCCAATGTAATCTATCAGAGCAGTGACCTCGCCTGCCACGTTCATCATTGCATTTAAATACACAGCACATAGGGCTCACTAGATATTTATTAAATGGTGAGAACTTCACTTTCTTTTTCAAAATTCAGATTTCCTTTGAGTATTCAGGTACTGATAGATTCAATATGTCCTCCAAAGACTATTTATAATGTTAATCAAAGGAACAAAGAAAAGTGAATTCTGGCTTCTGATAATTTAACTCATGCCAGTTAGTTTTGTGATTTTTTTTTCTTGTTGCCAACAGTACACAAGCATAATTTAGGACAAAATGTACCTCGAAATATCTTGATTTCCAACTCCAAGAAAAGATGCTATTACTATGTTGTCACAAGCTCCAAAAGCCATGTAAATTCATATCCTCAGTAACATCAGTAATTCCATGACTTATGCTAGGCAAGTCTTGACTGGTCTTTGCAACTTAGTTTCTTGTTCAGTTTAAGAATATGACAAAAGTTTACCTTATCAAGACACTATGCAGGGCCGGCGCCGCGGCTCACTAGGCTAATCCTCCGCCTAGCGGCGCCGGCACACCGGGTTCTAGTCCCGGTCGGGGCGCCGGATTCTGTCCCGGTTGCCCCTCTTCCAGGCCAGCCCTCTGCTGTGGCCAGGGAGTGCAGTGGAGGATGGCCCAGGTGCTTGGGCCCTGCACCCCATGGGAGACCAGGAAAAGCACCTGGCTCCTGGCTCCTGCCATCGGATCAGCGCGCTGCGCTGGCCGCAGCGCGCCAGCCGCGGCGGCCATTGGAGGGTGAACCAACGGCAAAGGAAGACCTTTCTCTCTGTCTCTCTCTCTCACTGTCCACTCTGCCTGTCAAAAAAAAAAAAAAAAAGACACTATGCAAAACAGTTTCCATTTATTGTGAGTACTGTATGATTTTTGTGTCTATGTTGGTACAATAACAACACATTAATCCCATGACAACATCAAAAGACTCTGTGCCATAAAGGCTGCCACATTCTTAGAGACAGGTTAAGGATTATATGTCATATGTCAAGTTAATTTGGAAGATTCTGTTGCAGTTGAGTCTAAAGATAAATTTGGAATTTATCTAGATGGAAAGAAAACTCATTCAACAGAAATTCAGTTTTGTCAACAAAGAATAATTAGTGCAATTCATTATAGTCATGTACCACTTAAGGATGGATGTATGTTCTGAGAAATGTGTTACTAGGTAATTTTGTCGTTATGCAAATATCAGAGTGCACTTGCACAATCCTACATGTTATAGGTCAATCATTAGATGTGGCTCTTGTTGTAGTCAATAAATCCTATAAACAAAATAGTAGCTATTGGCATAGGATGACACACTAGTTTAGGTCAAATTTGTTTTATATAATGAGTAGAAGTGTACTTTCTAAAATAGCAACAAAGTACCATATAATAATTGTATAAACCAGTAACAAAATTGTCTATTATCTAGTATTATGTACCATACATAATTTATGTACTATACTTTCATATGATGCAATAAGTAGGATTATTTACAATAACATCACCACAAACATGTGAACAATGTGTTGCACTACAACATTATGATGGCTACAATGTCAGTCACATGAAATTTTTAGTTCTCTTATAGTCTTATAGGTTCACTGTCATATACATTGTCATTGATGTAAACATCAATATATAGTGCATGACTAGATTTATCTCTCTCTCTCTCTATATATATATATATAATTCCCATATCTGTCTTTCTTTTCATAAAACCCAAGTTTATTCAAAAAAATCTATCCAGAAAGTCTGGAAAGGATAATAAATATCTGTACAGTGGCCGCCCGACACATGAAGTAGGGAGTGGGACACAGGACGGTCTTTACCGCGACTGTGGAGCTCGTGGCGAGTGCTGGCAGGAGCAGCGGGCGGAGATGCGGGTTTCAGAGCCGTGCTCGCCACGCTCCCAGCGTGGCCCGACACTGGCGCCGTGGGGGGAGCGAGGGTAACAAGACCCTCGACACTCGGGGAAGCTGGTCAGCTGTGCCGCTCTGGGCTCACAGCACTGGCTAACGTGAGGCCCGGCCAGCACTTGCAGACACGAGCACACGCACATTCCAGGGTCACGCGCAAACCTGCCCCACGCCCTCCTGGGGGGGGGGGGGGGTGGAGCCCTGCAGTGCAGGCTCTCCCATGGTGGGGCCGGGCTGGGCTTTCTCTCCAGCAGTGAGCGGCCCGCGCAGGGACCACGCAGCGCTGTTAGAGAACCCACAGACCTGATGGTCTCTCAGTCCTGCTTGGTGCTGGCGAGGGGGTGTCTACAATACCATGCGTGCATGGCCCGCGTGTGCAGGTGCGCAGTGCCCGCGGGCTGAAAACCGCACGCTGCCACCACTCACACGCCACAGGCTGCTTTGCACAGGGCTTCCGAACTTGACAGAATTGTGGCTTCTCTTCCGCAGGCTGACTCTGCTGACCGACGCCAGGTGGCCTGTTCCGGGTGGCGGCAGGGGCGACAGGTATCTGACAGTCTGCGCCCAGCCTGGCTGTGCCAGAGTCGTCCTCCGATACCCGCGGGACCCACGAAGGGACAGGGTTCCGGGTGCGGGGACTCGGGTTCCTCTGTGAGCTTGGTGTCTGGAAAGTAAGGCCGTTCGGGCGGGCGTAGGGGCAGCAGAGGCGCAAGCACACATGGAGGGAGCCGGGCCCGGTCACTCACTCCACTGCTTCTCTCTCCCTCCCTAAGAGCGAGCCGGCTTGAAGCCGAAACACACATGCGTACGCGTGCACATACTTGTGCATGCACACACACAGAGGAGCCCGGGGCCGAAGACTCCTGCAGTGGGTAGGCGAGGGACTCGCGAGCTCAGGACGACCCACTTTCCCCCAGGTTTTCCGAGACCTCAGGCCCAGAATGGCGGGGGTGGCCCCGGCCAGGGTCAGCTTCCCAGTTGCTAAAGTTTTGGTTGTCTGAGGGGAGAACAGCCCCTTGCGGAATCATTAAAGCTTCGGAGACACAGTCATAGTTAAGATCTGGAGACAGTGAGACCACGCTAAGGAATTTTTTTTTTTTTTTTTTTTTTTGAGTGAGGTACTGGAGTGGGTGGAGCTGTAGGGAAAAGAACCCAGGAAACAGGCGGGCGCCACGGCTCACTAGGCTAATCCGCCGTCTTGCGGCGCCAGCACACAGGGTTCTAGTCCCAGTCGGGGCGCCGGATTCTGTCCCAGTTGCGTCTCTTCCAGGCCAGCTCTCTGCTGTGGCCAGGGAGTGCAGTGGAGGATGGCCCTGCACCCGCATGGGAGACCAGGATAAGCACCTGGCTCCTGCCATCGGATCAGCGCGATGCGCCGGCCGCAGCGTGCTGGCCGCGGCGGCCATTGGAGGGTGAACCAACGGCAAAAGGAATACCTTTCTCTCTGTCTCTCTCTCTCTCACTGTCCACTCTGCCTGTCAAAAAAAAATTAAAAAGAAAAAAAAAAAAGAATCCAGGAAATAAATACGCGGCTTCTCAGTGCAATCCCGGCTGCCACAGACAGGAGCGAGCAAGTCCTGGGGTGGGGTGGGGGGGGCTAGGAGAGCGCCCCCTGCCCAGCCAGGCCGGGCTGCTTGGAGGATGGCCCCAGCCTCCAGAACGGGCACAGCACAGCACTGCCAGGACCCCGTCCAGGGGAAAACACCCACGCGGCGGACACGGCACACAGGCTCGGCTTCGGCATGGCACATGGCTGTGGCTGGCCGTGGAGCAGGAGTCGCGGCAGCCACGGTTTTCCTGAAGGCGAGCAGAGGTGAGTGCAGCCAACCCTGGCTATGGGCAGGTGGGAGGAGGGGTCCGAGCCCTCTGGAGCCTCCAGGCACCTCGTGGCCACCGAGGGGCCCTCACCTCAGCACAGCGGCCCCACCTCCTCAGGGCAGCCATCACGCCCTTCACCAGGTGCACCTCTTGTCTGCTGAGCTGGCTTTGGGACAGGTATACTATGCACAAATACTTAAGTGGGTATTTCTGAGGGTAATATCCTAGCATTATTTGTGTTGGCAAGGTATCAGAGTCAGCCTTAATATTCATCCTCAGGGAAATGGCTAATCAGAATGTGTGGTGTGTACATCCAATGGCATTATATATAGCGGTGAGTAAATAATGATTTTTTATACAGCAATGTGGATGAATCTTGAAATATAAGAAGAATGAATTCCACAAGACAAAGCAATTTATATACATTTAAACCACTCACACAAAGAGAACACAACAATATGTTGTATCTCATGGTCATATTTTCAGATACCTAGGTATCTATGTTGTATATATTAGTGTGAACATCACTGACAGGAAGGATGATGTAAATGAGAATAAATAGGACAAAGAGGAAAGAGCAAAAAATAATGAGAAGGGCATTGTGTGGGCTCAGTGATAGAAGAGTCTAAAATATTTGTAATTGAGGGCCATATGACTCATGGGTAATGTTTTGTGTCCTAATTTGGGTAAGAAATATTTAAAAATATCCAGGAAAAGGATACACAGGCTATAACAAACTCTGGGAGGATTTGTATGGCTTTATGAAAAAGACAATGTCTATTTGAGCAACACAAATTCTACCTGAAATATACTCCATCATTAAAAAGTACTACAAATTAATCTGAAATGAATTTGTCTCCAAAAATCATTCTAGGTGAGGAGCTGAAATTTGAAAATACGGCCATTTAATTTTTAAGGGAATTATCCTGTAAGTTTGAGAAATACAAAGCTACACCGTCAAAAGACTGTCTTTGCTGCGTGTCACGTAATCAGTCTGGAGAGTTTAAAAAGCACTAGCTTGTTCTGGTGTTAATTTCGAGAAAGCTTCTGGCTGCACCGGCCCTGCTTTCGCCGCAGGGGGGCGCCCAGGCCTCAGTGGAGGCTCAGGCCGCTGCCCAGCCCATGGTCATCCTGCCAGGACCCTCCGAGCTGCGGCATCGCTGGCCTCTACAAGGCACTAGGGGCCGCACTGCTCAGGGACGTCCCTGTCTCCTTCGTATACTGCGCTGTCTTTGCCATTCTGACCTAACGAGGACGTTAGGCGCCGAGGAAAAGTCGCCCTTCTGGGTGGCACTGCTGGCCGGCCGTGGCGGGCAGTGCAGCCGCGGGGGCCGGGAAGCCCTGTGACGTGGTGAAGTCTTGTCGATGACGGCAGCTGCTCGGAGTTTCTGAACTGCGCAGGAATGACCTGGCAGCGCGCTGGCCTCTGGACATATGGATGGGCGCCTCCTGCGGCACCCCGTCATCGCCCCTCTCTGCTCAACATCGCACAGGCGCTCTACACCCTGGGCATCGCGAATCCCGCCTGGAAGGGACTCCAGCACCCTCAAGGCCTGCTGGGTGCGATCAGAGCAGGGCAGTCAGCCCAGGACCATCCCTACCCTGTGCCCTCTGGTGAGCCCTGCAATCCCCACCCACTCCAGAGTAGGGTTCAGGTACTGTGAGGGGAGTGTGCATGTGTGTGTGCATTTTGCAGAGCAGCTTGTGCCCACCAGTCCTTAGCTGACCTGGCTCCTTGCAGATACAAGAGGCTGCTGGCCGTCTCCATGTTCCCAGGCACTAAGCAAGCTGGTGAGCTGTCTGCACCCAGACTCTCTGCTGACCTGTCCAGATGTCCTTCTCCAGCCTGGCCCTTCTTGCAGCATCTTATGCACACTGCTCTGCTGAGATCCCACCCTTGCTCTGGGATTGGCCAAGCCAGAGGGCAGGCATGAAGGCCAGTGTGGAGACTAGGGACCCCTGTTTTGCTCCAGGAGGCCAGGCATGTCCTCCCAGGGCCAACCCCGTTCTCTGGGCTCTGCTTAAAGGCCCTGATGACGCTGAAAGCTCTACCCCTGCAGACTCCTCCATGCCGTGAATTGAGGCAGACTCTGCCTGCTGTGTCCATGCCATGTGATCCTGGTGATGATTGTGTCCCCAAAACCAGGCCCCAGGTCAGAGGCCCACCCAGGTGTGCTCAGGCCTGGACCTTCTAGTTCACAGGGGTTCCTGGGAGCTGCCCGAGCCTGTCCCATTGTACCTTGAAACTGCTGCTACTCCTAGAGAATTGCTTGTTTTTCTTTTGAGGAGTTTTAGGAAGTTGTGACTTTTTGCATCTCATCACATAACAAAATAAGTAAATATTCTGTGTAGAAAAAAATAAACATGTAAGTTAAAATTATGCTTTGAATCATGGTTTAATACATTTAGTAAAATGTTTTAGGACTCACTAAATATGTTTCTTGTCACGATTTTGTCATTTCTTTATTCAGTATAGTTCTGGACATATCATCCCTTACCTTTTCAACATTTTTCATGCTCTGGAAACATAAAATGTGGCAATGCTTCTAAGGCACCCTGAGCAAACTGGGTGCAGTTGCTTGTAGCCAGAGGCGACTGCCCCCACCATGGTCCTGCTCTACCCCTAAGGGCTGGAGAGCATGCTGTCTCCAAACTCTTACAACCATGTGTGTCCCAGTACCCTGATTAGCAAACTGGACGAATGCTTTGGAATTTTTCAAAAGAAAGAGATTCCTTTCCAGCCTCTAGTGTTGAAACTCACTAGAATATGATGAGACGTCCTGTTTTATAAAGAATTTAAAAGTAATAAGAGATAGTGGAGTACTACTCACCATGAAAGAGTGGCAGAGATTCAACGACGATCAAGATTTTCTCATGATACAATTGTTATTACCATTCTTATTAAGAATCATTTATATTTGGAATCAGGAAATGAGTGTCTGGGTTTATTAATACTTAAGAGTTGCTACTAGGGAGGTATAGAGAGATGGACACGCAGACAAAAATAACAATGGGGTGAGCATAGGAGACTAAAGTAGAGGTAAAACCAGAGAATATTCCAGAGTAATAAGTCACAAACTGTTAAGACATACACTCTATAAAAAACTAGAACAGAGGAACTGGCAGGTGCTAAGCACAAAGCAAAAAAGAAAAAAAGGGTGTGTGTGTGTGTGTGTGTGGAAAACCTGACTGTCTGGTTTGATCAGTTTACATTGTGTATATGTGTTGAAATATTACACTCTACCCCACAAAATTGTATAAGAGTTACGTGTTAATCAAAAATTAAATAAAAATAAAGATGCCTTACCAAATTGTTTCTTAAAAAGGAATAAAGGCTGTTCAGATAACCTTTCAGTGTCCAGAGTAACTGGTGGAGGTGCTGAGGCGATACTGCTGGGACTATCCATTTCCCACACTGTACTCTGCACCACATCGCTGTGAGACAGGCGTAAGTTTGGGGACAGAAAGAAAGAAATCCTTTATCAAATAAATCTTAGAAATTTTGAAATTAAAAATTATACTTGATGCTTGATTTCTCAGCCTTTAATGTACTGATATTCTTTGTGTTTCCAGACACCATAATATACACCTTTATCAAATGAATTATTGGTGAGCTTTTCACAATATTTAGTAAATTTGATGGAATTCAGTGCTATGGTTTATCTGTGGTTTGTCCTCTGAAAGTTCACTTGTCCCTCAGGGTGGTGTTGTGGAGGTGGCATCAGGTGGGAGATGATTAGGTCATTGGGGACATTGCCCTCAGAAAGGATTAATGTAGTTCTGTGGGACCTCAGTTAATTCTCAAGAGAATGAGTTGTTATAAATTAGTGAGTCTAACTCCTAGATATCTCTCTCTCTCTCTCTCTCTCTCTTTCTCTGGCTTATGTCTTGCCATGTTCTCTCTCCCCCTAGAATATGCTGCTGTGAGGTCACCCACCATGATGCAACACCACCAAGGGATTCCACAACAGAAGCTGAACCGATGGAGCCACCTGATCTTGGATTTTCAGGCTCAAAAATTGTGAGCTAAATAAACTTCTTTTTGTAAAGTACCCAGCTTCAGGTGTGTTGTGATAGCAACAGAAAACAGCAATAGAGTCAGTGACCCAACTGTGTATTTTAATTTCATTTTTTTACATGTTATAGTTTTTCTAATTTTTCTGTAATAAAAATATGTCATTTTTACTGTGAAAAAGGAGGGCTTGTTACATTTTTCTATATGACTTTGTATGAAACATACAGTCCCAAAAACTAGAAGGAAATATACAAATTGTAACCATGATTATCCTGGAGTAGTGAGGCATTACTTTTTTCTATTTTTGTATTTTTTCTATGATGAACATGGGGAAAACCTTAATAATGTATACATCTCTTGGATAGATAGGAGAAAACTACCCTTTTTTTTTTTAACTTTTATTTAATGAATATAAGTTTCCAAAGTACGAATAATGGATTACTATGGCTTCCCCCCCATACCGTCCCTCCCACCCACAACCCTCCCCTTTCCCACTCCCTCTCCCCTTCCATTCACATCAAGATTCATTTTCGATTATCGAAAACTACCCTTTCTAAGGTGTGCTCTTTAAGTGAACTGCTGTCAAGTCGGTGTTTAGGTAAGCCTTGCTGTTTATACATCTTAGCCTACTCCTAGGAAAATCAAAAGCCTTCATATATCTTAAATTGAGGGACTGAAAGGAGGCCATGGAGACTGATCATCAAAAGAAAATCTTAAAAAGTATTAATATGAAGATTTCAAAATTGCATTACATAATTTACAGCAAAGCTGTCACCTCCCTGGTGTGGACCCCGGCAAGGACTGGGTCACTCCCTTTCAAGGGAAGATGGGCAGCTTTAGAAGGGACAGTGATTTCTCTTTAATATAATGTTGCTCCCTAAAACCCAGAGCTACCAAAGACAATTAAAGAATATGAACCTAAATATCCTGAGGATGTTTTCTCTATTGCCTGATCAAGAATCACAACTGAAGCAAGTTATAAATACTATAAAGTTTTGAAAGAAAACAACACTTTAGCAGCCAATCAATTCTGTGTTGAGTCTAGGTTAAACTTAGTTTCTGATTAATAAAATACTTTAGTCAATTTTATTTTCCAGAAAACTTAAGATATGTTAGTTAATAAGTTGCTCTACATCTAAAATATTATCAATACATAGGTAAAAATAAAAAAGAGAATAATAAACATACATGGCTTTAATGCTTTCAGTGAGGTTTGTTTCAAAAGAGAGGAACTGCTTTCCTCTCTTTGTGAAGCCTCTAATCTCAGATCCAGCAGCAACAAAAATCTTCTCCTGAGGTGTGTTCAGAACCCCTCCTAGTTCCAGCCTCTCGATCTTCAGGCCTGGTAAAGTCTTGAACACAGTCTGCAAACATCATTCATGGAACAAACGGTAAGACACAAGTTTCTTTATTGTAAGCATTTTCCTTTACCATAAAATACACTATGATTTTAAATTTATAAAATATTAGAGTTCTAATACATAGAAACAACCATAGATAAGAACCTATTCAGGGGGCCAATGCTGTGGTGCATGTTAATCCTCTGCCTGCAGTGCCAGCATCCCATGTGGGTGCTGGTTTGAGTCCCAGCTGCACCACTTCCGATCTAGCTCTTTGCTTTGGCCTGGGAAAGCAGTAGAAGATGGCCCAAGTGCTTGGGCCCTGCACCCATGTGGAGATCCAGAAGAAGCTCCTGGCTCCTGGCTTTGGATCAGCTCCGCTCTGAATGTTGCGGACATTTTGGGGGGTGAACCAGCAGATGGAAAACCTTTCTGTCTCTCCCTCTCACTGTCTGTAACTCTACCCCTCAAATAAATAAATAAAATCTTTAAAAAAAAAAGTAAAAATCTATTCAGGTCTTCAGGGGGTTGTTTTGGAAAATATTTCTACATACATAATAATGACCTAATTGAAGTCTATACTCTTATATTTCTAAGCAGGGTTCACTAATCATCACTGTTAACAGCACTAAATTTTTTAAGATTTATTTTATTCTTTGAAAGACAGAGTTACAGAGAGGGGTAGAGCCAGAGAGAGGGAGAAAGTCCTCCATTACCCGTTCACTCCCCAAATAACTGCAACAGCCAGAGCTTAGCTGATCTGAAGCCAGGAGCCAGGAGTTTCTTCTGGGTCTCCCATGTGGGTGCAGGGGCCCAAGGACTTGGGCCATCTTCTATTGCTTTCCCAGGCCACAGCAGAGAGGTGGATTGGAGGTAAAACAGCTGGGACTTGAACCCATGTCCACATGGGATGCTGGCGCTGCAGGCCAGGGCTTCAACCTGCTGCACCACAGCACCAGCCCCAACATCACTAAATTTATGAAAATACAGAATCTCAGGTCCAACACCAGATCTACCAAATGGGAATCAGCATTTTAACAAGATTTCCCAGCTGGGTCCTATACACATTAAAGTTTGAGAAGCACTGTTTTAAGCAATATTCTTATCCACAGGAAAGCCTAAGTATCAAAATCTTTAATTAGGTCCACCAGATACCATTTTCACATTTTAATCATTTTTTTTTTCATTTTTGACAGACAGGGTGGACAGTGAGAGAGAGACAGAGAGAAAGATCTTCCTTTTTGCCATTGGTTCACCCTCCAATGGCCGCTGCGGACGGCGCACCGCGCTGATCTGAAGGCAGGAGCCAGGTGCTTCCCTTGGTCTCCCATGGGGTGCAGGGCCCAAGCACTTGGGCCATCCTCCACTGCACTCCCTGGCCACAGCAGAGAGCTGGCCTGGAAGAGGGGCAACCAAGACAGAATCCGGTGCCCCGACTGGGACTAGAACCCGGTGTGCCGGCGCCGCAAGGCAGAGGATTAGCCTATTGAGCCACGGCACTGGCCTAATCATCTTTATTTAAAAAAAGATTTTTCCTTATTTGAAAGGCACAGTCACAGGGAAAGAGAGGGGAAAGACACAGAGAGAGATCTTTCATCCACTGTTTCACTCCCCAGATGGCCACAACAGCCAGGGCTGGACCAGACAGATGGCAGGAACCAGGAGCTTCTTCTGGGTCTCCCATATGGGTGGGCCATCTTCTGCTGCTTTCCCAGGCACATTAGCAGGGAGCTGGATAGCAGAAGTAGAGCAGCTGGGACTCAAACAGGCACCATTATGAGATGCCAACATCACAGGGGGCAGCTTTACCTGCTACACCACAAGGCTGGTCCCTAATCATCTCTTTGAAATTAATCTCTTGGGGCAGGTGCTGTGGTGAAACAGGTAAAACTGCCCCTGCAGTGCCAGCATCCCACATGGGTACCGGTTTGAGTCCCAGCTGCTCCACTTCCAATCCTGCTCTGTGCTATGGCCTGGGAAAGCAGTAGAAGATGGCCTAAGTCCTTGGGCCCTTGCACCCATGTGGGCCTTCACAACCCCTTCTCCCTTGTCTGTATTTTAGAAAAATTTTTAACCTAGGAGTATTCAACAAGTAGTACATTTCATTTAGAAAAGTTTGTTGGGGGCTAGTCTTATGGCGTAGCAGGTTAAGTTGCCTCCTGGAACACCAGTGTTTCCTGAGGGCACCAGTTTGAGTGCCAGCCCCTCTACTTCTGACCCAGCACCCTGATTATGCACCTGGGAAAGCAGCAGAAGACAGCCCAAGTCCCTGGGTCCCTGAACCCATGTAGGAAAACCAGATGAAGCTTCTGGCTCCTGGCTTCAGGCTGGCCCATCCAGAGCCATTGCAGCCACTTGGCGAGTAAATCAACAGATGGAACATATCTCTCCCTCTCTCTATAACTGCCTTTCAATAAGTAAATATTTTTAAAGATTTATTTATTTATTTGAAAGGCAGAGTTACAGAGAGGTAGAGAGAGGACTTTCACACACTGGTCCACTCCCCAGATGGTTGCAACGGCCGAAGCTGTGCCAATCTGAAGCCAGGAGCCAGGAGCCAGGAGCTTCTTCCAGGTCACCAATGTGGATCCAGGGGCCCAAGTCTTCTACTGCTTTCCTAGGCCATAGCAGAGAGCTGGATCAAATATAGAGCAGTCGAGACTTGAACCAGTGCCCATAAGGGATGCCAGCACTGCAAGTGGTAGCTTTACCCACTATGCCACAGCACTGGCCCCCAGTAAAATAAATGTAAAAAGAAGAGAAAGAAAAGCTTTTCTCACTTGCATTGAAGCTACACTTACCACTGTTTCTCCTTTCTTCATGCCAAAGCACATAACTACCCCATCATTGTCTCCAATAACCACCTGTAATAGATTGAAGAGAATCCAAAATTATTATAACTATGTCCTTTATGAGAAAAGCAAGATTCTCAATAAATAAATTATGACTTTAAAAATAGATCAGAAGCTGGTGCTCTGTTATAGTGGGTAAAGCCGCTACCTGCAATGCCAGCATCCCATATGGGCACTATCAGTTTGAGTCTCGGCTGCTTGACTTCCTTTCTTTTTTTTTTTATAGATTTATTTATCTATTTGAAAGTCAGAGTTAAACAGAGAGAGAAGGAGAGGCAGAGAGAGAGAGAGAGAGGTCTTCCATCCACTGGTTCACTCCCCATTTGGCTGCAATGGCCAGAGCTGCACCAATCCAAAACCAGGAGCCAGGAGCTTCTTCCGGGTCTCCCACATGGGTGCAGGGGCCCAAGGACTTGGGCCATCTTCTACTGCTTTCCCAGGCCATAGCAGAGAGCTGTATCGGATGTAGAGTAGCCAGGACTTGAACCGGCACCCATGTGGGATGCTGGCACTGTAAACAGCAACCTTATCCACTACACCACAGCACCAGTCCCTTGGCTACTCTACTTCCCATCTAGCTCTCTGCCATGGCCTGGAAAAGTGGTGGAAGAGGGTCCAAGTCCTTGGGCCCCAGCAGATGGAAGACCTGTCTCTCTGCCTCTGCCTCTCTGTAACTTTGCCTTTCAAATAAATAAATAAATCTTAAAAAAAAAAAAAAAAGTAGAGAGGTAAGAATATCTATGAAAACAACTCCCACAAAAACTAACCCTCCATGGAGCCAGAGCTGTGGCATAGTAGGTTAAGCCTCTGTCTGCAGCACCAGCATCCCATATGGGCACTGCTTCATGTCCCAGATGCTCTTCTTTATGATCCAGCTCTCTGCTTGTGTCCTGGCAAAGCAGTGGAAGACGGCTCAAGTGCTTGGGCCCTGCACCCACATGGAAGATCCAGAATGAAGTTCCTGGCTCCTGGCTTCAGATCAGCTCAACTATGGCCATCGCAGCCATCTGGGGAGTGAACCAGCAGGTGAAAGACCTCTCTGTCTCTCCCTCTCTGTCTGTAACTCTACCTCTCAAATAATAATAATTTAAAAAAATCTTTAAAACTATTCCTCTGAAGAGTAAGAAAGGGCTAAAAGAGAAAACTATGAAGAATCAATATGAAAGTTATTGGCAACTTCAAATTCACGGAAAATAGAATTAGAAAATAACATTTATTTCAGTGCAAATTTTTTGAAATTTATGCATATGCGAGTTCATGAAAAATGTATATTATGAGAAAATTATGCATGGATTTCAAAACTTTCTGCACCAAAATTAACTTTTCTTGAATGTATTTATTTATTACTTGACAGGTAGAGTTATAGACAGTGAGAGAGAGAGATAGAAAGGTCTTCCTTCCGTTGGTTCACCCCCCAAATGGCCACTATGGCCGGCGCTACGCCGATCCAAAGCCAGAAGCTAGGTGCTTCCTCCTGGTCTCCCATGTGGGTGCAGACTATCAAATAAGGTTGTGATCAAACTGCTTAATAATCTCTAAAACCTTTTTAATGGGAAATGTTGAGCAAATGAATAAGTACACAAAACATCATTCAACAATTACTAACACATGGCCAGTGGATTATTTTGAAATAAACATAGAGCGAAATTTTAGCACTTTTTTCTCAGAGACAGATAATCAAGCAGACAAAAGATATTACAGAAACAATTACCTTTTACCTAATATACATGTGTCTATGTTTCTATGTGTGCATGTACAGTTGAGGGACCCTCAAAAAGTTCATGGAAAATGCATGTTACAAAAACATTATGCATAGATTTCATATTTTGCTTCAAAATAAACCTTTTATAAATTGTCTGAATAGGATCCAGTTAGAAAGGATCCTCTTCAGCACAGTGCCGGCCATGGAGGCCATTTGGGGAGTGAATTTGGGGAGTGAACCAACGGAAGGAAGACCTTTCTCTCTGTCTCTCTCTCACTGTCTAACTCTGTCAAATAAAAAAAAAAAGGATCTTCTATCACAGAAAAATGAATTCTGCTAAACTAAAGCAAAAACATCAAATTTATGATGAAGCTCATGTGGAAGAATGGTGAAATCGTTGTTTTACAAAAATGTATGGGAACAATGCCACAAAGAAATCAACAATCTGCAAATGGATAATTTAAGAAGGGACCAGATAACACTGAATATGAAACACCTAGCAGACCATTCAATATGGGATGAAAAATTAATCTTGTTGGTGCCCAAATTGAAGAAGATTAACAATTAACATCAGAAATTGTAGCCAACATAATAGATCCTCAACTGGTTCAGCTTATTGAGTCCTGGCTAAAAATTAAACTGCAGCAAACATTCTGATGAACAAGTGGCCAAACTGTTATATCTAGATCAGCTGCAGTCAAGAGCAGAGCTTTTAAAATAAAAGATTTCTTCAAAGAACTAGACCAAGAGTTGAAGCATTGTTTTACCAGTACAATCCTGAAGACAAAGCAAAATCAAAGCAATGGCTACCAGGATGAGGTGAAAGTAGTCCAATAACAGCAAAAGTGGACTGGTGATGAGCAAAATCATGGGAACAATTTTTTGGGAAGCTCAAGGAATTTTGTTTGTTGGCTTCTTGGAAGACCAAAAAATGAATACTTATTAACAGAGTGTTCTGATAAAGCTAACCAAAGTTTAGCATAAACTTCTTTTTGTTTAGCTCAGAAAAGCTTCACCAGAGAAATCAGAACAATGTTCCTACTTATTCCTTTCATCAAACAATTTTTCTGAGTTGTTAATGGGAAATAATTAGGAATCCACCTCACATTCTTGACTTGGATCCTTTTGACTTCTTTTTATTTCCTAATCTAAATATATATATATATATATATGTGTGTGTGTGTGTGTGTGTGTGTATATATATATATGTACTGGCACTATGGTGTAGCCAGTAAAGTTGCTACCTGCAGGACCAGCATCCCATATGGGTGCCAGTTCAGGTCCCAGCTGCTCCACTTCTGATCCAGCTCCCTGCTAATGTATCTGGGAAAGCAGAAGATGGCCCAAATCCTTAGGCTCCTGCACACACACAGAAGACCTGGATGAAGCTCCTGGCTTCTGGCTTCAGCCTGATCCAGCCCCAGCCACTGTGGCCATTTGGAGAGTAAACCAGTGGATGGAAGCTCTCTCTCCCTTTCTCTTTTTTTTCTCTCTCTGCCTCTGCCTCCGCCTCACATTCTATGTAACTCTTTCAAATAAGTAAATAAATCTTTAAAATATATCTTTAAAGGGTACCCATTTCCTTCAGTTAATAATAGTAATAAAAAAGATTGCTTTGACATGATTAAACTTCCAGGACCCTCCATTCTTTCAGGTGGAACTAAATGGCTGTAATATTGCTTACAAAAGTAGCTTGAACTTGATGGAGCTTATGTTGAGAACTACAGGTTATATTTTTACCTTTTAATTCTGTTTTCTGTTAACTGTTTTTTTTTTTTAGATTTATTTATTTAATTTGAAAGTCAGAGTTACACACAGAGAGATGGAGAGGCACAGAGAGAGAGGTCTTCCATCTGCTGGTTCACTCCCCAGTTGGCCACAATGACCGGAGCTGTACCATTTCGAAGCCAGGAGCCAGGAGCTTCTTCTGGGTCTCCCATGCTGGTGCAGGGGCCCAAGCACTTGGGCCATCTTCCACTGCTTTCCCAGGCCACAAGCAGAGACCTGGATCGGAAGTGGAGCAGCAGGAACTTGAACTGGCACCCATATGGGATGCGATATAAGGCATGGCAAGCGGCAGCTTTACCTGCTACACCACAGCGCCAGCCCCTGTTAACTGTTTTTTAAGATTTTTTTAATTTATTTGAAAGGCAGAGTTAGAGAGATGAAGAGGCAGACAGAGATATCTTCCATTCACTGGTTCACTCCCCAAATGGCTGCAACAGGGGAGCTGGGTGCCATAGGCTGCAGCTTTACTCACTATGCCACAGCACCAGCCTCTCCTTTAACTTTTTGAAGTCTCCTCATGTATTTAATGGGAACTGTGTTCCTATATAGATCTTTCAGAAAAATCTGTTTTGGAAAGTTGTCAAATTCTCCCTGCATCCTCACATGGTCTTCTGCCTGTATCTGTGTCTCATCTCCTCCTCTTTTTATGTGGACATCAGTCATATTGGATTGGGGTCCAATCTAATGACTTCATTTTAAATCCTTTACCTCTTTAGAGACTGTCTCCAGCTACATCTGAGATACTCCAGGTTAGAACTTCAGCATCTGTGCTGGGTCACACAGTTCAGCCCACAGCAGAAGGGAACCGTCTGATCTCAAAAGGTCAGAAGAAATTAAAGAGGAAAGAAGAGACATAAAAAGGAAGATTACACATTCGGATGTGTCACAAAGATGTCTAAAGGTAAGCCAAAAGGGGAAAAATATGTGCAAAGAATTAACCTTTGAAAACTTTATAGAAATTAATGATTAAAAGAAATACAGTAATTCCAATAACAAATACAAAACATACATAATTCATAAAGAAAATAGATATTGAATAATCATTGAAATCTATTACCTTGTAATCAGTAATATTAAAGCATAATACTTTTTATTTTGCCTTTCAAATTAGAAAAAATGTAAATGATGACACAATATTGTGTAAAGGAAACTTGTGCTCAACTGTGATATTTTAAACCATAATAAGATACTTTTCAAAAGCAGCTTAGCCATATGTATCCATACCTATGAATGTCTGGCTATATTTTCACCCTGTAGTCCCGATGGGAATACTTAGTCTATGGAAACAAGATAAAGTAGGTAAGAGGTCATTTGAAGCATTATTTAAAATAGGGACCTAACTGTCCAAAAATAGGAAATGGTGGATCCATCCACTTTGTGGACTATTACATAGCCATTGAAAGGGAATACAATGAAGACTATATAACAATTTAGAAAGCATTCAGAAAATAGCCAAAGAGGACATAAAGCAGGGGATTATATGATTACAATTATGTGAAAGGGGTATTAAGAAATGCATCAAAAATTGTTTGGGGCCGGTGTTGTGGCTCAGTGGGTTAATGCCCTGGCCTGAAGCACCAGCATCCCATATGGGTGCTGGTTTGAGACCCGGCTGTTCTACTTCCAATCCAGCTCTCTGCTATGGCCTGGGAAAGCAGTAGAAGATGGCCGAATCCTTGGGTCCCTGCCCTTTCGTGGGAGACCTGGAAGAGGCTCCTGGCTCCTGGCTCCTGGCTTCGGATTGCAAGGTACTGATAAAGGCTGGGCTATGTCAGCGGGCACCAGCTCCTCCCATGGATGATTTTTCTGTGTCCCTTCTCAGGCCCTGACAATGCATGCTAACAACTTAGGGAAAGTGGTATGGATATCATTTTTACTACTTTTTTATTTTCATTTTAACAAACAATCAAAATAACAAAAGCTGGATTAAGTGGAAATTATTTTTTAGAAAACAACCTTTTGAGGGGAATATGAAGCGTATTCTACGGCTGGATCAGATTTTAGGAACCGTCAATGTTTTCCCACTTGGATTCACAAACCCCTTTCATGGCACTTTATTTTTTCTTTTTTAAGATTTACTTATTTATTTGTAAGTCACAAAGAGAGAGGGAGAGACAGAGAGAGGGATCTTCCATCCACTGGTTCACTCCCCAGATAGCTGCAATGGCCAGGGCTGGGCCAGGAACTTCATCCAGGTCTTTCACATAGGTGCTGGGGCTCAAGCACGTGGGCCATCTTCGGCATTTTCCCGGGTGCATTCACAGGGAGCTGGATCAAAAGTGGAGAGCCAGAACACAAACTGGTGCCCATATGTGACTCCAGAGTCAAAGGTGGCAGCCTTACCCACTATGCCACAACAACAGCCCTTCATGCCACTGTATAATATTTCCAAGTACTATATAATCTTTAGAAGTCCTTAGGGGTTTTAATAATTGTCTCATTTTTCATTTTATATGATTGAAAGGTAATTTTTAAAGAAAAGCTGTTTTACTTTAAATTGCTATAGTATTTAAGATAGTATTATGAAATTCATCTTTATGTGATCTTTACAATGTTTGTAACAAAGACAAATACTGGCAATTCTTAGTTTCTATTTAACAAGTGATGCCCACTGTTTAAATTAATTGTGCAAAAGAATTTATTTTGAAATCACATTATTTTGAAACACTAAAATAAGGCCATGACATTGCCTCAAAAATAGATTAAAAGAGTTTGCAAAATGATATTTGAAATTTTGTCATTTTTCATATAAAAAAACAAGTACTTTATTCTGTATGTTCTGTCTTGGTTCTAAAAGATCAGCAAAGGTTTCAAACTACTAATGTTAAACATGTCTCAAAAAATCATCAGGTGGGAAGTTTTCATTCATAATACAGGAATGCCAAGTTATACAAAATGGCCACTGTATATTTTCTTTGTAAACATGCTTTAAGGTCCTAGAGACAACTTGGTGTTTTACCTGAAAACCAACAGATGATTTCTTCTTGGCCATGATAAAGATCACCTTGAGATAAAGTTGCAGAATTTTGTATGCACCTCATTAATCTATAGCCTTGTGTTGTGGTATTAAAGCCATAAATATGAGTAAAAAATTAAAATGATTAAAAATACAAGCAATTTAAGGGGCTAGCACTGTTGTACAACGGGTTAAACCCTTGCAGTGCCAGCATCCCATATGGGCGCCGATTCGAGTCCCACCTGTTCCACTTCCCTACTAATGGCCTTGGAAAGCAGTGGAGGACAGCCTAAGCGCTTTGTCCTCTGCACCCACATAGGAGACAGAGGAAACTCCTGGCTCCTGGCTTTGACCTGACTCAGTGCCAGTCACTGCAGCCATTTGGGAAATGAACCAATGGATGGAAGACCTCTCTCTCTCTCTCTTTCTCTACCTCTCTCTGTAACTCTGCCTTTCAAATAAATAAAAACAAAAATATCTCTTAAAAAAAGCAATTTAAATTGCATTTAAGTCAAAACTATCAACACAATTAGTGGTGATCTGCTGAGTGTCTGAGTCATAAGCATACACACTAGTTTTCACTAACACATAGAACAAATTTGGAAACTCTGAAACTCTTGTTTTAAAGGAAAATAATTTATAGAAGCCCATATAAGGTGGATTTTTTTTTTTTGATAGGCAGAGTGCACAGTGAGAGAGAGAGACAGAGAGAAAGGTCTTCCTTTTTTCCGCCAGTTCACCCACCCCCCAATGGCCACTGTGGCCACTGCACCGCGCTGATCCGAAGCCAGGAGCCAGGTGCTTCTCCTGGTCTACCATGTGGGTGCAGGCCCCAAGGACTTGGGGCATCCTCCACTGCACTCCCGGGCCACAGCAGAGAGCTGGACTGGAAGAGGAGCAACCAAGACAGAATCCAGTGCCCCAACTGGGACTAGAACCCGGGGTGCCGGTGTCACAGGCGGAGGATTAGCCTATTGAGCCGCGGCGCCAGCTGGTTGATCTGTTTTTTTAAAAAAATAGAGACAGTAATGCCAATCATTACCATCTTGAATGATGGTATCAACTCCCTGAACCACCTCTATGACCTCCCACCCCTGACCCAGAAACCAGGAACCCTGCATGTAGGGTTCCCAACCTGTTGGACTTAACTAGTTAGGAAGACAGGAGAAGTGAAGTGAATTGTCCCAGGCCACAATTCATTACTATAGCTTCAGTTCTCTGTAGCAATTCCATCAGGCAATTTACCTTCCTGTTTATAAAAACTGCTTTTATTTGACTGACACATTTGGAATATAAAAATATTGGCGATGGTTGGACAATTCAGTTATCCTAAATTGAACTAGTTTTCTTGTAATAACCACAACATACTTAGGCCATTTCTAAGTTCTTAGAGTGCACAGAACTCTTTGAAGACACTGGATACCACTTTTCACAGTACCCACTTTTATTTTGAGTCTATGAATCCAAGCTTTTCAACAGACCATGAATTACATAAAAGCAAGAGTACTCAGTAAGTGTAATGCAGCAGGCACTTTATAAAGTGCCAAACTTGTTCCTTTACCTTATCTGTAACAGAGAAAAGAAGTGAGAATAGCAAACAGCCAAAAAGTACATCTCTGTACAAGGAAAGAAAAATCACAGGGCTTTGACAATCTTCTAATTAACTGGAAGCACCTTGACATCCTTTTCTAGGTAAGGTGCTTTGGTCCTGTTAAAATGCTCCCTTCTCCATGCTGTCCCACCTTCTCTGAGCTCTGCTTTCCCGACAGACCTGTTACAATGAGTAAAGCAAGGACTTGCTGACCCTGAGCTATCTTTAATCTTAAAAGTATTAAGCCTCACCTTGCCCTATGGTGCCACATTAATGCCTTACCACTTAACAACAACTAACAAGATTTGAATGCAGTGATTCATTGAAGGAATGAATGCCCTCAGGAAAAAGAGAAGGAGAGCAGGAAAAGGTGGGGAATGAAGCAACAGAGATACCATTTCAGCCTGAATCTGGCCTCAGCCTAATGCTTTCATGGGCTCTAAAGCAGGAATTACATGGAAAGGTTGGCTCAGCCTTGAGTCAAGGGAACCAGCTTTGGGCTGGGATTGCAGCACGGAGTGTTAAGCCACCACCAGTGATGTCAGCATTCCATAGGAGTGCAGGTTCGAGCCCCACCTGCTATACTTCCTATCCAGTTCCCTGCTAATGTATCTGGGAAAGCAGTGGAGGATGGCCCAAGTGTGTGGGCCCTGGCAACCACGTGGGAGATCTGGAAGAAGCTCCTGGCTGCTGGCTTCAGCCTGGCCCAGCCCTCACCATTGTTGCCACATGGGGCTGGACCAGCAGCTGGAAACTCTCTCTTCCTCCCTCTCTCTAACTCTGTCTTTCAAATAAATAATCTTAAAAAAGAAGGGGGAGGGTGGCAGTTTTTTATGCCCTACCCCAGTCTGACTGGCTCTGGGGAGCAGGAGGTGTAGAACCCAAGACAAGTTTGCTTCTTTTCCTTTCAGTTGAGGGCAACTCCCTGGGGAAGCGATTAGCTGCTGAGGAGTAGCTGGGAGACAACAGGTGCATTGGCCCAGTAGAAGGGAGCTGGGCAGACCATCAGTATCATCAACGGCACCTACTACACTTTGTTATATCTTTCTTCCTATTATCTGGAAACCGTGGAGAAGAAGAAAGGTGAAATATCTCAAATATGTCAGCTGCATATAGTTTAGTAAATAAAACCCCTGTGTTAACAGCGCTACAGTTGTGGGAGGCATGGACCAAAAAAAAAAAAAAAAAAAAAAAAAGCCACCTATGTACACCCATGGTGTGGATGCCATAAATTTCATCTTCATACCTCTCTGATCTCCAAATTCCAAGGATCTCTGGCTAATTGTCCCCACTCAAATCTGCCACTTTTTCACTGAGCATTTTTTCCAACCTCAAATATGAAAATTACTTATTCTGTTCCCTAGCTACAAGCAAAAACTCCCACACATGGAATCCTAAACTATACTACAAAACTCAAAGTATCATCTATTACAGAAACTTCATATCTTCACCATTTTAATAGAAAGTATAGTAACATAACAATGGAAAAATTCAATATTTTATTCAGTTCAGAGGCATAACATGAAATACATTAAATTTGAAAAGTGTTTCAAATAGTATTAGCATAGCACAAAAGCTAATGAAATATTTTATAATGGTAGCAAAAGATGTATAAAGTTTTAAATTTTTGACTCTCAAAAAATTAGAGATTCAGAAGTAATTTTTAAAGAACTTTATGTAGTTCCATTTAACATTCAATTTTACCTTTGAAATATCTGGAAAGCCTTCCTGGTGTGAACCTAACTATTTTGAAGTATCACGGTTTTTAAGACTGCTAAAGCTCTTTACAGTGTTAAAGTCCTTTCCTATTAACATCATGAGGTGTTGTAGTTACCAGTATTCAGTTCAGTCATGTAGTCAGTCAAATTCAGACACAGTACAGACCACTCTGTGCAGAAAGTGGAATTGGAACCCTTTTATAAGAAAAAAGATGTCAGTAATTATCTTTGATGATGGCGAGAGAGGCCTCAAAAGGAAGCAGAACAGACCTGGTGTTGCCTGGCCATGTCTTTCTAGACAGTCACTGCTCTTTTCTACTTCTTCCCATGAGCAAATCCTCAAAACTCTTGCCCAAAACTAATGGGCAAGATATGAAGTCAGTCTTTTCTCTTATTTTGTTTATTAAAATATCAGAGGCAGATGTTAGGAGGTTATTACAGAATACAACTTTGCATAACACCCAACTTAAAAAAACCCTCACCACCCACTGACAAAATTTACATTACTCAAAAACAACAAAACAACAAATGGAAGTCTAACACAGAAAGCAAACAGTATATATTTTAGAAAAAATTTTAATGTGTTGTTTTGAATAATTCTATGAAACTTAAATATGTCATTATATTTTCTAATTCATTTCTTGTTAAATTCTTTACTTGGCTCATTGGTTCTAGGATTATCATTGATGCTAAAATTCCAAGAAAATCTCACCTAGTTGTGGCTGGTTGTAAAATTTCTTCAGTTTCTATATTAAAAAAAAAAATCTTTCAGCACTTGGACAAGGGAAGATATGCTACATAGTGATGACTCTTTATTTTTATTTATATTTTATTGGCAGTTCAGTTGGTTTCAACAACATTTATTGAGCACCTACTATGTACCAGGCACTGTCCTAGATGCTGGAGACACAAAGATGAATAAGACATGGTCCCTGTCCCAAGGACTTTATAGTCTCTTGGAGGCAAACAGGTAGTGCAAAGAATTACATGATATCTAAAATGAACAAAAACATCAGAGATGTAGGCAATATTGGGCTTTTAAATACAATGGTATGGCATTGTTTGCAATGTCAAGGCAGACAATTAAATGCATTTTCATGTGATAAAACAAGAAAATCATTAAGACCTAACTTTTAAAGATTCACATGATAAAGGTAGTTAACGCTAAAACTTTACACCATCGTTTTTCAAGTATTTCATACTTAGAAATATTATTGCCAACATTTGTGCTATAGTCAAAGCCATGATTCCAGGTGGGTGCATCATTCACATCTCAGCATGCTGGGATTCAGTTTCTCACTGAGTTTATGAATGAGAATGGCTAATTCCTCAGTTGCTTGGCTCTTGTCTTCCAAAAGTTCATAACGCAGGCTGGAGATATCTTGCTTGATTTCTTTCAATTCACCTAGAGTATTTGTATTAAAAATAAACATATTTAGTTGATAATTTGCTCTTTGGACTTAGAAAACAGTGAAATTCATATATATGAATACAGTTATTTCAAAAAGTCTCCAAGTTAACATTTTCAATTTCTTTTTTTTTTTTTTTTACAATTTTTTTTTTTTTTTGACAGGCAGAGTGGACAGTGAGAGAGAGAGACAGAGAGAGAAAGGTCTTCCTTTGCCGTTGGTTCACCCTCCAATGACCGCCGCTGCAGCCGGCGCACCGCGCTGATCCGATGGCAGGAGCCAGGATCCAGGTGCTTTTCCTGGTCTCCCATGGGGTGCAGGGCCCAAGCACCTGGGCCATCCTCCACTGCACTCCCTGGCCATAGCAGAGAGCTGGCCTGGAAGAGGGGCAACCGGGACAGAATCCGGCGCCCCGACCGGGACTAGAACCCGGTGTGCCGGCGCCGCAAGGTGGAGGATTAGCCTATTGAGCCACGGCACCGGCCCATTTTCAATTTCTTTCCTTTAAAATGTTTTACATATAGTCCAACTATATTTTTAATAATAAAATTCAGCATTAAGTAGTATCCTTTGGCTCACTCAACTGTTCACACAGCATGAGTCTCTGATAACTGCTCTACAACCAAGGTATCTCCTTTCTGTCTATAAGGAGTACCCTTGTCTCCTTCAAGCATAGGGTTTGACACCTTCATCGAGCTCCCCCTGTTACTAGGCTCAAAGGGAATCCCAGCAAAACTAAACTACATCAAAAATCAAATCAGTCTATTTTACAGGCACTACCCACACAGAGGAAGTAAATATTGAAGGGAGGAAAGGAAAGGAGAAAGATTAGGGGTGTTTATTAGGAAGGCAATAATAACGAATATGGGGTCAAGGAACACATGGTTTGTGTGACACAGAGAATCGGTGCATAAGGAAATAACACACAACAGTGACACTAGGGGGTGTATATGTGAACCTTCTGGCCATGCACACACTCCATACTCTCTGGAGAGAACAGGGGAGCTTTGCCTATTGAAACACAAATGCACCCATAATTCAGTCTGGCAGTATTTTGAGCATAGTTAGATTGCAATTAAAACTGGATTCTCTTGTGAGGGACTGTAATGCAGATAAGCTAATGACCTTGAAAATAAAGTTGGGCAGGAAATTATCTTAAATCTCAGAAATTATTCTTTAACTCATTGGTACTTTGACTTAGCTTTTCATAGTATAATAGAATGCAAAAGGCATCTTTAAGGACATTTCCTGTATCTTTATGATGCATTAAAGTACAATTTCTTTGTTCTACTATATAGAAAGCAGAACCTTTTAATTTTAAGTAATTTTAAGTATCCCTCAAGCATACACATAAGGGCCAGCATTGTGGTGCAGCAGGTTAGGCCACCACCTGCAATGCCAGCATCCTGTAGGAGTGCTGGTTCAAGTCCTAGCTGCTTCACTTTTTTTTTGGGAGGGGGTGCTCCACTTCTGATCCAGCTCCCTGTTAATGAGCCTGGGCAAACAGTGGAAGATGGCTTAAGTGCTTGGACTCCTGCCACACATGTGAGAGACCCAGATGGAGTTCCAAGCTCCTGCCTTCAGCCTGGCCCAGCCTGGGGCAGGCTGGGCCATGGTTGCTATTTGGGGAGTGAACCAGCAAATGGAAGGTTTCTTTCTCTCTGTCTCAGTCTCTCTTTCAGTCATTCTGGCTGTCAAATAAATAAATAAATCTTAAGAAGAAAAAAAGCTCATCAACAATTTTACCGCAAAAATTTAGCCCTTCTCTCGCCAGTCAGACAGATCTGATGGCATCTCATTGGAACAGTTTCCATTTTTAGGACAACGTATTGCTCCCAAGTTGATTTCTTTCCAACTCTGGGACTGAACTTTGGCTCTACCCTTCAGTCTTCAATGAAAAAACTTTTGTAGTCCACATAGATGCCCTGCCTCGGATCTGCCTTGAATAATAGGCATGCTTGGATGACGAGCCATGGAGAAGAGTCACATTCAAAAACAGTTTGAGTATTTGTATCTGGACACCAAGCAGAGGGTCTTCTGGAGACTGTGAATTCTGAATCAAGTGTTCTTTTACCTATGTCACTGGAAAGATGTTCACACTAACACAAAGTCACTAAAAAAACTGATTACTACTGACTACCTATGTAAGGATTTAAAAACCCTAAAAACATGGCAGCCTTTACATTCTAAGCATCAGTTGGAGAACTCTAAGATAAATTTCCTCTGATCAACATTTTTAATAACTGTTTCTTTAGAAAGATGGAATTTTCAAAATGTACCATAATATTCTGCTGTCAATCTTAGGAACCCTAATGGCAAACTGAGATTGGGTGGTTTTGTTTTTGTTGTTTTTTTTTTTTTTTTTTTAAGAACTAATTTATTGGCCGGCGCCGCGGCTCAATAGGATAATCCTCCACCTAGCGGCACCAGCACACCGGGTTCTAGTGCCCGACGGGGTGCCGGATTCTGTTCCAGTTGCCCCTCTTCCAGGCCAGCTCTCTGCTATAGCCCAGGAAGGCAGTGGAGGATGGCCCAAGTCCTTGGGGCCTGCACCCACATGGTAGACCAGAAGAAGCACCTGGCTCCTGCCTTCGGATCAGCGCGGTGCACCGGCCACAGCATGCCAGCCGTGGCGGCCATTGGAGGGTGAACCAACAGCAAAAGGAAGACCTTTCTCTCTGTCTCTCTCTCACTATCCACTCTGCCTGTCAAAAAAAAAATCATTTATTTGAAAAGCAGAGTTACACAGAGAGAGGGAGAGACAGAGAGAGATCTTCCATCCTCTGATTCATTCCCCAAATGGCCACAATGGTCAGGGCTGGGCCAGGCCAAAGCCAGGAGCCAGGAACCAGGAGCTACATCCAGGTCTCCCAAGTAGGTGGCAGGAGCCCAAGTACTTGGGCCATCTTCTGCTGCTTTTACCAGGCCATTAACAGGGAGCTGGATTGGAAATAGAGCAGCAGGGATTTGAACCAGCACCCATACGGAATGCCAGTATTGCAGGTGGCAGCCTAACCCGGTAGGCCACAATGCTGGCTCCAACCAAGAGATTGAGTTTTTAAAGTATGCTTCAATATGATGTTTTCCAAGATCATTAAGTTCATTACTAAAGGACATTTCTCATCTTGGAGATGCTTACCTTCATTAACTTCATCATTTTCTTTGTCTACTTGTGCTTTCAAAACATATCGTTTTATAAGTCTTTTCATTATCTGCTGTTGGGCAAAAAGAGATGGTCATATCACCAATGATACACATAAGGACCCTGAATCTCATTCTCCAAAGAACCTTAAATACCTGTAAAACAAACAACTTAGGGGAGAAGAATTGTATGTCACTATTTACAGGAGAATTACCCAGGATTTAAAACTTAATCTTTTTCACCTGCTGAGACATTGCATAATCCACAAACAGCCTCTTCTCCCCACCCCAGGAATAGAAGCTTTCAAAACAAAGTTAAGCTGGAAAATTTCAACTTACAGTTTCTCTTTCAACTAATGGTTTCTCTTTAAGGCACACTGATCCTACATTATGACCTATGCACACAACCTGCCTTATTGTTTTCCATTTAAAAGCAAATACGAATACAGAGAATTTGGAGATATAGAGAACAAAAGGAATAAAACCATTGATAACTACAATATCTATCTAAAGATATTAACTTTTTTTGTGTATATCTTTCTAGTATCTTTAAGTTCTGTATAAATACCAGAGAGTGACTCTTTTTCAATCTAAATAAATGCTCTGACAGGAGAATTATCCTACAGGAAATTATTTATACATATGGAAAAAATTAAACTGGAACCCTATCTCATATACCATGAATAAAAAATTAGTTCCACATGCCTTTTAAGTATGAAAGACAAAGTTTCTGAATCCTTTAAAAGGAAATATAAGGGAATATATTTCAAGGTAAAGCTAGATTTTTTTAAAAAAACAAAATAAATTTTAATCATAATACAAAATACTAATAAATTCAATTTCAATCAAATTTTTAAAATATCATAAAGGAAGTAACAATGCAAGCTACAAACTGTGAGAAAATGCTGTAAATAATTATAACTGACAAATAATTTGGATCCAAATATATAAAGAACTTTACTTGAATGACAAGACCTGAACCAAATTTTAAAATGGACAAAAGAGTCATTTCCCTGAAGCAAAAATGTGAATGCTCAATAAGTTTAGGAAGCTTTTTGCTTGTGGAAATACAAATTATGACTAAAAGCAGATAAAAATTTGCCTCTCATAAAGGGAAAATAAATTTGATAATGCCAAGTGTTGGAGAGTATATGAATCAATGAGAATGTTCATACTTCACTGGCATGAGTATAAGTAGACCGATCACTTTGAATATAATTTGTTATTATCTTTTCAAGTTGAACATATGCAAACCCTTTCTTCAAAAAGCCCATCCTTTGGTATAGAACCTAGAGAAGCTTTGCACACATAAACCCAGAAACATAACAGTGATACTTACAGCAACCCTATTCCAAAGAGCAAAAACTGGAAACAATCTAAACACACACCAACACAAGAATAGACCAAAAATTGTAGTAGAGCACACAGTGTAATGTCATTTGTTCATTAACAAAATTAATGAACCACAGCCACAGACACAGTGTGGATGAGCCTTAGAAGCACCATGCTGATTGAAAAATTCCAGTTGCAGAAGACTGCATGGAGTATGACACTATTCTTATGAAGCTCAACGACAAATACATCTGTGTGATACATTTTTAGGATTATCTACTTATGTAATAAATATATTTGAAAAGAATGCCGTAACAAGAGGATAAGAAATCCCCACTTCAGGACAGTGATTTCCTCTTCAGTGAAGGCACAGGGATGTGACAGAGCATAACATGTAAGTAGAAAACAGCAATAAGCAATGTTATCTTTGTCAGGTAAAGTGGTGGTTTCATAGGTGTGCATCTGCTCATGCTTCATAGTTTATTACGTGTACCATACATTCTTGTGCATGTATAAAATATCACATTTAAAATATAATAAAGGAAAGGGGGAAAAGGGCCTGAATGAGAAATCAAGTACAGTAAGAACAGAATATACACCTTAGTTTTAAGGAAGTAGAAATTATAACCTTAGTTGTCCCACTAGATGCCAAGGACAAGTGAAATAGAAGAATATAGGACGATTCAAAATCTGTTTTAGAAAATAACAACAGGAGAGACCCCTATTGAGTAGGAAAAGTGCATTTTACTAGTTAAACCATAAAACCTGTTGAGTTGTGTGGAATCTGGACCTCAAGACAGATTCACAGATGGGTGGCTCTTAAACTGGACTCATTCACTCATTCAGCAAATATTTACTGAGAGCCAATCCCGTGTCAGGGACTGTATTAGCTGCCAGGGACACAGCACTGAATGCAGTCCCTAGATCAGTGAAATTTCTTATCTGCACAGACAATTCATTATGATGGGTAAACACAGCAGAGATCTCATCAAATAAAGGGGACAGTGAAGACAGATTCCTTTAGAAAGAAAATACAAAGCTATGCATATTAGTTAAACCAGTTTGAAAGTTAGTAATATAAATCGGGGGTGGGGGAGACTATTCAATAAATAAAGCTCAAACAATGGGCTAACCTTATGGGAAAGTTAAAATTAGATGTCAACTTCACACCATGCACCAAAAAAGAGAGCCAATTGGATTAAATAATTTTAAAGAAAAAGGTCAATATTGAATATGTAAAAGGACAAGCCATGAGGAGACTGATAAATCTATATTCATATAATTTTTAAACTTTAATACAATAAAGGATAGCAATGAAATGTAACCTAATGTAAGAGAAATTGCTATGGTTTGAATATCTGTCCCTCCCCTAAACTCAGCAGTTTAGTTCCCAAAGGTGGAAATTTGACTTAGATTAGATCAGAATTGACTCTTGGTGGCTTTATAAGGAGAGAGGGGGAGTGAGAGAGAGAATACAAGACAGACAGATGCACTCACCTTCCTGTCTCTTGCCATGTGATTTGTTTTGCACTGCCTCAAGACTCTTAGCAAGAAGGCCACTGCCAGACAAGGCCCCCAAACCTGGCACCTCCAGAAATGTGAGCTACAATAAGCTTCTTTTCTTTAGAAAGTACCCTGCCTCTAGTAGTTCTTTACAGTGATGGAAATCTAACAGGGATTTTTCCAATCCTTCTGGGATTTCTGATAAGCCCTAACCCAATGACAAAGCATGCTACTTACCTATGGAATAAGATCAAGTTGCCATTAGCAGCTGGAAATGGCCACTTCCCCTCAGGGTTTACTGAGATCATCAGACCAGAACTGAGCTGACAACCCACTTCCTCCCACCCCCACAAGGAAAAGGACTGAGAATGGAAGGGATCCTGGGCCTTACAGGAAGAGGGGCAATTCCCTCCCTTTGCTCTCCATCCTGGTAAAGAAAAGAATAAGAGAATCTAAGGTGGTCACTCATAAAAGATGAGAGTATCTGAAAGAAAGGAAGCCCTGCATGCTGTACTCAATTGAGTGTCTACTCTGGCAGACTTTCTGGCTTCCTCCTGGCCGTTAAATCAGGGAGAAAAAAGAAACAAGAGGAGCTGGCACTGTGGCATAGCGGGTTAAGCTGCTGCCTGTGACACCGGCATCCCATATGGGTGCCACTTGGAGTCCCAGCTGCTTCACTTCCAATCCAGCTCCCTGCTAACGGCCTGGGAAAGGCAGGGGAGGGTGGCCCAGGTGCTTGGGCCCCTGCTACCCACATGGGAGACTCAGATGAAGCTCCGGGCTCCCAGCTTCAGTTTGCCCAAGTCTCAGCCCCAGACATCGTGGCCATCTGGGAAGTGAACAAGCTGATGGAAGATCTCTGTCTCTCTCTAACTCTGCCTTTCAAATAAATTAATTTTTAAAAAATAACTAGACAAGAGAGGCAGCAATCTAAATTTCCACTGGAAATTTCCATTGGGTTGGTGGGAGGCAGTAATACCCATCAGTGGGAAAGCATCATTGTCTATTCAGCAAATGGGGCTAGAACAAAGAGTTATCCTCAAGGAACAAGTTCCAATTAGACTGACACCTCATGTCAGAGTCAGCCATTGAGCCCTCCAAACACATCTCACCCACGTGGACACAGAGGATATCAAAGTTTGGTCACTGTTAGTGACACACTGTTGAAATGAAGAAAAAAAAAAATATATATATATATATAGAACTAGCGGATGCTGAATATCAATTGCTTTTTGCTTCTGTACTGCGCTGCTTGCTCAATGACTTAATGCCGGATGTCCAGAGTAAGAAAAGTGGGGGGGGGGGGGGGGATAATTGTACCGCCATGACAGGCTTCACAAACTCCAGGAAGACGGGAAGGCCCAATTCTTAGAAAATGAAACTTAGTAAATACTTCCTGAAATTAATGGTCTCCTACTTCCTTGTGTGACCACTTCCTTCTGAGACATATAGTCCTGGACTGCTGAGATGCACCAATAAAATACTCAAATTTAGGTAATTAACATATGAAGAATAAGAAACTAATATATGTGTGTGATGACAGATGTACTTGTTTACTCAAGCATATAAAAACGCTGAGAAGGAGAGAGGCGGGGCTTCTCACTCCCCACTGCCTATGTTGTATGTGTGGTGGGAGCCCCAGCTCCTGGCAATAAAACAATAAATCCTCTTGCCCTTGCATCTGTGACTGTCTTTTGTGGGTTAATTGGGAAAGGTCTCAGATCCCATAATTCAACAACACAACTAGGAAAACCTTGCATGCTGTGGCTAACTCAGGTGAAAAGATGCTTGCCCTGTGTTGCCTTCTGCATGCTCATAAGACAGGAGATGAGCACCAGGAAGGTCTACGCCAGGTTGACCACAGTCTCCTCACATCTACACCCCAAGAACCACAGAAGACTTCAGCAGGGGACAGGTGGGTGAAAGGAGAAAACCTTCAGATTTGATTTGGAGACACGTTTCAAAACAAATACCACTGCCTAGTTTTAAAATGAGTTTTCTTTTATCCACTGATAAAAGGTGCATTCCCTAAAAGGCAGCAATGACTGGGGCTGGGCCAGGTGAAAGTCAGGAGCAAGGAGCTTCATCCAGCTCTCCCACTTGGGTGCAGGGGCCCAAGCACTTGGGCCATCTTCTGCTGCTTCCCCAGGCCATAGCAGAGAGCTGGATGGAAAGTGGAACAGCCAGGACTTGAACTGGCAAAGTGGCAAACTGGTGCCCAAATGGGATGCTGGCGCTACAGGAGATGGCTTTAATCAGCTGTGCCACAGCAACAGACCCTCTCTAAAACATTTATATAATATTCTCTGAAAAAAACAAAGTTTACATAGGGGCGAGTGTTTTACCCAAAAGTTAAACTGTCTGTGTCCCCTACTGTAGTGCCTGAGTTGCAGTCCCCATTCCAACTTCTTGCTAATTCTAACCCTGGAAGGCAGTGGCTCAAATAGTTGTGTTCCTGCCACTCACTTGGGAGACCTAGATTGAGTTCCCAGCTTCAGCCTGACCTAGCCCTCTCCACTTCCCACACTGTTGCAGGCCTTTGAAGAGTGAAGCAGTGGATAAGAGCTCTCTCTGTCTGCCTCTCAAATAAGTAAAAAATATAGAAAAGAAAAAGTCTATGTGAACTTATATTTACTGCCAGAAGCAAATATGATACAAAAATAAAATATTTTTAAAGTGTATGTAGAGTTTAGGTTCCCTACAAACACTCTGAACAAAGCTACATGCCAAATCCCCTCACTGAAGAGAAAATATTCACTTTCATTTCGTCTTTAACTTATAGGGAAAATTATGGTCACATTAAATTTTTCCCTTTTAAACTTTGGCATGTTGTAGCCTTGCCACGTCGCCATAAAATTTTTCACCTTAATATTTACAGTTAAAATATACTTATTCACCACTGCTCTAAGGTGGAGCTTCTGTAAAAGGCATGAAGATACTTGATATTGGATTGAAACCATTTTCCCCAGAGATGCACCAGCTAGTAATAATCTATCCTTTTGTTCATGTTGGAAAAATAATTCATGTGAATTGCAAAATGACCTTCAGCTCAGAGAAGGGGGCATAGATTAGCAATTTCCATTCAGTCCGGAAGCTTTGGCAAAGACAGTCTCCTTAAGGTCTCCTTCCCCTATTGCAATAGCTCCTGAATAAAATCTGTTTTTACCATTTTACTGTCCAGCTCTTTCTTTAACATAATTAAGAACATGAGTGGCAAGTACAAATTGCCTGGATTTGAATTGTGACAATCATTTAGAAGCTATGGAATCTTGCTGCCTTAACCTATAATGGAAATACTGGAAAGAGATAGTACATGTAAATTACTCAGTTAACATAACTATTATTCTATGTTTATCATCTTGCCCTCTGTAAAGCAAACCTTTTTTCAAATGTTAACTTACTTATTTTCAACTACTTGAAAAGCAGAGTGACAGAGAGAGACAGAGAGAGAAAGAGATGAGAGAGACGTTTTCCATCCACTGGTTCACACCCACACAACTAGGGTGGGGCCAAGCCAAAGACAGGAGCCTGGAACTCCATGGGATCTTCCCTGTAGGTGGCAGGGGGCCAAGCACTTGAGCCATAATCTGCTGCCTCTAGGAAGCATTAGCAGGAACCTGGATTGGAAGCAGCCAGCACTCTGATCTGGGAGGCAAGTGTCACTAGCCGAACAATGCTTCCCCTCCCCCAAGCAAATCTTGATTCACTCACCTTAATAACAATACTGTAAGCAAGGACCATGAAAGTCAGAGTAGTCAAAAATACAATTGTAAACATTATGTTTACCTAAATTTCTCTCTTCAAAGCCAGTTCCAAAAATTAAACTGACCCATAACAGCTTCATCTTTTTTTCTCTCTCAGCCACCTTGCTTAATACCACAATAGAAGTCTGCTCCACATTCCACAAACCTCCAGGAATAGGCTAGATTTGATGAGGCTGTGAGTCACTCTTTAAAGAGTAGATGATAGATTTTGTTTCTGTCCAGGGTATGGAAGCCTAGAGAGAAAGTCCAAAACTGTAACTGAGTGGCACCGTAACAGCAGAACCAGTTTAAACCATCAATAACAGGATGCCAAGCCACCTTTCAAATACAACAGAGCCCAAATCGCAGGGCAGGTAACCTGGGTATGCGCAGGGGAGGAAGCCTTTAGCCTTAAGGAACATCTCGGAACCAGTATTTCCTTCCCACATAAGCAGGGAGCATTACCGGAACCTGAACGCCAGAAACCTTTCGGGATTAAGGGCTCATTTGACCTGGAAGATACTGTGCAGAGCTCCATCTCACTTATGCCTTACCATAAATGGCCTGGTTCAAAACCCTCCACCCCCAATTAAAGATTGCCTAGCCAGTGCTTCCGCATACCGGCTTGTCTTCCCCATACCACCCGCCCGGACCCGAGAACAGGGAGACTGATTTGAGCCCAATTCCAGCTTCTTTGCTAGCTGACCCCCACTAAAAAGCCATTCTTTGTTCAAAAGCTGGTGCAGCAGTATTGGCTTCTATGCATATCAGACCTCGCTCCACAGCAGTAGCCAGGTGAAGACACCAGGTAGTAGTTACAGAAGACATTTCTTCTTGCAAGCAAAACTCAAGTTGACTTTTAAACCGGGAGAAAGAATTAAGATAAAAGTGGTTGGAGATTTTCCTGCCAAGAGGAGTCAAAGCTTTTCTTTTTACTTATTCAGTTAAACTAGCAATTACTAAGCACTCTATCACGTACTTTCCTATCCATTCTCTCATTTAATTCTACATGTCATCAGTAGATTTTGTGATATGAATTTGAGAAACCTAAAAAGTGCTAATCAAAGTAATTTGGACAAAGAACTCAGAAGTACAGAGTAAAGTTTTAACAGGGAAGGGACCTTTAAAGTCATCGTTTTTTCATATTTTCATTATTAGACTCCTGACAGATCACCTTACACAATCCCTGTATAAACATCTGTGATTCAGAGTCTGGTACTTTTTCCAAACAGCTAGTTTAATCCATTTTTGGGCAACTGTAGCTGTTAGCAAACAATCCCTGTGTACTGGGAACAAATCTGCTTTACTGTACCTTCTAGCCACTGGTCCAAGTGCTGTTCCTTGGAACAAGAAAATATATTTGCTGTTGCTACCGCTTGATTGACTTTCAAATATTTCCTCTTTTGGGTCCCCTACCATTTCATTTAACTGTAGTTAGATTTATTTACATTTCATATAGAGGCATACCTACACTACAAAGTCTTATTACAGTGTTGCGTGAATGTTGGCCTACATTTTTCTTTCCTTTCCTTCTTCCTCACCTCAACATTGCTCTTTTACTCCAGTGGAGAGATTTTTGAAGTCATGGACTGTATCTTAAAGCCTAACACCATGCACAGTAGGGCTTATCCTAAACACGCCAGGAAGCTCACTGCGACTGAAGCGCCATGCGAATGCTTTATTTTGTCCACTTTGACAGAGAAAGGACATAGGCCTCAGCCATTCTAGCTGCTTGTCTGAAAGCAGATACAACCCATCCCACCTCACTCCCAGGACTCCTCTGCCCCTGCATTCTTTCTCAAAGCAGCTCAATCCCACACCCTGCATTGTCCCCTACCCCACCCTCTGCATTCTTTTCCAGCCAACTGGTCCCAGCAGAGAGGAAGGCCTATAGAGTTTTGAGAAAAACCTGTACCAACTAGCTCAGCTCCACCCACCGTCCTCCCCTCTGGACCCTTAGTCTACCTTAGTCTACCGGATTTATATAAGATCCAGCCTGCCTCGTGCTCGCTCTGTGTGCATGCCAGCAGTTGATCACCCCTGTGAACTTACTGCCCTTGAAAGAAATTTGCTTTGCCTGTGAGTTCATATCCTATCGCTTCTCTGTTCTGCCTCTCTTTCCTTACACCCTTTAGAGACAGACTGCAAGTGTTTCCGGTAAAGCAGTGATCCCCTTCTCTTAGAGCACTACCTGGGCTTAAGGTATTCCCCAACCAAAGCTGGTTGTTAAAGCAGAGCTGCTTAGCCGGCGCCGTGGCTCAATAGGCTAATCCTCCACCATGCGGCGCCGGCACACCAGGTTCTAGTCCCGGTTGGGGCGCCGGATTCTGTCCCGGTTGCCCCTCTTCCAGGCCAGCTCTCTGCTATGGCCAGGGAGTGCAGTGGAGGATGGCCCAGGTGCTTGGGCCCTGCACCCCATGGGAGACCAGGAAAAGCACCTGGATCCTGGCTCCTGCCATCGGATCAGTGCGGTGCGCCGGCTGCAGCGGCGGCCATTGGAGGGTGATCCAATGGCAAAGGAAGACCTTTCTCTCTCTGTCTCTCTCTCTCACTGTCCACTCTGCCTGTCAAAAAGAAAAAAAGACAAAAAAAAGGCAGAGCTGCTGCAAGAGGAACCACAGACAGAGTAAGACAGAGCCTAGTTCTCAATACACCTTAACACATCTGTCTGCTTTCAACTTGAAATAATGAAAGTAGCACAGGTACTCAAGAAAACATCACTAAAATTGGCAAAAATTCAATCATAATCATCCTTCCAAGTCCTTATATTGTCAAGAAAAGTCACCCCCAGTTTTTAAAAAGGATTTTTACACACATAAAAGATTTTAGCGTGCTATTAATAATTAATTTTAATATAAATCCTGCCATTGATCAAAGCAATTTTGAAACTTTGTTGGCCCTAGAGGCACATTCTATTTTCTGTCTCTAAAGAAATATTTTGTAGAGGAAACACTCATTTGCATATAAAACACTTAAAGTGATGACACTATTGGTTAAGGCCATGTGTTTTTTGAAGGTGAATATGATTATTTTTTTAAAATAACCTTATTATTTTTCAAAAAAATTATTAATATGGATAATTAACTGAATTTAGTAACCATAAAATAATGAAAATGAAATATTTTTGTTTGCTTAAAACTACAGAAGTATTTTTAGGCGTGCCATTTAATTCAACTTATATAAACTTTTTTCTTTTAGTTTTTATTTATTTATTTGAAAGGTAGAGAGAGAGGCAGAGAAGGAAAGAGATTGTCCACCCGTTGGTTTACTCCCGAAATACTCTCGATAGCTGGGACTGGCCCTGGCTAAAGCCAGGATCTGTAAACAATCCAGCTCTCCCTCATGGGTGGCAGGAACCTAACTACTTAAGTCTGCTGCCTCCCAGAGCACACATTAGTAGGAAGCTAAAACTGGAGGCACAGGCATCCGAAGTGTCATCTTAGCCTCTGAGCCACAGGTTCACCCTTGTAACAGTGATTATTTAAAATGTTCTAAAAACGTTCTGAGTTGTGATAGTACCACTAGAATTAGTGAATTCCAGGTGTTACCCTTTTGAGAGAAAAATTCCCATTCAGCAGACTTAGTCCTAGAATATTTTAAAGGTAAGTCTTATCTATGGTAATCATAGTTCATGAAACAAAATTCCATAAAAATGAAACAACTGCTGTTATTACTCATGGATTGAATTTTTTTAAGATTTAAGAGGATTATTTACTAATTTGTATTTTATCTGAAAGACAGAGACACACAGAAACAGACAAAAATTTTCACCTCCTGGTTCATTCCCCAAATGGCCTGCAAAAGCCAGGGGTGAGCCAGGTCCAAGCCAGGAGCCAGGTCCAAGCCAGGAGTCAGGAACTCCATCCAGGTATCCGAGTGAGTAGCAGGGACCCCCATATCTAAGCCATCGCTGCTGCCTTCCAGGGAGCACCTAAGCAGGACGTTGGCATAGGAAATGGAGCTGGGGCCCAAACCCAGGTACCACGATAGGGGATGAGGGCATTCCAAGTGGCATCTTAACCACCAGACCAAATGCCCACCCACTCCCAGAGTTGTTTTATTTTTTTTAATCCCCAAATCACATGTCAAAATCCTAAATGCAAATATGAAGGGATTAGGAGGTGATACAATCATGAGGGTAGAGCCTTCATGAATGGGATTAGTATTTTAATAAAGGACCCCCATAGCTTTCTTGCCCCTACTCCACTTTTTTGTTTTGTTTTGGTTTTGGGCACAGAAACACTCTGATAGCTTTGGGATCCACAGGGAAGGAAGGCCTACACTTCCGGGAATGGAAAGTCCTTGTCAAGGTCCCTGCGGGTGCCTAAAGGTCAACCAATGAGAATCAGACCCACCTCAACCTTTAACTCCCATGCCCTGAATCTATAAAAGGAGCTCTCCCAATCTCTGAGGCGCGACTTTCCCACCCCCCACCCCCACCCCCCACCCACTCTCTGTTGCTCTGTTGGGACCAGGGAACCTCGCCCGGGAGCGGAACCCCAATAAAAGCCTGTGAATTAATCGATTCGTCTGCCTGGGAAGATCCATTACGCACCGGACACCTTATACACTCGTGAGAGATGGCTATCTATGATCCAAGGAGCAGGTACCCACCTGGCAGCTGGATCTTGACTTCCAGCTTCAGAACTATGAAAAGTAACAAAATACCTCCAGAACCATGAGAAAGCTAACAAATACACTGTTAAAGAACAGATGAAAACATATACTATGGTTTGAACAAGATCTGGCTTCTAGACACATGTGATTGTTCAACCCCAAAGTCGTGTAAGTTAATGGTACAAAGTGGGTGGAAACCCAATTATGGTGACTGGGGTTGGGGTCTCATACAAAGATTGTCATTGGGGGTATGCCATCAGAAACCTGAGTCAGGTTTCACCACTCTCTCTGCTTCCTGGCTCACCATGCAATTGTTCATCCTCATATGCTCCCATGTTGCCATCTTCTGGTCTCACCAGATGGCCCAACTGATAGGGCCCACCCAATCTTGGATTGTTTACTTCTGAAACCCTGAGCTAAAAACAAACCTTCCTGAGTACTTTGTCATGGTTCTGAAAGGCTGAGCAAGTCAACATAAAACCATTATTTAAACCATAATACTATCTTTAACATATGAAGCAAAAAAATGTCTTTGAAGTAAGACCACAAAGAGGTCAAAGAGAACAGGACCTTATAGCAAAGTGACTTAAGCCACCACCTGCGGTGGGATGCAGGCATCCCACATGGGAGTGCCTGGGGTCTAGTCCTGCTTTTGCTTTCCATCCAGCTCCCTGGTAATACACTTGGGAACAGCAGATGATGACCCAAGTACTTGGATTCCTTCCACCCACATGGAAGACTTGGACGGATTTCTGGGTTCCTGACTTCAGCCTGGCCCAACTCTGGCTATTGGCAGGCATTTGGGGAGAGAACTAGCAGACAAAAGATCACTTTCTGTCTCTCAAATAAATAAAAATGAACAAATACAAATTTTTAAAAAAGGGATCAAGGAAAACATGGTGAGCAAAAAAAAAAAAAAGAGGAAAAAGTTATATAAGCTGGCATATTTCAAGAAAAGAAGAGGGAAAAAAAATCAAAGAAATAAAAGGCAAATTAGAAGCAGCACAAATGAAGATAGAAATAAAATACAATCTGAGAAAAAAGGAGTAAAAGTAGAATGGATGAAAAATTCAAAGGGAACAATGACAAAATGGTAGTTTTGGGAGACACCAAAGAAAATTCAGCAGGCATCCAACTGGTGTCTTTGAGGAAGAGACCAAGAATAATGGATCAGAAAAAATATTTCAAGATAAAAATTTTCAGAAACAAGCAAAAGCTAAATGTACAGATTAAAAGGCCATGCTGTATGCCAGGAAAAATTAATGCAGTTCCACCTACAGAGCAATCACTTGCAAGTTACTGAATTTAAAAGATAAAGAAAACTTAGGGTAGTCAAATCAAAACCTCAGGTCAATTATATGAGGAAAACAGACTGACCTCAAACTCTACCATGTCGACATTCCATTCCAGCTAGACAGCTTAGCACTGTCTGCAAACATGTTTTTAGAATAAAGTGTCACCTATGGATTTCATAGCTATTATATTCACATAATATGCAGAACACAGAAACTAGTTCAGAAATAGCTCCAAGAACAAAGTTCCAGTGAACTCTTCTTGAAGAACCTACAAGATGACAAACTTTTTTTTTTTTTGGACAGGTAGAGTTATAGACAGTGGGAAAGAGAGACAGAGAGAAAGGTCTTCCTTCTGTTGGTTTACCCCCCCAAATGGCCACTACGGCTGGTGCTGCGCCAATCCAAAGCCAGAAGCCAGGTGCTTCTTCCTGGTCTCCCATGCGGGTGCAGGGCCCAAGCACTTGGGCCATCCTCCACTGCCATCTGGGCCGCAGCAGAGAGCTGGACTGGAAGAGGAGCAACCGGGACTAGAACCCGGTTCCCATATGGGATGCCAGTGCCGCAGGCTGAGTGTTAACCAAGTGAGCCATGGCGCTGGCCCCAGAAGACAAACTAAACTCACAAAGAGATTAGTGGAAAATTATGGCAAAAAGACTGGCGGTGAGTACTGATTCTGTTTAACTGTGGGACTTAAGCTAAAACAAATGTGAGTTATAATCCTAACAACATGGTCAAGGGATCAGAACACGCCATCATAAAATATGCCACTTCGGCATAAAGATTATTTTGATCTTAGCACAACTGAGAAGCAGCAAACACAGAAAGAATTCTTTGCCCTCCCCGACTCCCTAAAAGTAGAACACAAATTTCCCTCTATGAAGGACTTCTCCCTCTCTCACACCAGGTGGAGGAAAACAACCCCAGTGAAAACTGGGGAAGAAAGCTGGCACCATGATGGGTCTGCACTTACTAAGATAACTCTTCTCTTCCATTAATTTCTCCCATATATTTACCTTCTCACAATTTATTGCTCCTAGGGACCCCAATTCATTTTCCTTTGTCCTCTTCCTTCTCCACAACTTTATCTCCCTTTGTTAAGTCTGTGTACAGGCCTCAAATTATAATCATCACTGAGTTCTCCCAAACATATGTGCATTTGCATACATAGACTCTGCTCTTTCCCTCCTGTTACATTCTGTCTTGTTATTTTTTTTTTTAAAGATTATTTCAAATGCAGAGTAACAGAGAGAAAAGGCAAAACAGAGACAGCCCCTCTTTTGTTATTTTAATTTGCAAGTCCCAGGTACTAAACTAAGAGTAGAGGAAAAGAATTTTCCTCCTTCCTTAAAGTTTCAATGATTTAACTAGCAGGACCTGAGACAGGAAGGGGAACAATGGTGAATGATAAAATAAGCACTTTGAGTTTCTAATAGTTTAGAGCAGGAGGGTCAGAAGATAAAACTGGGAACAAACAATTCAAGTTAGAAAGATATAACTATACTTAAGGCATTAAGATAAGCACCACAAAAACTGTTAAACTCTTTACTTAGTATAGAGTTGATCTTCTGTATATAAAGATAATTAAAAACGAATCTTAATGAAGAATGGGATGAGAGAGGGAGTAGGAGGTGGAATGGTTTTGGGGGTGGGAAGGTGGGTATGGGGGGGAAGAACCAAAAATATATTCCAAAAGCTATACCTATGAAATTTATATTTATTAACTAAAAGCTTGCTAAAAAAAAAAAAAAGGATAAGCACCAAGACAAATAATACAATCTACTTTAGCAGAGACCAACATTTCTCTTCCCCAGTTTTTTGGTCTGGCATATGGCTAACTGAAATTAGAACTTTTTTCCCAGCCTCCATGCAACTTTAGAGATAATTTTTAATTAATTAATTAATTTTATTTGTTTGCATGCCTTTCATAATTACAACTTTAAGAACACAGTAATTCTTCCCACAATTCTCGCCCTCCCACCCACATTCCCACCCCTCTTTCTCCTCCCTCTCCTATTCCCAGTCTTATTTTTTACTATGATCCATTTTCAATTAACTTTATACACCGAAGATTAACTCTATTCTAGGTAAAGAGTTCAACATAGTCCAGAAGAGCCATAGCCCCAGGAGTTTTAGTGGGTCACAAGACAATGTCACGCTGAACCACCCTCATGAGACTAATACAGAAAAGGCCTAGGTCTTTGACATAGGTCAGTATCCTACTAGGAGCTCTGGAATGACCACCTCCTATCTTTGTAACATAAGACAGAAATCAGTTTGTTTCCCTTTAGCCACTTAGTGGTTTTGTGTGTGTTACACCAAATTAATCCTAATTAATATGAGCAATACAAAGACTACTTTAAAATGAAATGAGTAGACAAAAGAGGACCTGAATAAATGGAAGCGTATCCTGTTCTTAAAAAGGAAAACATAACATCATAAAGATACCAATTCTGCGTAAATTAACAGACATAATAAAAATACCGAAACAGTGCATTTTGTAAACTAGACAAGCTGACTCTAAAATTGACATAGATAAAATACAGAAGCCAGGAAAATTCTGTAAAACAGGCATCCTGAAGTAAGGAGGTGCGTGTGTGTGTGTTTGTGTGTTTTTGTTCATTTTTTTGTTTGTTTTAAACTATAATCATCAAAATAACATGGTTCTACAGGATGAATAGATTGATCAGTGGAACAGAACGGAAAGCTTAGAAGTAAACTACATACAGGAATTTATTAAGTGATAAAGGTGATATTTCAAAACAATGAAAAAAGCAAATTATTCAACATAGCTAACTGTATAATCATCTGGAAGAAAAGATAAAATTTTCCCACATTACTTTAAGCTATCTTCTGTATGGATCAGAGGAGGATGGCCTAAGTCCTTGGGTCCCTACACACACATGGGAGACCCAAATGAAGTTTCTGGGTCCTGGCTTCGGCTTGACCCAGCCCAAGCAGCTGCAGCCATTTGGGGATGAACCAGAGGATGAAGATCTTCCTGTTTCTCCTTCTCTCTCTATTACTCTGCCTTTCAAACAAATACATAAAAATCCTTTTTAAAAAAAAGTTGATTACACAAAAATAAAAAGCTCTGGGTGGGAACAAACCACCCAAAATATAAAAATAAGATGTATAACAAATTGATGAAAAAATTCTCAATTCATATCACAACAGATGAAAGATTCCTCTTTTTTTTTTTTTTTTTTTTTTTTTTTTTGACAGGCAGAGTGGATAGTGAGAGAGAGAGACAGGGAGAAAGGTCTTCCTTTGCGGTTGGTTCACTCTCCAATGGCCGCCACGGCTTGGCGCGCTGCGGCCGGCGCACCACGCTGATCTGAAGGCAGGAGCCAGGTGCTTCTCCTGGTCTCCCATGGGGTGCAGGACCCAAGCACTTGGGCCATCCTCCACTGCCTTCCCGGGCCACAGCAGAGAGCTGGCCTGAAAGAGGGGCAACAGGAACAGAATCCAGCGTCCCGACCGGGACTAGAACCCGGTGTGCTGGCGCCGCTAGGTGGAGGATTAGCCTATTGAGCTGCAGCGCCGGCCGAAAGATTCCTCTTAATTGGTAACAAACAGCCATCAATAAAAGCAAACATACAAGTATATTAGGCCATGAGAATATAGAATATTAAAAAGAAAGAAGGTCAAGTTTATCCATGATTTAAAAAAAGAAACAAAAACACAAGGCCAGTGCTGTGGCATCCCATATGGGCGCGGGTTCAAGTCCTGACTGCTCCACTTCTGATCCAGCTCTCTGCTATGACCTGGGAAAGCAGTAGAAGATGGCCCAAGTCCTTGGGTCCCTGCACCCGTGTGGGAGACTCAGAAGAAGCTCCTGGCTATTGGCTTCAGCCTGGCCCAGCCCTGGCCATGGGTGCCATTTGGGGAGTGAACAAGTGGATGGAAGATCTCTCTCTTTGTATCTCTTTCAAATGAATAAATAAATCTTAAAAAAAAAAAAAAAAAAGTAAAGCTTCATCCAGATGCAAGGAAAAAACTCCTTAACGTCCTTGCCCTTTCTGTCCATAGGATTATGGCAGTCAAGCCCAAACAGAGGAACACAGGGGAAAAAACCATGGAGGGAGTTGTTTGCAACTTAGAAATAACCTTGTAAACAGTGAACAGCCTAAAATTTGAGATTACTTAAGAGGTGTTGGAAAATATTCCATACCACGCTCACCTAGTTGAGGACACCTTTAGAAGTTTATAGAATAGAAAATAAAGCCAGTCAGTGACTATTCAAAACCAAACAGACAAATAAATAAAACTAATGGTTGTGCTTTGAAAATCAATGTGTTAAACAATTTTAGAGCATTTGCTACTTCCAAGAAAACTGTACAAAGAAGACTATATCTATCAATTGACATCATCATGCATTATAAATTCTTTGATCTTCATTCTTGTGACCTTATATACATTAGAAATCTAAAGGTCTGATGATCAAAAATGATCAACCAGGTAATAAAGGACGATAACTTCGAGTTGGAGAATAGTATGTCACACTCAATAACAAAGTGCGCAAGATATTTTAATGTACTGATGACACAGTATAGTCAGATAATCATTTCAAATGTGGATCAACTGAAAGAAAAATATGGAGAAGGGTTTCAAACTGTCATAGCATTATTTGTTCTAATCTACTGCTTTCTCCAGTTCAAAGTACATGAAACATTTCTTTGGAAATTGTACCAACAGTTTGCTTTCAATATTGCAAAAGAAACTCTTCTCCCTCAGTTTAGAAAAAAGAAAAAAACAACTAAGGACTTGGACTCTGATTTCTTTTTCTGTTTTAAATATTTATTTATTTATTTGAAAGGCAGATTTACAGAGAGGCAGGAGACAGAGAAGTCTTCTATACACTGGTTCTCTCCCCAAATGGCTGCAATGGTTGCAGCTGGGCTGATCCAGTCTCCCACACGGATGCAGGGGCCCAAGCACTTGGGCCATCTTCTACCGCTTTTCCAGGCCAAGACAGAGAGCTGGAATTGTAAGAGGAGCAGCTGGGACTCAAACCAGTGCCCATATGAGATGCCAGCATTGCAGACAGTGGCTTTGCCCACTGTGCCACAGTGCCGGTCCTGGACTCTGATTTCTAAAGTCTCCTCCAACTAACATACTATTTTCTCTGTTCTATAATAGCCTTGTAGTACATTTGAATGATACAATTTTACTTACTACGCACATACACGCACACAAAGACATATATGGAATCTCATACAGAGAAAAAGGTATGTCTAATGAATGCTTACCTGATAACGTGTTGGCTGGTTGAGAATGCTGTTAAAACTGTGTGATTCAAAAACTCTTGAGTTAGACTGAGTGAAGAGGTTTAACTAGGAAAGAATACAATTAACCTAGTAAATTAGAATACATTTATTTGGAATAAAAAATATAATCTATTTTATTTGCCTTGATAACATTTCTGGAGTCAACATTTCCAAGAAACATTTTGTGGAAGTTGGGTTTCCTAAGTGAGTTAATGTATTTTTGAAGGTAAAAATTAATGTGAGCAACATGCCCTCATTCATCAAAATGTTGGCAAGATGTACTGTAACAGAACTGTTTAACTGAAAGCATGTTTTAAAATGTTGGTTCATACTAGACGTAATTTTCTCTGAGGGCCTTGTATACTTTATAAAAATGTGCTCATGGCATTTAGAAGGCAAAGTTCCATAAAAGCATTAGGGTAGTTCCTGAGGCCAAGAGCCTCCCTTAAATTTGAACAGACACATATTACATTTCAGATGATATTATTTAGTGTTTTGCAGCCTTAAAATGTTAGCCAAAATAACACATCTTCCCAAGCATCTTGGCCTGATTTTGAGTCAAGTTCACAGCTTTGGTGAGAATTGGGCTAAGGAAATTTCATTTCGGTTTTTACTTTCTTTTTCTTATTAATGGTTTAGCATTTAAATGGGCAGGAATGTAAAGCAAGAGAAGCCCAAAGGTATTGGCTATGCTTCAAGTAGATGTATGAGTAAGACTTGCAAGTAAGACCAGGCAAACTGCCATCTGCAAGGTGTTACTCCAAGGCAGGAGCCCACACCCCAAAAGGTGTATTCACTCTGCCACCTGACTCCCCACCGTTACAATTGAGGAAGGTATGGGATGCTAGGGAGGAAGAGAGTGGCACTGGTAGGCATGGACCCTCCTAATTTTGCTCTTGTTCTCCAAAACCCTGGCTAACTGAGCAAATTCTCCCATTTGCCACTGGAGGTCAGTGCTGGCTGCTGACTCCCAGTTAGTATAGGTTAGCAGGGAAGATTTCTTGAGGCTCCTTTCTCTTTTCTAAAAAAGAAAAACAGAAAAAATGTAATTTCTCCAAATTTTCACCACATTCAGTCTACATAGAGTGGTTCTATGAATATGAATAACATTAAAAAGACTTTAATAGCTCTATGTACAATTTTATTAAAAAAATAAAATGGCAATTTCTAACCAGGACCCAAGGAGCACACTCCTGGGAGGCCCATGCTCAACTTCCATTGTTAGTATCATCTCTGAGAAATGCTATTCCTCCGGGTCAAGGGTGTGACACAAGCGCCAGGGGGCACCCAACACGGAACACCTCTAACAGAATCTCCCTATTGCTCTGGCAAACAAGCTGTGTTCCCTCTAGAGGGCGCTAGGTAGCCACAAGCCACCTGGATGTGCTCATCCCAGCTGGAGTTTTAGTGTCTCCTACCTAATGTCCCCTTCTACCTCTGCTCCCTGCAGGAAGAAAATTCTGGGTGTATTCCATGAAGTGCAAGAACTGAAAACCCCCACATTGGAGAAGCTTCCTTTTTAATACTAAAGCCTCAGTTAAGAAATCCAAGAACAGAATCCTTTCTGGAAAAAAAAAAAAAAAAGAAGAAGAAAAGAAAAATTAATTTCCCATTAGCAGGAGCTGCCCAGGATGATAATTACAACCTGGTCCCTTAAAGAGGCTAGGTACCTGGTTGGGAGGAAAGGGGCAGGAACCAAGCCTAGACTAAGTCAGCTGAACAGGCAGCCAACTTCCATAGAGACAGCTGGGAATCTGAGGCCAAAACTTGACTTCCACACCCACCCTAACACACTAGTTAGCTCATGAGACCCCACATAAATGAGTTCTTTAAATGGCTTCAGTCACTTTACCTATAAAATGGGAAGAATGGTCATACCTACCTCACAGTGTTGCATGAGGTTCAAATGAACAGCAAAGCACTTTGTAAACTGTGAATAAGGAAGGGTACTGATATTTGTTGAGGTTGGAACTTTGACATCTCATATAATCCTCACAATAACCTGCAAAGTTTTCTTTTTTAGCTCAATTAAAGCTCAGAGTGGTGAATGATTTACCTGCAATACTTGCTTTTGAGTTTTATGAAGCAGAGTTCAAATCCAGGTCTAACACAAAGACTCTTCCTTATATTATACTGCTTCTCACTGTATACATATGTTAAATCACAGGATGTCACAGCCAGTCACTGCCTTGTAACTGAATAGCATTAAGGGCCCACATCCAGGTCAAATACTTTTTTAAAAAAGATTTGAAAGTTCACTTTCATAAAGGATAAATGTCCAGGGTTATCACAAATATTGGAAGCTCATATATATATATATATATAGGTGTATATATATATATGTGTGTGTGTGTGTGTGTGTGTATATATATATATAAAGAAATTAAATTGAACTCAGCCCTTTCCTCCAGCTTCAACCAAGAAAAAACATCCACCTGTGCTCAGGAGATCCTGTATTTTATGGAGAAACATTGACGTTTTGTGGGCTCCTAGGGTACTGCAGCTACAGACCATTTCCTCAAGTTTAGGCAAAAACCATTTGCTCCTGTCTGCCTGCTTTGTACCTTAAGATGTGCGGTTTACCCGTAATTTAGGCTTTTCTGCCAATTCTATCTCTGAAAATTAACTGCATGGAATTAGAGTGCCATGCTGAAACTTATCTTCTTTGTTAAACTACGATTCAACTTGGACAACTCAAGGGCAAACCATTTGAGCTAAAAATGAGGTACTTATGATTACTTGAAGATGCTCTCGGGCTTATATCTATTCTATGATACTAAAGTAAAAAATATTACTTAGCACAGCAAAGGATCTCTACAAAAAAAAAAAAAAAAAAGAACATGGTGGTGGTGGACACATATACCAAGAGGAAATCTGAGGTTAAAGCAATTTAACCTCAGAATAACAGTTGAGAAGCATGGAACACACAAAGATGAAGTGTTTACTGATGATAATTTTTTTTTTACTTTTAAAACGTTAAAAGAGGTTTTTTTTTTTGTTTGTTTTGTTTTTTTTTTTTTTTTTTTTTTCCAACCAGGTACTTTACAAGAAGTTCTGACCAGAAGCTGGGCATAGACTAAGTGACTTTTTGAAACGTTATGCAGTTATCAAGTATTAGTCTATGAAAGGCTATGGAATGGATGGTTACTTTCAGCATCTTCTAGGTTCACACATAAAAATTATTGAACAAAATCTAAAAACAAGGAGAAAGAGAAAAAATATCTATTTTAAGGTCTTGGTAAGTTTCTGATACCTACCCTGGATTTGGAGTTACCGATTCCCATTTCTAGATCCTTCTGTAGCCTTCTCCTTCTGCATTTAGAAAAGTTAATGATTCGCATGATGAAATAAACAAATGATTTTGGACTAGGAACTAGACTGAAAGGTGGAGGTAATGTTTTCCCATCATCAAAATAAGACAACCAAAGTTTTGAACGGGCAAACTTCCATTCTACGTCACTGTCATCCTAAATCACAAAAAGAGAAAAGATTTAACTATTTTAAATTAAAAATTAAATATTCCAGAAACTGATAACATAGGTTATTACAATGTATCTAAATTTGTTTTTGAAATAGGTGATTCTAGTAAAACACATTAAGTTTCATAGTAAAACACATTAATGTGTTTTACTATGAAACTTAAAAACAACACTACTAGTTGAACAATACCCTATACCTTGTGCAGCTGTGTGAGTGCAGCCTGTTGAAATCCTTGCTTAGTATATACTAAGTCGATCTTCAGTATATGAAGGTAATTGAAAATGAAACTCGATGAAGGGCAGGATGGAAGAGGGAGTGGGAGAGGGGAGGGCCACGGGAGGGAAGGAGGTTGGGGGGGGGAGCCACAACAATACAAAAGTTGCACTTTGTAAATTCACATTTATTAAATAAAAAAATAACTATATAACAAACAAAAAAAAGAACTTAATACTTTACTCTTTTAGTATTTTTTATGTTCTACTTAAAACTATTCTTAGGTGTTTAATTAATGCTATAACTAGTACTCAAATACTATTTTACACTTTGTGTTTCTGTGTGAGTGCAAACTGTTGAAATCTTTACTTAATATATGCTAAATTGATCTTCTGTATATAAAGAGAATTGAAAATGAATCTTGATGTGAATGGTAGGGGAGAGGGAGTGGGAGAGGGGAGTGTTGTGGGTGGGAGGGAAGTTATGGGGGGGAAGTTATTGTAATCCATAAGCTGTACTTCGGAAATTTATGTTCATTAAATAAAAGTTAAAAAAAAGAGAAATAGGTGATTCTGTACCCACTGAAATTTAACCAGATTTTCCTGTCCCCCGACCAAAAACAAAGCAAAAAGACAAGAAAAATTCAGGGCCAAGATAGGATGAAGAGGTTTATTCCCCTCTCATCCCCAACTCCGACAATTCTGTATATTCAGTTATGGTTCCACACTCCACCCACCCTCCCTCCTCCCAGGACCCTTCCAAGTCAGGCTGCAGATACAGTGTAGGACACTTCAAGGGCAAAGGAAAGAAAGATGAATGGCTTTTTGAAGTTTATGTGTCTGCCACGTGTCCTCAAATTGTCACATGAATCCCTCAGTAGCCTGGAGCTGTCCCATATCTCCTTCCATTCTTAGTGTAGCCGTGTGGTTATGGGCATGGCCATCCTAAACAATAGGAGAAATTGGGGGTGGGGGGGGTGGTCTCCAAGTGGTGGAAGCTGGCTCACTCAGGTCACACAGCCCAGACCACCATTACCACCCCTAGCAGCCTTCAGAGTACCGGAGTTCTCATGCGTGGAGGAACTAACTTGTGCTTTGAGAGCACTGAGTTTCTAAAACACTCATACAGATTGGATGGAGTTAACAAACAGCAATGCACTAAGAAGGCATCGCACACTAAACTGGAGGAGATAAAATATATACACAGTGATGAAGAATAGCATCAAACTAAGCCCACAAAACCAAAAGGAAAGTGATTGCTAGAACACTAAAAATTCTGACTTGTTAAAGAACATTCTCAATGTGTGCCAGGTATCTAGAGATTCTTTCACCGGGAAGAATGGTGGGCGCTAACCTAGGAGAGAATAATTTCCCAGTGGCCCATACTTCTAGCTAATAAGTTCAAAACTTCTGAACACACCCTGGAGGAAGGCAGAGTGGTGGCAAATTCATGAGACCTCTGCTATGTTGCTAGAAGACACTGGAAAGTGTGTGACTGCTGCAGGTGGAAAACACGGGCAGGGTCCAAGCTGCTTAGAGTGGAGCCCATTTGTTACGTGGGCCAGAGCTCTGCCACAGGGCACCGAGGTAGACACGGCATGCGATCAGAATGGGTTGTCAAGGAGACAGGCTTACCTCAATTTCTTGATAGGAGCTATTAATCATAGCAATTAGCATGTTGAGTAAAACAACCACCATAGTTACATTGTATATTCCATAAAGAACATATCCGATATTCTCTATGAATTTGTGATCGTATTTGAGCACAACAGAAGTCACTTCAGACAACCCAAATATTGACCAAAACAACGTCTTAAAACTTTCTTCCACACTGTTGAAAAAATAAGGTACGCAGTAAGTCATTAAAAAGTCACAAGTAAAAGCAAGTTAGAATCTGATATTATACAGATATAAAATGCCATCACAGTAAACTCTAAAGGTAGAATTATCTTGTTATGATATTTAACAGAAGTTAATTCTCCCAGGTTTTCAGGAACTGGTGATGAAATGGGACCAATGCCCAGCTTTTCTGATGTTATCATCAAGTGAAAATTTTCTGAACTCGGCAGGAGAAAGCTGAAGTCATGTCACAATACTCATTCCTTTCATCTAAGATGCAAGTATGTGGTTTGATTTTTGTAGGTGGCTTACAAACTGAAATCTGGCTCTCTGGAGTAGATTAGGGTTGGAATTAAAGTTATATATTCACTTTAAAGAAGTATGTATTTCTTGTAGTACATATTTCTTGTAGCACCAGTTGCAGTGAAATTATTTGTAAATAGAATGAAAACAATGTAGAGAGCCATCAGTAGGAAGCAGCTAGATAATTCTGGTACATCCATACTATAGGATGCTATGCAACCATTGAGGGCGGAGACAGGGGGTGTGGATGAAACAGACCAATCTTCAGGAGTTTTTATAAAATGAAATACAAGATTAAGTAAAAATATAAGATATAGTATGCACGAAATATTCTACCACTTCAACAAAAAAGGGGTACACAAATCCTTACATTCTGTTTATGTAAAAAAAAATGCCCCTGAGAGTACACAAAAAAAGCCATTTTCTCTGGGGACAGATGAGAACTAAGAGACTGGGGACCATGTGTAGGGAGGGGCACAGGCTCTGTGCTGTAGCTACCTCTCTATTGGAATTTTTGGTCACAAGAATAGATAGTCATCCCTTGGTCAGTCACCCCTGGCTGACCCTGGACTTCTAAGACTCCCACAGATACCAAAATACACAGTGCTCAAGTCCCTTGCGTAACATAGCACAAAATTTGCATACAAAGTATGCACATCCTCTTGCATACTTTGAGTCATCTCTAGGTTACTTATAATACTTAATACAACGCAATTGCTATGCATTATTATTTTTGGGGGAATAATGACAAGAAAAAAGTTGATACATACCCAATACAGATGCAATTTTTTTTTACCCAATATTTTTGATCCACAGTTGGCTGAATAGCAAATGTGAATACAGACACTGAGGGTCAGTTATGTTATCTACTTAAAATAACTCTGAGCTTAATTGGTACTGAAAAGCAGACAACAGAATGGAAGATTGCTATCATTTCCCCTTGATTTATGTAGTCTACTTATTACTCCACCTTAATAATCAAGCACTTGGGCCCTCACCAGACTTTTGTCCCTTAAATAATTTTTGGCACCATGTATTTACTAAATTTTGTCATACAACTGAGTTGTCATCACTGATCTGTGCCTGACTGAACAGTCCCTAAACTAAACAGTTATACATGTAGCATTTTATGAAGGGTTCAAAAATAACTCCTTTATCTAGAAAAAGATGTATGGAAAAGACTGTTTTTGACTTCTCATCATAGATTCCAAACAACAAAATTCTTTAGATTTATTGGTTTAAGTACTAGTTTACTTATTCATTCATCCATTCAACACATATTTATAGAGTATCTGGTATGTTCTAGAAACATTGCCAGACCCCGGGAGAAGAGAATTGAATAGAAAAGTTTCCATTCCTATCATTACTATTATGGAACATCTAATTGTATGATGTAATACTCGCAGCATAGATGCTGATGGGAGACTATGAAAAATTACAACCTCCTGGTTCCTGTCATTTATTTAACCCTGTCACAAAACTTCTGCTCCTTCCCCTTGTTCGTCTACAGATCGTCCTGCCCCTAACCTCTGTTCACACCTACATGGAGTGGCTGTGTAGGGAAGGGGATAGGAGAACAGAAGAGACACTGGCAGTTCTGAGCCCCACTGTGGGCCCAAGGCTTTATATAACTTGCCTTACATAATCCTCACGATGACCTTATTTAAACCTTGTTGTGCTTATTTTAAAAATAAGGAAACCGACACGGAGAAATGTTCAGTAACTTAACCAAAGGCCTGAACTGGAAAACCGTGCAGATTGAATTCAAATCCAGGTTTGCCTGCTTTCTGGACCTATGTTCTTTCTACTACATCAGGTTGCCACATCCCCAGTTAAAACGGTGAAGAAACCATAATGGTTAACACGAGTTATAGAGTTAAAGGAGGAAAGGCAGGGGTGGCAGAGTGTTCAGGATGTCTGTCTTTTTCCACCTGGGTTCAAACAGATTTTTTTTTTTTTTCGCAACAATAAAGAGAGTTTCAGGTCTCTTTTACTTCTAAGACTTGTTCTATATTAAGTATTTAAAAAATTCACTTCAGAACAATTTAGGTGCCAGCCAAGGCTTGATATGCTGCTTGAGTCTTATTGAATGTGTCACTTGTTTCCAGTTGTGGCATTACAGGCGACAAGGGGAGAGTAACCAAGGGATGCTTTACAACACCCACACCTGGAAGGACTGAGGGAGGGCCCCATCGTCAGGACAACCAAACATCACTGGGTGAGGAAGGACCTCACAGTCTGCACATCTCCAGGCTGAGGACCCGGGAAGGGACAACCATGTACGGAGTCTAACTGGAGAATACTTTGTGGAGGAGGTGAGCCTTCAGTGCAGAAACCACCATGACCAGATGGAGGAAATGTTATCACCTTTCTAGGGGACTGCGAAACAGTTAACTATATGCAGTACTGTATTCTGCATCCTGTACTGGTGAGTGAATACCTGGAAATAAAAGCCGATGTTTCCTTTTAGAAATAGTAGTACTGGTTACAAAATGATGAAACTGCATTTAATGTTATATACACGATAAGATTTAGAAATCTGCATTCCCATTCTCTTAAAGTAGCCCGTCTGATCTGATTTTTCCAAATTCTGATCCATTTTGAGGGCAAACTCTAAGCAGAATGAGATGGGCCTTCAGGGTAACACAGTCACACAGAAGCACTGTTTCTAGTGAGTTCTTTCTGCTCTTAAAAAATCTATATTACAATCATTGACATTTTTCATCTAAACTTATTAGAATTTCTCTTCATCACACCTTTTTAATAAGATATTTTACTTACGTGGTAAAAGCAGGATTTACTTTAGCCCCAAGGTAGTAAGAATAAAGTATGAACATGCCAATCATAAAAGCCAGAAACACCATAATAAAGAGGACCATGAACTTAAATATGTCCTTCACAGTCCTTCCGAGAGAGATCTGTAAGGGGCCAAAGCTCTCATTTGCAGGGAGGATGTATGCGATCCGAGAGAAGCTGAGCACAACAGCTATGGCATAAAGGCCTTCAGAAATGATCTGAGGGTCAGAAGGGAGCCATTTATCTCTAGCTAGAAAAGAGAGAGAAAAAGATTAAAAATGGAACCTTCTATTCATTGCCAACTATGCAAAGTAAATAGCTTAAATAGGATCTGTCTTGTAGGTAGCTGGTTATTATCAATCGACATTACTCTAGATTTAATGAACTGTCCAAACATTATTTTTCATGTTCAACCAGAAACGTAAATCTTGTATTACTCTCAATGAAGGAAACCCTGCTTCACAGGTACCAAGCTGACTCCATGTTGAGCAGAAACAGAATAAAATACAAAAGATAAGATAGAGGTTAAAACACTTCATTAAACACAGGCCATATCCAGGATGACAAAGAGCTGACTGGACTGATTTATTCTCTCACTTATTAGATTTATCCACCAATTATTTTGTCATCCTACAGGCACAGCTTCAGTAGAACTTCTCTTCCACATCATGTAGGGAAATTCGTTCATCAAATAGTTTATGCAAGTAAAATGTCAAATGATGAGGAGTGAAAATGTAACTGATCACAGCAGTGCTGACCATGTGATATCTGAGTACCATAACTTGTTCCTGGAAGATGGAAAATGCCACTTAATTATAAAAATTTTGGACATTAATTCTGAACAAGCAACCCTAACAACCTTTTTAAGGTCACTTACAAAGTGTGCAGCAGACCCATTTCTCTGGCAGACCAGTGAAATGGTAGGTGGTTAACTTTGAACAAACCGGTCATTCCTGAAAGAATGGATGTATTATAGATATTTGCAACAACAACAAAAATGAACATTTACTGCATGTCTAAGATGTGTCGGACACTACTTCCAATGACACTATGGAGTCTGTGTGTTATTATCGTCTTTTTGGAGATGTTGAATCCAAGACTCAGGAAAGTTAAAACTTGATCCAAACTTCACATCTAGGAAGCAGGGATACCTGAACTCATATATTCCCCACTAGAAAACAGTCACTCAATGCACATGAATAAATTCAAATTTATATAATATATCACTATACATATATATCACAATCTAAGAGATACATCACAACCTAAGCTAACTTTTCATTGCAAATGCTGATCATTTTCTCATTCAGATGAATCTCCTGGTATATACAAACCTTTGCTTGCTGACAAGAAGAGGTAATGTGCTTAAATTTCAGAATGTACAAAACTTACATCTTATATTTTGGAGCGGAAGCCAAGTCTTATACTAGAATGTCAGCATGCCGTGTATACTCATCATAAGCCCTAATTACAATTACAGGGATTCTTCACAACCAGACACCTTTCAACTCTGTGCCTTAGTATTCTAACCTGTAAAATAAGGCTTAGAGAATAATTTCTGATGTCTTTTCCAGATTTAAGATTTTACAGGCCGGCACCATGGCTCACTAGGCTAATCCTCCACCTTGCGGTGCCGGCACACCGGGTTCTAGTCCCAGTCGGGGCGCCGGATTCTGTTCCGGTTGCTCCTCTTCCAGGCCAGCTCTCTGCTGTGGCCAGGGAGTGCAGTGGAGGATGGCCCAAGTGCTTGGGCCCTGCACCCCATGGGAGACCAGGAGAAGCACCTGGCTCCTGCCATCGGATCAGCGCGGTGCGCCGGCCGCAGCGCACCGGCAGCGGCAGCCATTGGAGGGTGAACCAACGGCAAAAGGAAGAACTTTCTCTCTGTCTCTCTCTCTCACTGTCCACTCTGCTTGTAAAAAAAAAAAATTTACAACTATGTGAACATTTCTAATTGCAAGTTCTCAATTTGTCCTCAAGGAAAGGGAAATTGATAATACTTAACACTGGTTTGTTCTGGGCACACTGCCTCCATTCACACTGATGTCAGTCATGTCTCCCTGCCCTTCATGATCTGGAAGAGTTTGGTATGAACCTCATTGCATGCCATGTGAAAAGCACAACATTCTCCCCAGTGCTTCTGTTCTCTAAAGCTCACATTCTCAAGGTCATTTTAGTGCCTACTTCCTGTCTCTATTGAATTAATGTTCACTTAGCCTGCAGAGCAGGTTAGGACCTTCATTATCTTTTCTCTTCAAACCCTCACTCTTAGGGACTCACCTTCACATTAAGCAGTTTATCAAGCTATTTTTTCTCCCTAATTAAGACAGTCTCCTGCCCTAAGAGTAATTATGTTGTTAGTCTTAAAGATAATTTTCTCCAAATTTGCACTGTCTTTTTATAGACACAAAAACTAAGGCACACAGAAGCAAATTACTTGAAAAAAGGTACATATCATAGTTTAGATATGAGCCAGTTTGGTAGAGCTCTGAAGCTCATTCTCTATCTACTGTTCATAAGCATTCAACACTACTTTCACACTAAACACACAACAATCCCACCTTACCTGCAGGTACACTTTCCACAGTCAGCCATGATCTGAAAATATTAAATGGAAAATTCCAGAAGTAAACAATTCCTACATTTTAAACTATGTGCTATTCTGGGTTGTGTGATGAAATCCCATGCCTTAGAACTCCATCCTTCCTGGGGTGTGAATCATGCCTTTCTCCAGTATAACCACACTGTCTGTATATGCTACCCTCCTGTTAGTTACTTGGTATCTTGGTTATCAGAACAATGCTGCAGTATCACAGTGCCTGTGTTCAAGTAACCCTTATTTTATTTAATAATGGCTAATGGCTCCAAAGCACAAGAGCAGTGATGCTAGGGCTGACATAGTGATGCACTCAGTTAAGGCACTGCTTGCAATGTTGGCATCCCATATGGGCACTGGCTTGAGTCCTAGCTGCTCCACTTTTTTTTTTTTTTTTTTAAGATTTATTTATTTGAAAGTCGGTTACACAGAGAGGCAGAGAGAGAGAGAGGTCCTCCATCCAATGGTTCACTCCCCAACTGGCTGCAATGGCCAGAGCTGTGCCGATCTGAAGCCAGGAACCAGGAGCCTCTTCCGGGTTTCTCACATGGGTGCAGGGGCCCAAGGACTTGGACCATCCTCTACTGCCCTTCCAGGCCATAGCAGAGAGCTGGATCGGAAGAGGAGCAGCCGGGACTACAACTGGCGCCCATATGGGATGCCGGCGCTTCAGGCCAGGGTGTTAACTCCTTGCGCCACAGCGGGGCCAGCGCTCCACTTTTGATCCAGCTCCCTGTTTATGTGCCTGGGAAAGCAGCAGAAGATGGCCTCAGTGTTTGGGCCCCTGAACCCATGTGGGAGACCTGGATGAAGCTCCTGGCTTCTGCTTTTGCCCTGGCCCAACCATGGCCACTGTGGTCATTTTGGAAGTGGACTAATGGGTGGAAGATATCTCTCTCCATCTCTGTCTCTTCCTCTTTTGCTCTGTAACTCTACCTTTCAAATAGTGCAGTGGAGGATGGCCCAAGTCCTTGGGCCCTGAACCCGCATGGGAGACCAGGAGAGGCACCTGGCTCCTGGCTTTGGATCAGCGTGGTGTGCCTGCTGCAGCACGCCGACCACAGCAGCCATTGGGGGTGAACAAATGGAAAAAAGGAAGACCTTTCTCCCTGTCTCTCTCTCTCACTGTCCACTCTGCCTGTCCAAAAAAAAAAAAAAAAGGAAAAGAAAATAGTAGTGATGCTGGCACTTTTATTACTGTACACTGCTATACTTAATTTATTATTGGTTAGGACTATTAATTTCTTACTATACCTAATTTAAACATTAAACTTCATCATAGGTGTGTATGCCTAGGAAACAACATAGTACATTCAGTTTGGTACCATCCACAGTTTCAGGCATCCGCTGGCGGTCTTGGATCCTATCCTCTGCAGTATGCAGTAGGGAGAGACTACATTGATCTTAACTGCATTTCCTCCAAAAACATGGCACCAAGACCCTTCCAGAAACATAAGCAAACCCTGCAGCCAGCAACTTACCATAGGTGAAATACTGTATCTCTGGCGGGAGGGTAACTTCACTGAGGTCGCTCTCCTGGACGTAGCTGTCCACATACTGCTGTGCTTTTGTCGCCTGAAGGAAAGCTAGAAACCTGGCCGTGAATGCAGCAATGAAAATGGAGAGCATCCCAAAGTCGAGCACGTTCCACAACTGCAAAATGTACTCCCTCGGTCCTTCCAGCCACAGCTCTTTGCACTCAGACCACATCATCCCTGTTGCGACACACACCGAGGGTGCCGGTGAGACCTCACAGCCCAGACTGAGATGCTTTTACTTAGCCCACCATCAGGACACGTCTATAAAATGCCCCACAGGGCTGTACTAGACACTGGCTGACTGTGGGGTCATGGAGGCATGGGCAGTTAAATGGAAGACGACAGGGTGAAAAGAGAGAGACAAGGAGGACAATAAGAAGATAGAGAGAAAGAGGAGAAATGGAAGAAGCTCCCACCGGGGGAATGATTCACCCACTAAATTAAAATTAGGAGAAACCCACTTAGGGGACTAGAAACCTCATTCATTGGGGTACAGGGGGTGAGGTGTGTTGGGGGCAGGAGAGAAGGAAGGAATTAAGCAAGGAAGGCTCTTCAGGTCAAAGGATTTTTTTCCCCATAAGACTTTTAGAGCCGGCGCCGCGGCTCAATAGGCTAATCCTCCGCCTTGCGGTGCTGGCACACCAGGTTCTAGTCTCGATCAGGGCGCCAGATTCTGTCCCGGTTGCCCCTCTTCCAGGCCAGCTCTCTGCTATGGCCCCGGGGGTGCAGTGGAGGATGGCCCAAGTCCTTGGGCCCTGCACCCCATGGGAGACCAGGAGAAGCACCTGGCTCCTGCCTTCAGATCAGCGCGGTGCGCTGGCTGTGGTGGCCATTGGAGGGTGAACCAACGGCAAAGGAAGACCTTTCTCTCTGTCTCTCTCTCTCTCTGTCCACTCTGCCTGTCCAAAAAAAAAAAAAAAAGACTTTCAGAGCAGAGGAGATTAGGTGTCCTCCCAAAATCACAAAGGTTAATTATCAGGCGCTGGTAATTCTTAGAGATACATGCTGCCAAGTGACACCCTGACTGTATAGTAAGAATCGCTTCCCACTCATCCGGAAGCACTCCCATCATTTGCTGCCCTCTCTCCTCATTTCCGCTTCCTGTGGGGAGGTGAGGCACATCATTCGGGAAAGAGGAAACCTTTAACTAGGAGGTTCTGGAGCATTAGGAAGAAACTGGAAACAGAAAATGCCATTCTGGGGGCCAGCGCTGTGATGTGGTAGGCTAAGCCTCCACCTGTGGCGCCGGCATCCCATACAGGAGCCCATTCAAGTCCCAGCTGCCCCACTTCCAATCCAGTTCTCTGCTAATAGCCTGGGAAAGCGGTGGAAAATGGTCCAAGTGCTTGGGCCCTTGCATCTACATGGGAGACCTGGAGGAAGCTCCTGGCTCTTCGCTTTGGATTAGCCCAGCTCTGGCTATTGCAGCCATTTGGGGAGTGAAGCAGTGGATGGACTATCTCTCTCTCTCTCTCTCTCTCTCTCTGAGTCTCTCACTCTCCCTGTCTGTAACTCGCCTCTCAAATAACAATAAATAAATCTTTTTTAAAAAAGTGTCTGCATTCCTTGGTTGCTCTTTGGGATGAGAACCTCAGTACCTTCCAGAGGTCTGGAGAAAAATGGAAAAAAAAAGGAAATGCAATTCTGGAAAAAGAGGAGAAAACACTCCAGTTTAACAAACTGTCCTGCCTGTATGGTGGAATTTTTTTTAAAGAAATGGTCTAAAATAAAATTTGTAATATAATTGCTTGACCTAGGTTGAAACCACAGGAGTAAAAGAAGAGGAGAGCTAATGCATAGATTGCAGAAATGAACACATGCCAGGAAACACATTGGATGAAACAATCAGAAAATGATATTGGATTAGTAACCAAAAGACAAACGAGTTCCACTTCCACTTATGAGGATGCAGCAAAAAATAAGTTTTGTTTTTCTCACATTGACTTAAAATGCTTACTTTAACACAGCTATTCAAGAGAGGTTATTGTGAGGTGAAGTAGCATGGAAATGGAACTCTGGAACCTCCCCCCACCCTCCACACACACATACACAAAAAACAACTCTCCAAAAATCTCTGAAAACAAAGCAAGATAAGAGTTCTTCATGTACCGGTTAACAGCCACTAGGTTATTTCACAAGCATTTCAATTAAATCATCTATCATCAAAGAGAGTCACATTTAAAAACTTACATTTTGTTCAGTCACTGAAATTTAGGTTCGTGTTACTCATAAAAGTTGTATTTAGTGTTAAGAGATACCATTTAGCATTATCTAGCTATCAAATTATTAGCTTTGCTTACTGAAACAAAATCAATTTGGTCATATCTTCCAGTAGTGATGTTGTCACCATATAAGGTGTAACAATACTTTTCACAGACAATATGATCATTTATATAATTATTTCTGGTCACTTAGAAGAGCGAGCTTACCAAGAACCCAGACCATAATGAGCATTTCAGTCCATGTGAACTGGGTGGTTTTTACCCGGAAGATCTGTTTGGGGTAGTCAATGACGGTGATATTTGGCAGCGTGGTGATGCCTTCAAACCTGTCTGAGGCATTGAACACAAGCAGGCCCAGGAAGATGATGAAAGAAGCAGCATGTGCCACAAACTTCATAAAAGGGCTTCGCAGAATTTTCCCCAGCTATAATGAGACAAAGAAAGAAAGAGGCAAATTCTGCTTTCAGGAATCTGTCTTCTATTTATGACCATTATGATAAAGGGTTAAAATAACAATAACAATCCTAATACTAACTAAGAGTGGGTAATTGGCACAGTGGTGAAGATGCTGCTTCATCCCCACCCCATATCAGAGTGGATTGGAGTCCTGGCTCCACTTCGGATCCAACTTCCTGCTACTGTACATCCCGGGAGGCAGCAGGTGACAGCCCAAGTGTCTGGGTCTTTGTCACCCACATGGGAGACCCAGACTGGTCTGGGTTCCTCACTTCTGCCTGGGCTGGTCCTGGCTATTGCAGGCCTTTGTGAATGAGCCACTGGGTGGGTGATCTCTCTCTCTCATTATGTCCCTCTATCTTAAATAAGTTGGAAGTAATAAAAAATAAATACATTTAAGTAGATGAAATGAGAACACTTTCAAAATTCTACTTCTGTTTCTGAAGAGCTATAGATTGTGAAAACTAGTTTTTTAGGGGGTAAATTGTCATTAAAAATAACAGTACGTTTTCAGAATTAATTGTTTCTAAACATCAATTTTGCTTTAGGGTTTACTGCATTCACAGATACAATTCTGGAAGGATATATACTGATTCTTTTTTTTTTTTAAGGTTTATTTTATTTATTTGAAAGAGAGTTACAGAGAGAGGTAGAAACAGAGAAAGAGAAGTCATCCACCACTGGTTCACTCCCCAAATGGCTGCAACAGCCAGAGCTGAGCCAATCTGAAGTCAGGAGCCAGGAGCTTCTTCTAGGTCCCCCAGGTAGGTGTAGGGGCCAAGAACCCGGACTATCCTCTGCCGCCTTCCCAGGCACACTAGCAGGGGGCTGGATCAGAAGTGGAGGAGCCAGGACTCGAATCAGCATCCATATAGGATGCTGGCACCACAGGCTGGGTCTCTAACCCACTGTGCCACAGCACCAGCCCCTGATTCTTGCTCGATACGAAAAACTACACAAAGTCAATGTTTTCAAGGTCCAGGAAAATTAATTTAATATTTCTTTATTGTTTTGTAATTTAAATGTTACAATGAGTTGTAAAATCATAAACATTAAAAGCTCCTTTAAAGTTAAAAAATAAATGACCATCATAGAAGTATAATTACTTCTATGGTAAAATAGAAGTAATTACCATAGAAGTAATTATACTTCTATGATGGTAATTTTACCATAGAAGTAAACTTTAGTTTTCATTTTTTAGAAATGCTTTATTTATTTATTTGAAAGGCAGAGTTAGAGAGAGAGGTATCTTCGATCCACTGGTTCATTCTCCAAATGGCTGCAATGGCTGAAGCTGGGTCAATTCGAAGCCAGAAACCAGGAGCTTCTTTTGGGTCCCCTAGGTGACTGCAGGGACCCAAGGACTTCGGCCATCTTCTGCTGCTTTCCCAGGTGCATTAGCAGGGAGCTGGATCAGAAGTAGAACAGTTGGGACTAGGCACCCATATGGGATGCTGGCTTTACCCGCTATACCACGGCACCAGTCCCTAGTTTTCTTTTTCCTTTATTTTTTTTTTTTAAAGATTTATTCATTTATTTGAAAGGCAGAGTTACAGAGAAGCAAAGGCAGAGATAGACGGAGGTCTTTCATTCGCTGGTTCACTCCCCAGATGGCTGCAATGGCCAGAGCTGTGCTGATCCGAAGCCAAGAGCCAGGAGCCAGGAGCCTGGAGCTTCCTCCAGGTCTCGATGCAGGTGCAGGGACCCAAGGACTTGGACCATCTTCTACTGCTTTCCCAGGCCATAGCAGAGAGCTGGATTGGAAGTGGAGAAGCTGGGACTTGAACCAGTGCCTGTATGGGATGATGGTGCCGCAGACAGTGGCTCTACCCACAACACCACAGAGCCAGCCCAGTCCCTAGTTTTCATTTCTAAATATTAAAAAATCAAATCGTGGGCCGGTGCCATGGCTCACGAGGCTAATCCTCCACCTGTGGAGCTGGCACTCCAGGTTCTAGTCCCAGTTGGGGCGCCGGATTCTGTCCCAGTTGCTCCTCTTCCAGTCCATCTCCCTGCTGAGGCCCGGGAAGGCTGAACCAACAGAAAGAAGATCTTTCACTCACTCTGTCTCTCTCTCTCACTGCCTAACTCTGCCTGTCAAAAAAAAAAAAAAAAAAAAAACAAAAAAACAAAAAAAAACACACAAAAAAACCTCATGATATAAAAAGGAAAAAATAATACAATCAAGATAAATATTTTATCTATTAGTACTACAATAATAAGAAATACACAATAATTAAAACCTTTAAGTAGGCTAACAAAAGTCATCTCGGAGATGGGAAAATCATGTAAATAATGCAAAACTTCTTCTTCTTCTTCTTTTTTTTTTTTTTTTTTTTTGACAGGCACAGTGGACAGTGAGAGAGAGAGAGAGATAGAGAGAAAGGTCTTCCTTTTGCCATTGGTCCACCCTCAAATGGCTGCTGCGGCTGGCGTGCTGCGGCCAGTGCATCACGCTGATCCAAAGCCAGGAACCAGGTGCTTCTCCTGGTCTCCCATGCGGGTGCAGGGCCCAAGGACTTGGGCCATCCTCCACTGCACTCCTGGGCCTTAGCAGAGAGCTGGACTGGAAGAGGGGCAACCGGGACAGAATCTGGCACCCCGACTGGGACTAGAACCCGGTGTGCCGGTCCCGGAAGGCAGAGGATTAGCCTATTGAGCCGCGGCGCCAGCCAGCAAAACTTCTTATAAGTTCAGTTTATAATTATTTTAAGGTGATTCCTTAAAAATCCCCATGATACAACATCCTTAAAATTTTCATGTTCTAGTAGAAATAAAAAACAAGTTCTCCTCTCCCAAGGGCTTCTACAGGCCAAGAATTAAGCATGTTTGGCAGATTTATCCACCAAGTTCTCTACACATTCAGACCTGGCTTTTGAATTCATCTGTGAACTTAAAAAGTGCAGAAGTTCACATTTAAGAGATTATAATGTCAAACGTGATTTCGTATGTCCAGAACCTTAACTGGATGTCAACAAATGATCCAAGAATATCAAGTATTTCTGGGATAGAACATGAATACACACAGACAAATGTCACATTTTTCAATTATACGTAGAAAAGTAACAACCTATTTACATATCACTCTGCTGTTACACAGCTGCACACAGGATGCCTGTGGGTAGCCTGTCCTTTGCCCACAGTTCTTTCTTAGGTTTTATCTAAAGGTTGCTCTTTTAAAACTTTAGATAACATGAAAAAAGAGCAGCACACCTATCTCACAAGTGGGACATGAGAAGTAGTCTTATCACGCTGCTATTCACTGTACTGAGACCAATTACCTAGAAAGTAGAGGCAGGACTCAGCTTCTCCCCTGCCTCTCTTACCACAAGATGTCCTTGCCTATTCTTTACTGAAAGGAATTCACTGAATTAAGGGAGTGGTGCAACTGGCCCTTCAAGGTTCTAATCATCAGGCTCAAGAAGTCATTTGCTTTTCCAGTAGATAAACTGTCGGCTAATACCGTCCAGAGGGGTTTGTGTTGCGAAATTCCAGATCCAGGCAGGAAAATCCAGGACTAGAACTTACATGTAACCCCAACCGTGTCCCCCTCCCCCAACTGAAGCCCATCTGGCCATATAAAAATTCCCTAAAGAACACGGCATGACTGACTAAAGAAAGGTCGCAAGCACAACTGAGCAACCAGGAACTTGGACATGAGCTGAACATACACATCTCAACCCCAATTTCAGTCTATAAGAACTTTCACTCCTAACCCCTCAGGGAGCCCAGGAATTCACAGCTCCTTGCTCTGTGCTTTGCAAATAAATACCTACTTATTTCTAGCACCTCAATGTCAGTGATTGGCTTTCTGTACGTTGAACAAACAAGACCCAAGTTTGGGGGTTCTAGAGCAACACCTCCAACTAGTTTGGGGTTTTTATGCAACAGTAGGGCAGGTGCTGTACGGCAGCTTTAAACATGAGCTCTAGAAATGGCCCAATGCCCAGGCTTCCCTTCTCCTCTCAGCACAGATCACCATGCTGTTAGCTGCACTTTTACAAATGAAAAAGGGAGTGGACCCAAAGATGCCTACTTTGAACCTGATGCAATGTTTTAACTGATTGAGCTGCCCTGAAAGACAAACATTTAGGAGCTGTAACTTTTCAATGTATTTCCTCCATAAAGGAAAACTGCTTGGGTGGGATATGATCTTTGCTTTATTGCATGATCTTTCATATTATTTATAGTTCTATAGTCTTTGGTGTTTATAGACTTCAAGAATTTTAAAGTAGTTTTCTATGATACATAACAAAAGAACTTGGTCAAGTCATCAAACTTGATCAAAATGACAAACTCTCTGCCTTAAATTGCACCAGGCAAATCAACAACAAAGCAAGATGAATGAATATTCTCATACATATATGGTGCCTGTGGGGGGCATGGGAAGGGGGTGCCGAGCCGGAGAGCTGACTGATTTCCAGGGTCATGTGTAGGTGACCTTGGCTCATTTTGCCTGAAACAGCCTGATTTAAATAAAACTGGATTCTGGAATATAAAAACAGGATTAAGGGATCTCAGAACAGCTCCTTCTCCCTGGCAGTGCCCTGTATCAACCCAACACAGACTCTGTTAGCATGCCTTGTCTTCTTTTCCACATCTTGCTTGGGGGATCTCTTAGGCACAAGGAAATTGATTACACTGCCAACTTGAGAGGAGAATTAAGGTTGAGAACAAAATGATCCAAGAGAAACTAAATAACCAATATAAAATATCCAAACCCCTCAAACCCCAATTCTACATTTTGTAGAACTTTCTAAAGGAACAAAGGGCTAGAGGAAGCTGAAGTGCCTTTTCTTGAAGTCTTTGGATAATACTTCTGTTCTCAAATGCAACTTAATACACTCAGCCTTAGATTGCTTCTGACAGGTTCAAATGAGTTGCCCCTAAATTCCAGCTTAACTATTTCTTGGTACCACCGCAGTAGGGCTATCTGTTCCTCTTCCCTGCCATAGGCCAGCCTGGCTGACATTCTCCTTATTAAGCTGTCAATGGAACTGGCATAAAAGCCACTTAATTCAAACAGCTTTTCCTCCTCTCTGTCTACCATGGGGATTTTATCTTACAAGCCTAAGCATTTTATGCCTGCAAATGTGATCTATCCCACTGGTACCAAATCCCTTTTCATCTCTTGTATGAGTTGACCCAGTCATTAGAAAGCAGAATCTGTGTTCTTGAGTCAATTAACATTCAGGGTGAAACTGATAAGAGCCTTGACTACAAAGCTCTTTCTTTTTTCATCCCAGAGGGACAGGCTGCAGCAAACCCAGAGCAAACATGTGTGGAAAGCCGGTACCCTGCTGCAAGGTGCGATCCAGTAGCCGATGGCGAGGAACGGGAGGCCCAAGGCTACAACCAGCACAACCAGACACTTGATGGCCACGGTCTGCTCCCGCAGGCCCGACAGGTTCTCATACCAGATGGTCAGAAGCTGCTGCTGGCAGTTGGGGTGAGCCACAAACTGTTGGGAGGGGGGTAGACACAGAGAGAGAGGGGTGGGGAGGGGGGAGAGAGAGAGAGATTACCATACCATTATCAACATTCAGACTACTGAATGCTTGGGCATCTTAAAGATATCAACACATCTTCTTCCAGAATAGAGGCACTGGAAATTCTAGTAATACACTACTTTGCCTTCTTTCCATTTTTCAAAACTGCTTCCTAACTATGAGGGGAACTGAAGTGCAAACCAGAGGATAAAAGTGATGCTGTTCTTGGGGGGGTGGGGGGAGCTATTGTAATCCATAAGCTGTACTTTGGAAATTTATGTTCATTAAATAAAATAAAATATAAATATAAAAAAGTGATGCTGTTCTTAATCATAGTCCTTTCTAACAGAAACCTTCTGTAGGTCACCAATTCTTCTGTGGAATCAGGTGATTCCTGGTCTCTGTTGTGAAAATGCGCCCTCTGTTGCCATCTGCTGGCTTATTTTCATTCAGTTCCAAGTGGAAAAGAACAAAGTCAATTGGTTTATTGTAGACTATAGCTGAAAGAGAAATGTTTCATGAGTAACCCCTAAAATGCTACATGTATGAAAAATACATATGAGCTGTGCCCTGTGTATGCATGTATGATTACTGCAAACCTGTAGAAGATCTGCAAAAAAAGTATAAATAAATGAACCTGTGGCTATTATGCTGGGTTCACAGAGGCCCCGCGTGCAGAAACTGGCATCAAATGCTGTTTTCCTCCTATTTCAGGAATCTGTCCTCTGCTTTATTGCTTCCTCTATCACAGCCAAAAGAAAACAAACATTTACCACTAGTAGGTCTTTTATAACTGCAAGTCTAATCAGGAAAAATGAAAAAGTTATACTTATTTCAGCCCTGCTGTTTGATTTTTTCCCATGTGACTTTCCTAAGTCATTTATTTGCCTGCATCATTTAGAGAGACTGGGATTTCCTTACTGCCCTGTCCTTGTTCAGGTAGGAGAATGTATTCATGGTCAAGCTCATGAAAAGTTTCCTACGCCTAAAAGGTGCCCATCTGCAGCTAGACATGCCTTTCTTTGGCCATATGCACTTTACCTAAGCTTGGGAATTATTAAGCATCACTCAAAAATCAACTATGAGTAACGACATATTTTTAAAAAACTTTCAGCAAGACAGGGACATCAGAGAAGGAGGTACCTTTCTCTGAAGGGAGGCGAGAACTTCCACTTTGATTATGGCCTTGTCTAAATAATGTCAGAGTTTGTGGACTCAAGAGGCTTCCATAGCCTTGGCAGCTCATGACAGGAGCCTCGGGTGATCACTGACATCATAAATAAGAGTGTCAATTGTTAAATCAACAACAGGAGTCACTGTGCACTTGCTCCCCATGTAGGACCTCTGTCCTTATTGTGTAGTACTATGAGAATTAATGGTAAAACTAGTCTTCAAACAGTACTTTATACTTTGTGTGTGTGGGTGCAAACTGTTGAAATCTTTACTTGGTATAGAGTTGATCTTCTGTATATAAAGGTAATTAAAAATGAATTTTAATGAAGAATGGGATAGGAGGGAGAGTAGGATGTGGGATGGTTTGTGGGTGGGAGGGTGGTTATGGGGGGAAGAACCACTATAATCCAAAATTTGTACTTTTGAAATTTATATTTATTAAATAAAAGTTTTCTATTAAAAAACTGTTTCAGCAACACAGAAGTTAAGGTATCGCTGTCTTATGAAAAGCAAAATCAACAGTAACAATGAGCCTGTTAGAAAGTGCCCATGAAACGTTTTGGGGAACTCTGAAAAGCAAAGAGGGCAGCCGGAGTTCCCACTTGGCAAAGGGTTCTTCTTTCCTCAAGTGCTGATGATCCTAATGATTCCTAGTAACCCCAGGCCATGCTTCAAGTTATCTGGCAACGCATCAATAGTGCTTCTACTAGGCAATGAACAGGCTTCCACTTACTGGTGCAGACTTTCCCAACAGAGATTTTAATTTAAACGGGGGGTGGGAAAGACTCTTCTCTCTCAGGGTAGGCAGTGGAAGCACAGTTTCTCCTAAATCCCTGCTCCTGCCCACAGTGTACACTCATCCTAGGAAAGGTCCACTGCTGACCTCTTTGGCAGCTGTGGCTGTGCCACTGGGCAGGAGGACTCAGCTACCCGGTGACAGAGGTGATGAGAAAGCATGATGCATTTACAAATATGAGACAGGAAACACACTGAATACCTTCTGGATGCCTGAATTCTTTGCAATAACACTAACCAGTAGTGTGTGGGAGACTTAAAGTCCTACAAAGATGCTCTCTCTTACTGCTTGATGCATCAATGTGAAAAAGCACAGTGCCACAGGCGAATGTTTGTGTCCCCCCATCCACAGATGCCTCTGTTGAAATCCTTACCGCCGATGTGACAGTGTAAGGTGGAGCTTCAGGGAGGTAATTAGGTCATGAGGGTGGAGCCCTGATCAGTAGGATCAATGTCCTTATAAAAGGAAGCCCAGAGAGCCGTCTAGCTCTCTGCCACATGAGCGTACCATGAGAAGCTGGCAGTCTACAACCCCAGAAGATGGTTCTCACTGGAAGTCAACAATGCTGGCCCCTCCAGAGCTGTGAGAAACACATTCTGTTTTTACAAACCACCTAGGATATGGTACTTTGTTATAGCAGTCTGGACTAAGACACACTATTTTATAAGCGTCTTTTAATTCAATTAGGAAAATCTTAGGTCCTGAGGTTCACCAGTTATTTCTAGCTGCTAAGTATGTGTCAGATCTTTCCAAACTCAAGCTGCAGTTACTCTTTTAAGGTTCTGATTTGTAAACAGTATTTCACAGACAAATGCAGTCATTATTTGCACTTATGATAAAATTTATGAACATAATCAAAGGTGAAGGTTCCTGGATTCCATATGAAGATCCTAGGATTCTTGTTGAGAACTTTCCCGAATTTCCAGTTCTATTCTTGTACTATAATTGTATTATTTCCTTCCTGCTTCATTCCTACCTCTGCAGTTCCTATATCAATCTCATTCATTCATTTATTAAAATGCCCTAAGCCCCTATTGGCCAAGCACTGTGCTGGGCATTTGATACAAGATAAAAATAGGAATATCAGTGTTACACTGAATAATCACTGTTCTGGGGGCACACAGTAAATTCCCAGTAAATGCAAAAATAAGCTATTAGAATAGAGACTTGAATTCTGAATACTTGTCAAGATGAGAATTTTAAATAGAGAAATAAGAATTTAATTATTTATTAGTATTTAATTAATTTCTGTATTTATTAAACTTACTCATCTAACTTATTTAATTTTTTATAGAAAGATTTTATTTAATAAATATAAATTTCAAAAGTACAAATTTTGGATTATAGTGGTTCTTCCCCCCATAACCACCCTCTCACCCCCAAACCATCCCATCTCCTACTCCCTCTCCCATCCCATTCTTCATTAAAATTCATTTTTAACTACCTTTATATACAGAAGATCAACTCTATACCAAGTAAAGATTTCAACAGTTTGCACCCACACACACAAAGTATAAAGTACTGTTTGAAGACTAGTTTTACCATTAATTCTCATAGTACTACATAATAAGGACAGAGGTCCTACATGGGGAGCAAGTGCACAGTGATTCCTGTTGTTGATTTTTTTTTTTTTAATAGGCAGAGTGGACAGTGAGAGAGAGAGAGAGAGAGAGAGAGAAAGGTCTTCCTTTGCCGTTGGTTCACCCTCAAATGGCCACCGCAGCCAGCGTTCTGCAGCCGGCGCACCGCGCTGATCCGAAGGCAGGAGCCAGGTGCTTCTCCTGGTCTCCCATGCAGGTGCAGGACCCAAGCACTTGGGCCATCCTCCACTGCACTCCCGGGCCACAGCAGAGAGCTGGACTGGAAGAGGGGCAACCGGGACAGAATCCGGCACCCCGACTGGGACTAGAACCCGGTGTGCCGGAGCCGCAAGGCGGAGGATTAGCCTAGTGAGCCGCGGCGCCAGCCCCTGTTGTTGATTTAACCATTGACACTCTTATTTATGATGTCAGTGATCACCCGAGGCTCTTGTCATGAGCTGCCAAGGCTATGGAAGGAAGCCTCTTGAGTCCACAAACTCTGACATTATTTAGACAAGGCCATAATCAAAGTGGAAGTTCTCTCCTCCCTTCAGAGAAAGGTACCTCCTTCTTTGACGGCCCTTTCTTTCCGCCGGGACCTCACTCACAGAGATCTTTCATGTAGGTCATTTTTTGCCAGAGTATCTTGGCTTTCCATGCCTGAAATGCTCTCATAGGCTTTTTTAGCCAGATCCGGATGCCTCAAGAGCTGATTCTGAGGCAAAAGTGCTGTTTAGGGCATTTGCCATTCTATGAGTCTGTTGTGTGCCCTGCTTCCCATGTTGGATCATTCGCTCCTTTTTAATTTTATCTATTATTATTAGTAGACATTTGGTCTTATTTATGTGATCCCTTTAACACTTAATCCTATCTTTATGATCAGTTAGGAACTTAAACTGATCACTTTAACTAGTAAGATGGCATTGGTACCTGCCAACTTAATCAGATTTGGAGTCCCATGGCAAGTTTTTAACTTTACCCTTAGGGTAAGTCCAAGAGAACGTGTGCCGAACTGTACATCTCCTCTCTCTCTTATTCTCACTCTTATTTTTAATAGGGATCAATTTTCAATTGGATTTAAACATATAAGAATAATTCTGTGTTAAGAGTTGAACCAATGGTATTAAGTAAAAAAAGAAAATATTATTAAAAAGAATAAAATAGTAAGCTGTTCCTCGACAGTCAGGACAAAGGCTGATCAAGTCATTGTTTCTCATAGTGTCAGTTTCACTTCTACAGGTTTCCTTTTAGGTGTTCAGTTAGTTGTTACAGATCAGGGAGGTTCCTTTGGGCATGGCTTATTTCACTCAGCATGTTTTCCAGATTCCTCCATTTTGGTGCAAATGACAGGATTTCATTTTTTTTAACCACTGTGTAGTATTCCATAGAGTACATATCCCATAATTTCTTTATCCAGTCTTCTATTGATGGGCATTTAGGTTGATCCATGTCTTAGCTATTGTGAATAGAGCTGCAATGAACATTGAGGTACAGATAGCTCTTTTAATTTGCCAATTTAATTTCCCCTGGGTAAATTCTGAGTGGGATGGCTGGGCCATATGGTAGGGCTATATTCAGATTTCTGAGGTATCTCCAAACTGTCTCCTATAGTGGCTTTACCAGTTTGCATTCCCAGCAACAGTGGATTAGTTTGTCTTTTCCCCCACATCCTCACCAGCATCTGTTGTCATCTAATATTTAATTTTAACTAAATTATCTAATAATACTCTAGAATAACAAGAATTAAATCATTTATTAAATAAAACAATAAGAATTTAAAATAGAGTAGTCTGTATTTGAACGTTGGTCCAAATATCTAGTTTTAGGGGGATCCACATTTATGAGGAGTTGGACACATGCAAAGAAAAGGCAGCCCAGGTGACTCCAGCTACACTAGAGTTAGGATATGGAATGGTACATTCAAGGAAAGCTACAGGTGGAACATGCAATGTCATCAGATCAGAAAATTGGGAAGTCAACTAAGCATTTTTTAATAGGTCAAGGGTATCTGGGAAACACAAAATCCCCATTAAGTTAAGAGATAGGTGAAAGTGAGTGTATATGGATTGGTGGACAACTTTCCTTTTTGAGATTGGCTGGTTACTGTGGCTTGAGGTGTTGCCTCCAAAAATCAGTTGTTTAAGATAGCGTTAAGATAGTTTACGATATTCATAGGTGGCATCTTTAAAAGGTGAATGGGCCATGAGGGCTGCTCACTTGTTAATGGGATTAAAGCCCTTACAAAGCCAGCATCACAAAGCATTTGGCTAGCTGCTCTTTCACTCTTTTGCTAGGACTAGGGACCCAGAGTCCCTCCCCTCCAGAGAAGATAGCCTCCACCAGATAACCTAACCTCTCACTGCCTTGATACCAGATGCCCCAGTCTCCAAAAGTGTAAGAAAATTAGTTTCTTACCCAGTCTCAAGTATTCTGTAATAGCAGCACAGATGGACTGAGACACCAGTCTTAGGTTTTAAACATTTGAAGACAAATGTTAATGCTGTAGTATGGCTCCCATTTCCCTCTTCTTGAGCTAATCTTTAAATCTGAAGACATGCTTTATGGCATTGATTATACCTAAACTAAGGTTGCACAACTTCAAAGACTTGTGGAAGTTGTTCTTTTCCATATGGCATGCATGTGATGATCAATCTGATTCACTGTGTGTTTTTTTTTTAAAGATTTATTTTATTTATTGAAAGACAGAGTTACAGAGAGAGGTAGAGACAGAGAGAGAGGTCTTCCATCCACTGGTTCACTCCCCAGATGGCCGCAACAGCCAGAACTGCGCCGATCCGAAGCCAGGAGCCAGGAGCCTCTTCCAGGTCTCCCACGCGGGTGTAGGGGCCCAAGGACTTGGGCCATCTTCTACTGCTTTCCAGAAAGCTGGATCGGAAGAGGAGCAGCCAGGACTACAACTGGCGCCCATATAGGATGCCGGCGCTTCAGGCCAGGGCTTTAATCCGCTACGCTACAGCGCCAGCCCCTCTCTGTGATTTCTACAATACAGTGTAAACATTTTCTATATGCTGAATAGTAGCCGAAATCATGGTGTTTGCATCTTACCTGTTACACTTTAAAATGTCACTTAACAGGAACATTCCCTATACTACTAATTCTATTCTCTCATTTGAGATAACAATACCTGACCATATAACAACTGCTGATTTCTTTTAAAGCATACAGATTTTCCTCCAGTGATTTAAAATTCTAATACAAGTACATAAGGGGCATTTTAAAAAAGAAAATAAAACCAGGACAATATTACCAAGTGAGGGGAAAACAAACTAATCATTCTACGAGATTAATTTTTTCTCTTTTTGATGACTTTAGATTAGTGTAGAGACCTTTGCTCTTAAAACTATTTTACTTCCTAAAAAAAAAAAAAAAAAAAAAAAAAATCTCCAGCTGCCACACCAGTCATAGCCAGCTGGATAAAATTTGTATGCTGTTTTCCAACTTCAGTGGACCAGCAAATTGAAGTCATTACAAAAATAATACCCTATTTGAGGTTTTCTGATTTAAAGTGAGAATGCTTGACACACAAGAAAATCTCAATCTTTCAATGGAACAAAATTATCACAGCATTCAGAACAAACATATTTTTCCTATCCAATGACTAATAAATCACAAACTGAACCAACCATAAGGGCAAGCTGTAGAAAACAAATGATTTTCAACTCAAAAATTGTATGTTATAGGGGAAGGGAGGACTACTTATATGAACTATATTGAATCTGTTAAAAAATGAATTAAAACACATTTAAAAATTTTATGCTACAGGATCTTTTCATCAAATCAGGCTTTAAAAGAACTGTCGTCAGGGGAATACTGTTATGCAAAAACTGCTAATAACAGTTCTTTTTTTTAAGATTTATTTTTATTTATTTGAAAGAGTTAGAGAGGGGGAGAGACAGAGATCTTCTACCTGCTGATTCACTCCCCAAATTGCCACAACAGCTGGGGCTGGGCCAGGTGGAAGCCAGGAGCCAGGAGCTTTTTCCGGGTCTCCCATGTGGGTTGGAACAGAAGTAAAGCATCCAGGACTTGAACCTGTACCCCTATGGCACTGCAGGTGGCACTTAACCAGCTATGCCACAATGCCAGTCCCACTCTGTTTTCAATGACGGTGTCACATATACAATTCATACAGTTTAAAAGAAAATATTCTTGTGAATAAAAACTAGCTAATTCAATTTCTTTTTAAAGTTCATTGAACTGTGAAATATAAAACAAAACTTATATTGTACAGATTTTCCAGACTGTTAAACTCACTGAGTGCAAAATACTCTGTTATCTCTTGGTGCCTGAGCTCCAAGCAGGACAGGAGTCTACAGAGTGCAGTACTCAGGTCTGTGCTGGCCAGCAATGGTCCCTTACAGTCTTTACAGTATATGAGGGGTCTTCAGAAGGTCATAGAAAATTCTCTATTACAAAAAAACAAAAAAGGATTTCATGGATTTTTTTTTTCTCTGAAATAAACCTCTTCCATTTTTCCATCAACTTTTTGAAGTGTCCTTGTATTCACCACTTTCATTGTTTTTCTCAAGTTCAGGGCTTTCCCAGCACACGTTCTGCAGAGAAAGTGGATGCACTATGGAGAATTAGATGTGGTTATATTGCTGGATGTAGCTTTTTTAGATTTTCCTATGTGGGGAGCAACTCGGACTAGACTGTTACTGGAATTAAGACTTATTCTATGCATCTGCTCTCCCACAATATGGCGCTGGGAGAGGAGTGAACAGCTTCTACACAGCTGCCTCCAGTTCAACCAATAAACTGTAGGACCTGCTCCTGATTGGAGGAGAGCAGCGTACTCGGCGTGTGGGTAGCAGAGTTGGGATTGGTGGAAGAGGACTATAAAGGAGGAGAGAGACAACATGCACCAGGAACATCTATCTGAAGGAACACCTGAAGGAACACCTGAGCAGCCCCCAGAGAGCTGGCCGGCGGTGTGCCGCTCCCCCGCGGAAGTGGGGAAAGTGGCAGGGGGAACCGCCCTTCCACGGAGGTGGAAGGGTCGGTAGCCAACCCGGGAAGAACCAGCAGCAAACCCGGGAAGGGCCGAGCAGACGAAAGAACAGCGCAGGGTCCTGTGTCGTTCCTCCACGGAGAGGGGGAGCGACATAATGGTGCCGTGACTCGGATATGAAGCCTAGGCAGGGTTTAGTGTCGTTCCGCCACGAAGAGGGGAAGCGACATTCCTACACTTAAAAAAAAAAAAAAAAAAAACTCTTCCCAAAATATAGCAGGTATGTTCTCCTCCTTCTCCAAAGCCCAATTTCCCAGATTCAGTGGTCTAACAAGTTCTAGTATCATTTATTTAGAGAGATATTTCACTGCGAAGCACGTAGAACTCGTTATTTCTATGCTGGGAGGTGAGGACTGATTTTCAGCTTCACATCACAGAGCATGATGGAGGCACAGTGAGAATTAGAACTCAAGGATTTGGGGCACAGGGAAAAATAGTACATTCTTCTAAATGGACAAAATTAGTGTGTCCACCTAAAAGTTAATTTTCTTGTAACTATTTCAGAAAATTCAATTTCCCCTCCCATTGTTCCATTCTTCTTTTATAGGTTAATGTGGTTATCTCTATAAACAGTAATAGTGTTTAATATCCTTAGAGTTTAATAATTTCACTTAGAGACCATTCAGAAATGATTCTAGGATGACTAATCTTCAAAATGCACTCTCTGATAGAAAAGACACAGGCATAAGATGGCCTGTTACACCAACAGCATTGAGAGCTGCAATGTTTTATTCATTGATGCTTTGAGAGAGGGAAAATAGTATTTTTATATAAATATACATCTCCTTCCTCCCTCCCTCCCCCCCCCCTTTCTCTCTGTCTCTGTCTCTCTTGCTGTAACTCTGCCTTTCAAATAAATAAATTTAAAAAGAAAAAGAATATCAGTTTGTTTCATGTAGCAGTTAAGACACTGGTAGAACGCCTGCATCCCACATCAGATTGCTTGGTTTCAAGTCCCAGCTGTGCTTCTGCTTCCAGCTTCCTGGAAATTAGTTTGTTTTTTAAAGATTTATATTATTTGAAAGTCAGATTTACAGAGAGAAAGGGAGAGGCACAGAGAGAGAGAGAGAGAGAATCTTCCATCTGATGGTTCACTCCCCAACTGGCTGCAATGGCCAGAGCTGTGCTGATCTGAAGCCAGGAGCCAGGAGCTTCCTGCGGGTCTCCCACGTGGGTGCAGGGGCCCAGTGACTTTGGCTGTCTTCTACTGCTTTCCCAGGCCATAGCAGAGAGCTGGATGGGATGTGGTGCAGCCAAGACACGAACCAGCACCCATATGGGATGCCAGCACTGCAGGCAGCAGCTTTACTCGCTATGCCACAGCGCCTGCCCCTCCAGCTTCCTGTTAATGCTTACCCTGGGAGGCAGCAAGTGGTGGCTCAAAGTGGTTCTCTGTTACACACGAGGGAGGTGGTGACTGAGTTGTCTGCTCAGCCCTATTTCTTTCTTTCTGTCTCTCTTTCTAGAAAGAGTATCAATACTTTGTAACTTATAATTGAGAAAACCATTTTTTCCAGTTTGCGCTTCACATCTTTGTTTATGATCTTTCTGATATACGGAGGCTTTAAGTTGTATGTCATCAAAATACTTAGATTTTTATTTTGATATTTCTTCTACTATTTTTACATTTGAAGTCCTTTCCCACATGAAATTAAACTCATGGTGAAACATCTCCTATTTTGGTCTATCATGTTTTCATTTTCTACATTAACTATAATCAAGCTCTAAATGGCATTGGGCTGAACTCATTTGACTCCAAGGGAATAGCTGAGCTCTGGGAACTCTGAGCTCAGCCAGAAGCCAATAGACTTCAGTTGGGAGTAGATCTTGGGCAGGTGGCAGAAGAAAGACTTCTTGAGTCTCTTATGGGATCCAAACAGCTCAAAATTACATAAAACTGGTTTCCCTTGGTAGAATGATGGGTTGATTTGAATAAATATGAGTTCCTTATGTTATCAGGTGGAAAAAAAGTCCATATCCTATCAAGTTATTTTGAAATCCCAATAGCTTATGTATAATTACACAGTGAGTGGGGTTTGTGTATCACTACCACCCAAAGTAGTTTTGTTTGGGGCTGGAAATGAGATGGTGGGAAAATGAAGCTGCAGGAGAAGGTGGGACTGGTATTTTTCCTCCTTGTTAGAGTAGAAGTGGGTGAGTAAAAATGAAGAAAACCTGAAGAGGAAGAAAGAAAGAAGGAATTGGGGCTTGGGGGCTTTCCAGAATAGAGTTCTTATATACATTTACTGATTGAAGATGCCAAATCAAAGACTTTAATGAATATTCTTTTTATAGCATCAAACAAAACCAGAAGGGCTTGCCAAGCCCTAAATCTCCTTCCAGTTATAAATACTTTTTTTAAAAAAATTCCTGCTTGTTGACTGATAGCAGATTTATTATTAATGACACCATACAATGCAACCTACACACTGATTTACTTAAAATTAACATGCTGGAAACATTCACTCTGCAAGACAGTTTGGTTAACAGAAGCACATCTGTACATGAGCTGTCTCTGCTAATATGACACTTTCAAAGCAATGATAAAAAACCTGTGACAACTGAAATCAATTTTCTCCTCTCAGGTGCCAAAGAGAAGAGATATGTAGTGCAAGATCTGTGAATATATGCCCAGACAGCTTTCTAAAAATAGTTTCCAATCAATCTTGTTGAAAAATTATATCCCCTCCCCCAAACAGCAAAATCTCAACTAGCAAGAATGCTCTGAAAGAAGGGCAGTCTAGACAATTTAATTATCTTGTAACCGATAATTTCCTTAAAAAGTCAATTTACTGAGAATCTTCAAATTTGACTGTCTTATTACAGCAGGGGAGATATGTCATTAACGGCTGACCACACAGTGGGGAGGAAGGGGAGATTTCCGTGCTCACCCAAACACTGGCTTGAGTTCCACTCACTGGTCAGAGGTATGTGCAGGCCTCTGATTTGGAAGAGGCCAGATGATAACAGACTCAGGGCATCCACTCTTCTGCAGGTGCAGGAGCTGGCCAGCTACCGTAGAAGCAGAATTGTTCTGTTTGGGCCACACAAACTCCCTTACTAGGTCAGTTCTGGGCCTGATTCTGGGTGAGCCTTCTGGAAGCCCAGTTTAGATAAAACTTTTACTTTTCCTATGACTCTGTGAACTTCCTAACATCCTTTACAGAATTCCCTCCTATCTACATAGGGTATAGTCTGCTACTGAGGATCAAAGTAGTACAAGGGACACAGAATCTGTCTTTGAGGACTGAACTTGTTTGGGAGTCATCATTCTTTATGTGTATTTTCATAATGTAGAAATGCTTTTAGCTAATACTTGTTGAGCAATCACCAAGTATCAGCCTGTGCTAATTACATGTATTATCTTATGCAATCTTCAAACAACTAATACGCAGGTACTATCACGCCCCCCTGTGCTTTACTGATGAATGGATCAGGGTTTGGATGCGTACAGGCATTGCCCATGATTGCACTGATGCTAACATCAGGAGGGAACTCTTGCAGGCTGGCTCTGGTGCCCGTCCTCTTAAGCGCCATATCACACGGCAGCAAGACAGAAGACTCGGCTGTTCACAGACTGACCAGTTTGTAAAACCTTATCTGCTCCTGCTAATAGCTTACTTCCTTGTCATGTACTGGCTTCTCTCAAAGTACAAGAGCCTCCCTGATCTGATGTGTATAAATTCTTGTATTCTGAATAACAGATTTTTATTATCGTGAAACATCATAACTACAATTTTCATGAATTATTTAAAAGCCTCATACAATCTGACAAGTAGACATACATAAGAGTTTTTCTGCAGTAGACAGAAACAATAATTTTGTTTCTGGCACCTGCTTGACTAACTGACCTTAGACATGTCATTGAAGCTTGACGAGTTATGGTTTCATTATAGAACAAAAATGTCATCATCAGTCTTACCAATTTTATAAGTGAAATGAATAATAACATAGGCTTGCTGCAAGGATTAACATGAGAAAGAATGTGACAGCGCCTTACAAAAAGTATACAAGTAAGGGATAGTATTATTAATTGTACTGTAATTAACAATTCACAGAATAGTTTTGTGCATCTTAATCCATTTAAATCCCACCAAAATCCTGAGGTAGAGAAATGATCCTGCCTTTATGGGAGAAAACTAAAATTTAAAGATCTCTGACTGGGGCCTACACTGTGGTGTAAGGGGTTCAGCTGCTGCCTGCAACACTGGCATCCCATACAGGCACCAGTTCAAGACTCGGCTCCTTCACATGAGATGTAGCTCCCGGCTAATGGCCTGGGAAAGCAGTGGAAGATGGCCCAAGTGCTTGGACTCCTGCCTTCATATGGAGACCCAGAAGAAGCTCCTGGCTCCTGGCTTTGGCCTGACCCAATACCAGCCATGGTGGCCACTGGGGAGTGAACCAGCAGATGGAAGATCTCTCTCTCTCTCTGCCTCTGTCTCTCCTCCTCTCTCTGTAACTGTGCCTTTCATATAAATAAAAAAATAAATCTTAAAAAAAGATTTATGACTTAGCCAAGGTCTCACAGTGGGTGAAAAGGAGTTTCTAAATATTTAACTCTCAACACTTATATTGATTCTTAATCTCTTTTTTATGAAGAAAAGTTTTACTGATGGATGGCCTCTATTCTTTTTTTACCTTAATATTTTATTTATTATTTTTGATATAGCATTTTAAATTTACATTATACTCAAAGGTTTAATGGCTCTACTAAATAGAGTTCAACAAATGAAACTAAAAAGACCACAGTCCAGAGGCTGGCATTGTGGTGTAGCAGGTAAAGCCGCTGCCTGTGACACCAGCATCCCATGAGTACCAGTTCATGTCTCAGCTGCTCCATTTTTGATCCAGCTCCCTGCTAACAGCCTGGGAAAAGCAGCAGAAAATGCCCAAGTGTTTGGACCCCTGCCACCCACATGGGAGACACAGACAAGGCTCCTAGCTCCTGGCTTCAGCCTGAGCCAACCATGGCCATTGCAGCCATATGGGGAGGAACCAGTGGATGAAAGATCTCATTCTCATTCTCTCTCTCTCTCTCTCTCTATATATATATATATATATATACACACACACATAACTCTGATTTTCAAATAAATAAAAATATTTAAAAAAATTAGTCCAGGAGGAAAACAGGCAAGGGTTATGCAAAATAATCCAAGGAAAAGATATTCATCTTCACTCATATGAAGTAAATTTTATAATCACAAAATCATTAAAACTAGAATAGTTGCCGGCACCCCGGGTTTTAGCCCCAGTTAGGGCGCCAGATTCTGTCCCAGTTGCTCCTCTTCCTGTCCAGCTCTCTGCTGTGGCCCAGGAAGGCAGTGGAGGATGGCCCAGGTGCTAGGCCCTGAACCTGCATGGGAGACCAGGAGGAAGCACCTGGCTCCTGGCTTTGGATTGGCGCTGTGCGCTGGCTGTAGGAACCATTTGAGGGGTGAACCAACGGAAGGAAGACCTTTCTCTCTGTCTCTCTCTCTCACTGTCTAACTTTGCCTGTCAAAAAAAAAAAAAAAAAACAAACAAAAAACTATAACAGTATATAACTCCTATCAATTTGACAAATATTTAAAATAAAGTTTGTTAGAACACTGTATTTGCAAAAAACTTATACAGATGGACAGTCTCTATTCTTCTTTTCTTTTTTTTTTTTTTTTTAAGAATCCCAAATCTGCATATGCAGTTCAGATTGGAAAAGATACATTTCACAAACCCCCTATCAAGTTCCTCTTGCTGGATGTGATAGCCTCTATTCTTATTTTTAAAAATGGCATCATGGCATAGGTGGTATTATATGTTTATTCTAACATGGTGCTTGATGCTGGATGAACATGGGCCCACTCACCTTTTTGACTTCATACTTAATGGCAAGTTTGACACGACTCAATGAAGCTTTATGCCTGTGCACCTCCAGAGGTTCTGCCGATTCCAGATCTCCATTCAGAATGGCTTCAACCTCTTCTGAGTCTCGGCAGAGATCCAGCACGCCCACCACAAAGTCTTTGCATTGCATGGAGAGCTTCCGGTAGTCATTCTACAACAAGAGGGTTTCTGGTCAATCCAGAGAATTTGCTTTAGCTCGACAGAAAGTGTTTAGGGTCCCTTTCTGGATAGGAAGCTTAGACCCCAGCCAGATACAAGGCTTGTTGAGTTACTTACAGGCTGCATTTGTCTCCATTCACTCCCTTAGTCAGGTGCCCTTTGAGCACCTGCCCAGCCACGTGAGACAGCTCTGACAGTGGTACGCCCAGGATCTCTGCTGGTATGTAGAATCTAAAGAAGTCAAGCTCGTGGAAGTAAAGAACCGAATGCTGGTTACCAGGGGTTGGGGAGGGAACTGGGAGATAGCGGCCAAAGAGTACAAGGTTCCGGGTAGACAGAGGAATGTTTTTGAGATCTGTTCCAAGGCATGAAGATTATGGTTTTAACAATGCACTGTAGGCCGACGCCGCGGCTCAATAGGCTGATCCTCCGCCTAGCAGCGCCGGCACACCGGGTTCTAGTCCCAGTCAGAGTGCCGGATTCTGTCCTGGTTGCCCCTCTTCCAGGCCAGCTCTCTGCTGTGGCCAGGGAGTGCAGTGGAGGATGGCCCAAGTGCTCGGGCCCTGCACCCACATGGGAGACCAGGAGGAAGCACCTGGCTCCTGCCTTCAAATCAGCGCGGTGCGCTGGCCGCAGCGCGCCGGCCGTGGCAGCCATTGGAGGGTGAACCAACGGCAAAGGAAGACCTTTCTCTCTGTCTCTGTCTCTCTCTCACTGTCCATTCTGCCTGTCAAAAAAAAAAAATGCACTGTATGTTTCAAAATTGCTAACAGTACATTTCAAATGTCTCACAAAAAAAAAAGATAAATAGTTTTAGCTTGGTCCAATCATCCAGTATACATATATCAAAATATCATATTTTACCCCATAAATAAAGACAGGTACAATTATTTGTCAATCACAAATTTGCTCCAAAAAATAGTAAGCACATATTAAGTGATGTTAGCCAAATGTCAATGCTGAAAGACCAAAGAATCAAAAAGAATTTTTTCTCTTTAGTTCTTTTAAAGCCAAAACAAGATCTTGATATAAGGGGCCACTTTTTCTTAAAATGGCAGATCTGGTACGTGTGAAAACAACTTCTCCACTTTACTACCTCCTGCCTTGTTGGAGACAATGCTTCTCTAGGAGCAGTCCTCATACCAGGAGTGTCAACAGCACCTGGGAAAGTGTTGGAAATCCTCAGACTCTGCCCTAGAGGTACTGATTTAGAAACTGAGGAAGGCCTGAACAATCTGCAATTTAACACTCCTTCAGGTGATTCCAACCCAAGTGCACTCAAGTGGACCTTTAAGAATGGGAACAGGTGGCTAGGTATACAGAAGGTTGTTTGCTTTGTTGTTCCCCTTTGTCTGAAGGGCATATTAGCATGCCCTGCAGAACTGCAAAGAGAGGACTCTCTGATTATATGTAATTGAATTCCCAAGGGTTACAGAATATCAATACCTGAGAGAAAAATTTCCAGGCCACTGGAACTAACACCTTCCTAAAAATAACCTGTGAATCTTTCATTTCATTTGCATATTTACATAGTGCCCTGGACTTTGGGTAGCACTCCCTGTTACCTTCTGAATGGAGCTCTATTTCTGGCCCACTGGTTCCAGGCAGGGTGTCAGGGACTGTCCCTTGGGAAAGAGTTTCACTTTCAGAAGCCCCAGTTCCAGTTCCTAAAACTCCAGCTCATTAGGAGAGTTAACCAGGTAAGAATTGCATGTGGCACACGAGGAAAACAGAGTTCCTCATTTCAGCCCATTCTGAGATGCTGAATGTGTTGATATAACTAAGTAATACTTAGCAGAACACAGTTCTGGGCTTCCATGAAAAAAAAAAAAAAAACACAAAACTTAAGATACAAAGAACTCCATTTTCTCTCTTAAAGAATTAATTTGGTTTGATGGGCAAAACTACATCACCCATTAAAATAAATAAGAAGAGGTTGTTTAAAGGCTACACAGACTAGAATAGTTTCCATTTCAGATATCAAAAATCCAGATAAAGAACAGTTACAGTTAATCCTTTTCCCCTCATAAGGGAACAGATAAAATGAATAAAACTTCAATCTTTGGTTTCCATTCAAGCTGGTACCATGCAACTGATAAAATTAATAAAATGTTCAGTCTCTGGTTTCTATGCAGAGTGTCAGTTAAATATCCATCTGCCTTCCAATCCTGAAAGACTAATGAAATGTTTTATTATAGCATCCAGAAGAAGTATTAAATCCATGTTCGTTTCCATGGAAAGGTCCTCTTTGAATACCGTTTTTTAGATGAAATTTCCTCACATTATTGTTTAGTTCAGACTGTTCTGTGCGATCTGGTATGACACAGGATGCCCATTTCCCCACGGATCTGAAACAAAAGAGGCTACTGTGCATGTTCTGAAGAGACCTCAGTACCTGCTTCTGCATACCTGCATAATCTGCAGACTGTCCATTTTTACAGAAAACTGTATTTTTTCACATCCACTGAAAGATTGGTCAAGAAACAAGAAATCAGTAATCAGGAAAGCTGTGAGGACAACACTTTCACAACAATCTAAACATTTCCTGCTGCACCAAGTCTGATACCCAAGCCCGGGGAACAATGAGAGCTGGAGATAATGGTGATTTTTTTCTTTTATTGCAGCCATGAGATGCCATCTTTTAAACACACTAGGGTACTTCAGAAGTTTGTGGGAAAATGAAATTAAAAGGTAAATTTATTTTGGGGCAGAAAAGTTTTGAAATCCATGCATAGTTTTTTCATAATATGCATTTTCCATGAATTTTATGAAGACCCACATATGCATGGATTTCAAAATTCTTGCTCCAAAATAAACATATCTTTTAATTCAATTTCCTTTTTTTAATCAAAAAGTTTTTATTTACAAGATATTTATTTGAAAGGCAGAGTTACAGAGGGTAGGGGAAGGCAAAGGGAGAGAGATCTTTCAAGCACTGGTTCTCTTCCCAAACAGCCACAGTAGCCGGGGCTGGGCCAGGCCAAAGCTAAGGGCCTGGAACTCTATTTGTATCTCCAATGTGGGTCGCACGGGCCCAGATGCATGGACCATCTTCTGCTTTGCTAGGCTGATGCTCTTGTGGGATGCCAGGGTTTCAGGCTTTGGCTCAACCTGCTGAGTCACAGTGCTGAACCTTTTTAATTCCATTTTTTCCAAGAGCTTTCTGAAGTACCCCTGTATGCAGGGCTCCCAGGGAAAGATAGAGAGCTCCAGGCTAGAGACAGCCTTTTCTCAGCTGCTAGAGTAATTGTGAAGTCTGCATTGAGCCTGTTAGCTCCACCAAGAGATACTCACTCACATTGCTTCACGGCTTAGACACTTGGTCTGACCTACATCATTTTCTAATAATCGTCTCGTAGTTTGGTTTTGCTAATCATCTTCACCGTACTGCTCTTCCATTACCATGGCCTTGCACGGTTAGCAGGTGGACCTACTGCACACATTATAGGCAGGAGCTTAAAACCTCACAACCTGCTCAGGGCAGAGGAAGAACAGTGAAGCTCAGCGTCCATCACAGCCCGTCTACAGGTTTCCACATACTGCCTTTGATGTGCATGGTTTAATCCCCACGGCAATCCCTTTAAAACCATTAGAAGAAAACTGAAATTCAACTCTGGGTGGCTTAAGTCAGGGGCTCTTTCTCTCATAGTAAAATAGGCAGTATAGTATAGTGAGTGGTTAAAAGCACTGAATCTGAAGGCAGACGTCCTGAGCTCCAATGCTGCTTCTACCACTCACTAGCTGTGTAAACTTGTGGAGTTTACTTAATCTCCCTGATGAGAATAATCCTAATAGGGGTATTGTGAGAATTATGCTTGGTACACGTTAAATACTTTAAAAGTGCTTCAGTAACGCCAGGTACCTTAGACTAGATGTACAACCTAGGACTGGGACCCTTAGACACTCAAATCCAGGCTTAAACAATGGGACCTGGGCTACAGCCTTTGTTTTCTCATTTGCAAAACGAGAGGACTACATGACCAGATGATTCCTAGAGAACCTTCATGCTAATGGAATGCTATCTTGCTTTTGGAGTCTATTCGATTTCTACTTCCTTATAGCTCTACTGTGATATAAGTTGAAATTCTTTTTCTACTTTGAGGAGAGAAAAATTGAAGCACAGGGAAGGTAAATGGCTTTTTTGGGGGGGGGTTAAAAAAAGTGTTGTTTTTTTTTTTTAACCGAAAAAAAAAAAGTGCATCATTGACTTAGTAAGAATTAGAGAATTTCAATTTGAGTTCCTAGAGTTTAATAAATGACTGGCTTCCTTGCCACTGACATTTGGATGATTAGACCTAGAGTCCATCCTGTCCAATATTCTATTTCTCAGAATAGTTTCAGACAGCATTTGCACATCCAAAATATTTCTTTAATAACCTGTCACTGAGCTGTCCTCCACTAATTTATCTAAATCTATATCCTAGAATGTTCAACCTCTTAGGGTAATGACCTTCAGGTATTTTCAGCTCCATGCCTATTGTATTCCTCAAGGAACTTAGAAAACTGCATGGGGGCTGAGGGTCTTTTCTGGAGCACCCAAGCCATGGTAATTTGAGGGGTGAGATACTGGGCATTCCAGGGCGTTGATGAGATAAAATAGGAATAAGAATAGGTGTTTGACAAGGAGGAAAGATCACCTCTTTTTCACTAGGGAACATATTATCTATTTTTTCATTTCAAGGCTAGTACTTTGAGCTCCAAGTCCCTCTGGACAGAATCTAGTGAACGCTGTGGAACAGGGCAAATTAGGTTACCTGGCTGTCTCAGAGATGAGTTTCACTTCCATGGCCCTTCCAGGGCTCAGAGTCCCTGGGTCAGTGCTAAGGACACTATTTTCTCTGTCTGTCGATGCCTTCAGATGGACAGGAGCATGAGACGAGAGGGCAAAGAAGAGAAAGGAAGGACATAAGAAAGGAATAGCAAGGACAGTTAAGAATGGGCAAGAAAAAGCACATTTGGTTCGGAGGAGAGAGACTTGAGGGACTGAAACTTCTGAAGTACTGTCCTAATTTTGGTTCAGAGAGGTTTAGGCTGCTCAGTGCTGGCTAGATAATCCAGAAAAGGGAACTGAGAGTTCATGACACCTTTTGCATCTCCTTGGGTATTTGGCAGTTTTATGGATGTCCTTCACACCCCACTTGTATTTTCTCATCTTTTTTCCTCTTATGATAATTCCTCACCTTTGAAAGTTATCAGAGTTGACTCTCTGTCAGAGCGAAGGAGATTCTAAGCATTACTAATATGGTTTCAGCCAACTTCAGGGGAAACTATGAATAACAAATTCTCTTACCATCACTTCACTGAGATGATTTCGGGCAGAACTGCAAACATCACCATCTTTAGCAAATTATTAAATATAATCTTAGAAAATATTCCTTTTATAGAATCTCTTGTAGACTTCCAATATAAGTAAAATGCACAAAAACAAAGTTCGTGTGATATTTTTAATAGTGGCAAGTAAACAAACTTTAGAATTATCTTTATGACTACCTCAAAATAAGGGAGTGATATTTATAATTATTTTACTTGAATGATTTTCTAGTGTCTCTCAGCAGAAGTTGAAGTTTTCAGCTTGTTTTACCTGAATTCTATCCTTAATTCCATTTTGGGTTCAAATATGTAAGTCTTTTCAAATACTATATAATGAATCTCTTCAATGGGAACAGATACTTGTTATTTGTATTTTCCCCAAAATCTTACTATAAATATGTAGCCTTTTTCCAAAAAAAAAAGTACAATGAGTTAATAAATAAAATTACACCAAGGCCAGTTCTCCACCAGGACAAGATAAAGGTTTACAAACACCTAGAAAATTTCAAATTTGGAAGACGGTGGGGTACTTCCCCACTATTTTCTTTGAACCTTAGGGTAAGGTAGATTTTCCTTCATCTGAATTAATTACTAGTTGCATTTGTGTAAATCTCACCTGAGTATGAAAAAACACATTAAAAAGTGAAAGACTCTGTGATCTGAAACCACAACCCTATTAGCTCAGTATCCAGAAAATAATTCAAGGAATAGGCGAATAGGTTTCACAATCATGTTTTAGATGGAATTTGAGAGGCAAGAATTTGCTAGGGCGTCTGATTGCTTTTTACCGCAACAATGAAACACCCTTTTGCCCCAGATTTAATAGCTAGAACCATTCAAAATGCATAAGAGGATGTAGCAATAGAGTAAAAATTAAAAGCGGGCTATCATTAACATATAATTTTTATAAAAATACTTCTGATTAATGAACCTAAAATTCAGGGGGGAAAATTTTATTCATTGTTTTAAAAATTCATAAAGGCAAACCACCTTGCTGTCCTTGTATTTCTAAGTTGACCTGACGCTGAAGACTCACCCCTTTGAATATACAGATGTAGAATTCTGGGAGAGGCATTTTGCCATATTAAAGAAATGACTTTAATAGTATCTTACACTGGTCTTCTGACTTTGTTTTTGATCCGATGTAAGAATGCTTGGACCAGTGAAGAGAGCACTCCCGCCTGATACAGCTGCAGAGGCAGAGCCGGGGCTGGCTCTGTGCACCCCTGCACAGACCGGCCATCGGGGTGCCTCCAGGTACTGTGCACCCCCTCAAAGGAGCAAAAAACTCTATCTTCTACCACTTCTAACTTCGGAACAGTAGGACTAACTAAATCTCTCCTTTCAACAAAAGTGAAAGAAGTCTCGAGTTTTCTTTAACACATACCCAGGACACAGAGCAGTGCCTGAGTTACAGTTCTGTGGTTAGGGCACACGCAGCTCAAAATGAATTGATCACAGCACCGTTATTGGGGTGGGGTGGGGGGGTCGCCAGATCGCCTCTGAACCATACTCCCAGTCCCTGGCGACTTCCCCTCCACCGGGCCAAGCCGGGGAGCGGAGCAGCCGCCGGGGAACGGGTGAGTGCGCGGGGCGCCGGAGAGCAGCGCGGGGCTTACCTTGAACTCCTTCTCGATGTTGGCCAGTTTGGCCAGCTCATTGCTGAGCTCCAGGGCCGTGAGCACCGGGTCCTCGCTGGACAAGGACAAGTAGGCCGGGCTGGCCAGCCCCTTGTAGGCGTTGATCCTGGAGCGCGAGTGGCTGAAGGAGTCATGCCTCTGCTTCTCGGTGCAGTCCCCGCACTTGCAGAAGTAATCGTGCGGCCGCTCGATCCTGGCGCCCTTGAGCAGCAGCATGTGCACCACCTCGTACTTCTGGCAGTGCGCCGCCAGGATGATGGGCGTGATGTCGGGCGAGAAGCGCGTGCCGTCCTCGTCGTACGCGTAGAAGTCGTCGTCCTGCAGCTCCTGCTCGCAGGGGCTCAGCGTCAGGCGCTTGCTGGCCGCGAAGCCGGGGTGGTTGAGGATGGCCTCTACGATGCGCACGTAGCCCTTGCTGATGGCGAGCAGCAGGGCGTCGCCGATGCGCGCCAGGTTCTCCTTCTTGAGTAGCAGCTCGGTCACCTCCAGATGCTCGTTGCCCACGGCCAGCTGCAGCGCGTTCTGGCCCATGTAGTCCACGCAGTTGACGTTCAGCGTCTTGGACTCCTCCAGCATCTTGCGCACCACCGGGATGTTGCCATACTCGGCCGCGTCGAGGAAGCGCTCCTCCTCGGCCGTGAGGCTGGTACCGCGGTCGTTGAACATGAAGGCCGGGCCCCGCACGGCCTGGCGCCGGCCCTTCTCCCGCATCACCGTCATGCGCCTCAGGGATGGGCTTCCCTCCATGGACCTAGGCAAGCAGCGAAGACAACTGTAGGATGTCGGGGCACACTGCTTCCTCCCACACACTGGGGACCCTTCCAGGACCACACAGGACCCACCACAGACCTGAGGCTCCGGGGCAGCCGGATCAGGAGCAAAAGGCTCGCTGGAAATTTGCTCCTGTGGCTAACAAGAGCTGCTTGACCCCAGAGAAGGGTTGGGGAGGTCCCTTTGGAACAAGAGCCCTTTTCTCTAGCAAACCGCACTCGGATGGAATCCTGCTAATAAGAGCCATCTCCACACACCCCTGCCGCCCTTGCGACACCTGTTCAGAAGGGACTCACTGTACCTTGTGGCCTGACAGGTCTCCCGCTCTCAGGGAAACAGAAGCCAGCAGTCGCCTGGCACCAAAAACAGGGGGCTGGAAGGCTAAATGAAGCGAATGTTTTCAAGAACACAGATCTCAAAATCAGGGCTTACTGTAGCTAAAGGAAACAATGATCCCCTCCCCACAGCCACCCAGACAAAAGCCTACAACTTCAGACAAGAATCATCTTGCAAGATCTTATTTTTTTTTCCTCTCCAGGGGACTCCTGACTTGTCTTTCTCCAACCCTACTCTCAATTACAAGAATTTCTATTTTCAGTAACTGAGACAAGATTAAGCAGTTACAGAACATGAGCATCAATTAGATTCATCTTGTTAAAAATAACTATGCCTTTGTAATAAGAACTGCTTAATACCAATATTATACCTTTATCTTTTTTAACTGAGACGATGTGGTTTGTTTATGGTTTTAAAAAATCCCAAGCATTGTTGTGAATGAAGGAACTGGGCACTGAGTGCATATCCAGAACACTGTACAGTGAAACCCCAACCCCAAGCACATCACTGAAATTTAGTTGTTACCATGAAATTCATACCATTCATTTACATGTTCAGTGATTTGAATTCACACTGTGGTTTCCATAAGGTTGGGCAAATAATTTCATTTCCATATGTAAAAATGGGAATTGCTAAAGTTCTTCAGATTTCCCCCATGAGCTCATGATGAAAAGCTTTTTCAGAAATATAATCTCTGAAAGATAATGCTAAACAACGTAATTTTAACATGTTCAGTGCCAGTAGTATTTCAGTGATCTGCAGAATAGCTCAGTGGATGCTGAACTACTGTCCACACCTGCACCTCTGCCTGTACCCAGTTCCAACATTCATACTGATTGAAAAGCTCAAAATCACTTCCTTTTAAACATCCATTTTTTTTTTTTTTGTATAAGCTGCACCTAAAGGTACCAGATAGAGCTTTTTCTACATTACTGACTTTTGAAGCAAATCAGTTAAAGATAAAAGTGAGCGGCTGGGGAGCCGGTTCTGTGGCATAGTGGGTAAAGCCGCTGCCTGCGGTGCTGGCATTCCTTATGGGCACTGGTTCAAGTTGCTCCACTCCAATCCAGCTCTCTGCTATGGCCCGGGAAAGCAGTAGAAGACAGCCCAAGTCCTCAGGCCTCTGCACCCACATGGGAGACCAGGAAGGAACTCCTGGTTTCTGGCTTCAGATCAGCTCAGCTCCTACCGTTGTGGCCAACTGGGGGGTGAACCAATGGATGGAAGACACCTCTCTCTCTTTTTCTGACTCTGCATTTCAAACAAATAAATTAAAAAAAAAAATTTTTGACAGGTGGAGTTAGACAGAGAGAGAGACAGAGAGAAAGGTCTTCCTGTCCGTTGGTTCACCCCCAAATGGATGCTACAGCCCGCATGCTGCGCCGATCTGAAGCCAGGAGCCAGGTGCCTCCTCCTGGTCTCCCATGTGGGTGCAGGGTCCAAGCACTTGGGCCATCCTCCACTGCCTCCCCAGGCCACAGCAGAGAGCTGGACTGGAAGAGGAGCAACCAGGACAGAATCCAGCGCCCCTACCAGAACTAGAACCCGGGGTGCCGGCTCCACAGGTGGAGGATCAGCCAAGTGAGCTGCAACGCTGGCCCTAAATAAATATTTTTAAAAAGTGAGTAGCTAGGAAAGAAAATGCTTTATTTATTTAAATTATTTCTTTTCTTTCTTTTCTTTTTTTTTTTTTTTTTTTTTTTTTGACAAACAGAATTAGACAGTGAGAGAGAGAGAGACAGAGAGAGAAAGGTCTTTCTTCCGTTGGTTCACCCCCCAAATGGCCGCCAAGGCCGGCACTGCGCAGATCTGAAGCCAGGAGCCAGGTGCTGCCTCCTGGTCTCCCATGTGGGGGCAGGGCCCAAGCTCTTGGGCCATCCTCCATTGCCTTCCCAGGCCACAGCAGAGACTGGACAGGAAGAGGAGCAACCGGGACAGAACTGGCACCCCAACCGGGACTAGAACCCCGGGGTGCTGGCGCCGCAGGTGGAGGATTAGCCAAGTGAGCCGTGGCGCCGGTGAAAAATGCTTTATTTCTATAATATATATATTCCAGAAATACCTCCTATCACAGAGAAAATTTCATGGATACAAGTCAGGGGTTGAAGATGAATTAGAGAGGAAACTGGCCTCATTCGAGGGAGATGGACAACTAAATTAGGGAGCTGGTCCAGTGGGAGGAATCAGGTGGCCATCAGTCCCCATGAACAGGGAGGAGCACAGATGCTGCTGCCAGGTTTCCAGGATAGAGACCAAGGCAAATGTGTCAGGCACACCTGAGTCTGCAGAGGCAAGGAACCAAAGAGCACCCCAACGAGCAGAGAGTACTATGAGTGGCACCCCAATCGAACGCCCAGTTAGTGTCAGGCGATTGACTTTTAAATATTAAATGCATATATTTATGTATACATACATATATGGACACACACATGCATATATATACATACATGTGTTTATAGCGATTTCTAGACAGCACCACAAGAAGCTTCCCATGGCAGTGATACCTGGGCACAGGGGGCTGGCTGTGAAGAGCCTTGGAAAAGGAAGACTTTTACTTTTCACTTAAACCCTTTCCTGCACATCTTGAGTGGTTTTCATCACAGCTTGTATGTTTTTATTAAAATCAGCATTTTTAATTTTTATTATTTTAATCCCTTAGTTGACAAAGATTTAAAAATACAGATGCTAGTTGACCACCACCTCATCAAATTCCTTTTGAAGGTTAATAAATGCCCTACATTTGGCTGTTATCAGTGGGATATGGATGTGTGTTGTGTAAGGGAGTATGTGGAGTGGAGTGTGTGGGTGCAAGGCTGGGTGTGTGTGTATGTGTTGGTATAATGATTATAATGATGATTTTTAGGTGCACTGGGAAATATCATTCACTGAACTGTATAAAAAAGAAATTTGTTAAGACCAAACTCCAGGATAAGGATTTCAAACAAACCTTATAAATATTATTGTAATGAGTATGTTTCATGACCATTAATGGTCCTGACTTCATTGAGTTTCAATGTTATTATTAAGCTATAAACTGTTTCCCTCCAAATGGCCAGAATTTCAATGTTGTATAAAAGATTAATTTTGTTCCTACCATTAATAATAATATATTGACATTAGCTATGACTATAGAATACATCAATAAAGAGAATTTATATGAGTATACATGCTTGCAGAATCCCAATCTATACTTAGATTTAGATTCATCTTATTGAAAATAACTATGCCTTTGTACTAAGAAAATAAATGGGGAAAATAAACTCTTATTAAAGTATCACATGTAAATGGAAGGATTTTTAAATTTAATGATGGCTACCTACAAAGAAAACAACTTACAAAAACCCAACATTTCTCGCAAAATTTCTTGCAAAAGAGACTGAATTGGGCCGGTGCCATGGCTCACTTGGTTAATCCTCCGCCTGCTGCACCGGCATCCCATATGGGCGCCGGTTCTAGTCCCAGCTGCTCTTCTTCCAGTTCAGCTCTCTGCTGTGGCCTGGAGGGCAGTGGAGGATGGCCCAAGTGCTTGGGCCCCTGCACCTGCATGGGAGACCAGGAGGGAGCACCTGGCTCCTGGCTTCGGATTGGCTCAGCGCTGGCTGTTGTGGCCATGTGGGGAGTGAACCAACAGAAGAAAGACCTTTCTTTTTGTTTCTCTCACTGTCTATAACTCTACCTGTCAAATTAAAAAAAAAAAAAAAGAGATTGACTTGACAGTATTAGGAAATTATTCTTTCACTATTTTTTCTTTGCATTTCTTAGTATATAAAAAAATAACATGAAGCTATGGGATACATATAGACAGTATAAAATTCACTATAGTGAAACATAAATATAGCCATCCTTTTGAATAGTTACCAATTATTTTTGTTTTCGTGGCAAAAGTAGCTATCATCTACTCATTTAGCCTGAATCTCACATACAGTACAATTTTATTACCTATGATCCTAATGTACATTAAATTTCTTAGCATTTTACATTTTTCTTCACATTTTTCTACTTTCATATAGTATATGTGAACTGAAACCTGTGAATTTAGTACTACACAAGTCACATGAATCATTCTAATTCTCTCTTAAAGTGATTCTAACACTGAGTTAAGTGTGAAATCAGGTTTCTCAATTAGAACAAATTACACTGCTATTTCAGAATAAACGCGCTGACTTAACACTACTAATCTTCATGGTGAATCGACAATAGGAAGTTATCTTTTTTAAAAAAACGCACAGTTTTCCTTACAGTGCTAAGACAAGCTTAACTGATCTGGACTGACAGAATGGTTGGAGTCAATAAGCAATGCACCAGCCTGAGAAACAAGGGAGGAATGAGAGCGAAGGGGTGCAGCAATGCTGACAAGACTATGTTTCCAGGGCTCGTCCTACCTTCAGATCCCCACCCCACGTGGGGACTCATTCAGCACCAGGAGCATGCATTCTGCAGGAGCTTCTTTCTGATCGGAGTTCTGGAGAGCTAGTCTAAAACCAGAGGCTCTCCAAGGGCCCTAAGTCCCTTCACTAGGACTGAGGCAGCCGGCCAGTGACATGACTGCTATGGCCTGAATACTGTGTGGCCCTTGACCCCAATCCATGTTAAAGCCCTAACACCTAATGTGAGAGTATTTGCAGATGGGGTCTTTGAGAAATCATTAGACTCAGAAGAGGTCATCAGTTAGGGCTGTCATAGTGGAATCAGGGTCCTTATAAGAAAAGACAGGCCGGCGCCGCAGCTCACTAGGCTAATCCTCCACCTGTGGCGCCGGCACTCCAGGTTCTAGTCCCGGTTGGGGCGCCGGATTCTGTCTCGGTTGCTCCTCTTCCTGTCCAGCTCTCTGCTGTGGCCTGGGAAGGCAGTGGAGGATGGCCCAAGTGCTTGGGCCCTGCACCCATGTGGGAGACCAGGAGGCAGCACCCGGCTCCTGGCTTCAGATTGGCGCAGCGCACCGGCCGTAGCAGCCATTTGGGGGTGAACCAATGGAAGGAAGACCTTTCTCTCTGTCTCTCTCTCTCTCTCTCACTAACTCTGCCTGTCAAAAAAAAAAAAAAAAAAAGAGAGAGAGAGAGAGAGACAGATATCTTGCCCTTTGCTCCCTCCCCCTCCTACCTCAGAAGGCAGCTGTCTGCAGGCCAGGGCTGGCGAGGAGAAAAGCTCTCACTAGAATCTGAACACTTGGGTCTCAGACTTGCAGCCTCCACATCTGTAAAAATACAAATATCTGCATCTGGGCCCCCAGTCTATGGCATTTTGTGAAAGCAACCCACGTCAAAATACTGAATATACATTTTGAGGCCCTCCCCCAACCAAAAAACTTTTTTTTTCGTGCTTTCTGAAGTTTTAGTATTTGTCTAAACAGTTAAGCAGACTGAAAGTTCTTTTTGAGAAATATTTTGGTGTCTCCATGGAAAATTCTCTGCTCCACTCTATTCAAAGGCAAAATTACAAACAACACTGCTGTTTTCATAACCTGGCTTCCAACTCATCTGACCTCTAAGCGTGCTTCTCTGCCTCGGGCTCACCTGAGAGACTGTTAAAAGGCAGAGGTCTGTGTCCCATCCAGAGGACACGAATCCAGATATTTCCGGGGCAGGGTCCTGGAATACGACCTTAAAAGGGCATCCCCCATCATTCTGATGCACACTACACTTCAGGAATCTCCAAGATAACAATCACAGCACGATTCTGGTCAAAGACCCCCCATTATCGGCCCTTTAAGCATTTGTCACACTGCCCCCACCAGCAGTGAAGTTGAAATAACATATTTGAACAGTGTAGGTGAAGGGACAAGCAGACTTACATTCATTTAGGTTTCCTATGCTTTATTACTGTTTGAAATGTGATCTGCAGGAAGCTGAACTTGTGTGCCGTGGTAAATAAGCACCCAGAGAAGTGCCTTTGTTATTGACTAACTTCATACTCTTGCTCTTATCAAGGAATTCTATTTTTTTTAAGATTACTGTGTCTTCTTGAAATTGCAATTAAAGACTATCCTTTATGGAATTCACTGTACCTTTTACAAGGATAAATTACTAAACTCAACCAAGAATTGTGTCTCAAGGAGCCTCTCTCTCTAAACGAGTTTTTGTCTTTTAATAAAAACAAACTACATGGTATCAGCCTCACTTTTTTTGAGGGGGTTCAGTGTATTCAGGAATTTAGTTTAGATCTCAAAGTGCTCACTTACCATTTATTATCATCTTAGCCAAGATTTCTGATATAGTCTTTCTCATTCTGAGTGATTTCTTGCATAAGTTTTATACCAATTATCTTTTTTTTTTTTTTTGACAGGCAAAGTGGACAGTGAGAGAGAGAGACAGAGAGAGAAGTCTTCCTTTTGCCGTTGGTTCACCCTCCAATGGCCGCCGCGGCCGTCGCACGGCACTGATCTGATGGCAGGAGCCAGGTACTTATCCTGGTCTCCCATGGGGTGCAGGGCCCCAAGCACTTGGGCCATCCTCCACTGCCTTCCCGGGCCACAGCAGAGAGCTGGCCTGGAAGAGGGGCAACCGGGACAGAATCCGGAGCCCCGACCGGTGTGCCGGCACCGCAAGGCAGAGGATTAGCCTAGTGAGCCGCGGCACCGGCCTACCAATTACCTTATACTTCATGTATTTTAAACCTATTTTTTATATGTCATTTCTTTAAAATACCAGAATATTGATAAATACCCTATCATATGTGCCACTACTACACACATTCTTGGATATGCAGACCACGTCATATTCATCACTGCCCACAGGGTCCAACCTAGTGTGTCAAAGAAAGTAGACTCAAAAAATATCTGTTTGATTGTGTTCCCAAATCCTCATTTTCTCAACTACTCTCAGATCCCACCAGGAAGACTATCTGTCCGCTGGTCACTCTGAAAAACAACAAATCACCTTTTCCATTAAACCAGTCCCCTCCTAACATTTGTATCTGAAGCCTAGAAATTTCAAGGTCACCTATGAGTCGCTGTCCTGTCATAGATCCTGTCAATCACAAAGTTTCTTTTTCCTTTGGTTTTTAATTGACATGTAAAAATTGTACATGTTCGTCATACTGGACCCTTCCTTCTGGTTCTCATTGCCAGCACCACCTCCAGATCCTTATCAAATCAGAGCTGACTGTTCTAAGAGCTCTTCAGCAGAGAGGGCAGGGGGAAGGCAACTAAACTATACTGAGTATCCGGTGTACATGGAGTGTTCTCAATGCACTACTGCATTTAATTCTCATATCAATGCTACGAAGCAGGCATTATTTTCTCTGTTTCATAAATAAGGAAGCAGAGCTTAAAGGGAATTGTGCAAGGTAGCACAGACAGCAAAAGGCAGAACTGGGAAGCAACCCAGACCCTGTGTGACTCCAGTTTTTTCCAATACTTTACACTGTTTCTGATTCTCTTCCTTATACCCACAACCAGCCCAGAATCTTGCTCTTCTTAAGCCTTACTTTTACCATGTCACATTTTTCTTAAAAACCAACCAACCAATCCAACCAAACAAACAAAAAACTGGTAGCCTCCCTGCTGCTTATTTCGTGGAGTCCAGACTCCTCTGGCTGACTTGAGGGATGCTCACACCTGCCTCACCCTGCCCAGAAAATCTTTTTCCCCTTGTTCCAAAGCTTCATCCTTCACTGTCCTGTAAACATATGATTCTGCTTATGCTGTACTATCAAGGGTATTCCTGCACTATCAAGGATATTTTTTGAAAATATATTGAGGTGCTCTTGTCTTCTGCCTTTCCAAATACAACATCTTTGCCCTGGTTGACTTGAGACATCTCTCTGCCTTGGGAGCTGGGGGCTGCAGTTCTAACAGAGTTGGGTGGGTGTGTTTAGGGGGAAATGAAAAAGATAAATTGTAAAGCAGATATGCAAAGAAAAAGGTTAAGATAATGTTCATACCTTTGCAAGAAAAATGGGATTTTGCAAGTAGAATTTAGGGAAAGGGATGTTGTCTTAAGAAAGGATTTGCGGGGCCGGCACTGTGGCTTAGTGGGTAAAGCCACCACCTGCAATGCCAGCATCGAATATGGGCACCGGTTCAAGTCCCAGCTGATCCACTTCCAATCCAGCTCTCTGCTATGGCATGGGATAGCAGTAGAAGATGGCCCAAGTCCTTGGCCCCCTGCACCCACGTGGGAGACCTGGAAGAAGCTCCTGGCTCCTGGCTTTGGATCAGCACAGGTCCGGCCATTGCAGCCAACTGGGGAGTGAACCAGCTGTGCCACAGCACCGGCCCCATAAAATAAATCTTAAAAAAAAAAAAAAGAAAGAAAGGATTTGCTCAACTCCTTTATTTCTCAGATTCCTTCTGAAGGAAGCTGATCATAGAGTGCTCTCATCATGCAGGCAAGACAGTTGTCTCACTTTTGACAGTAAAGCCATGAAGCTTACTGTCTTAGGAGAGGAAAGAAATAACAGAACAGAAGTAAAAGCCAAGATGTGGACTCAATAGGGAAAGCACGTGTTGAGGGTAGGCGGCTCATGCCAGGCATATTTTATTAGAGTCCTGGGATAGCCTCATCTGATTAAGTAGTGGCGTGATGTGAGCCAAGAGCTTGCTCAAGGCACCGTCAGTACCCACGTGGTATGGACCCCATGACAACAGCCAAGGGGCCTGTGCCACAGCTAGGGACAGAGCTAACAAAGCCAAGACCACATTACTTCCACTGACAAGTAGCACCCAAGTAGGCAAGGAACATGGCCCAGACACCAGAAGCATCAGAGGACCCCAAGCTTCCTCCCTGCAGGCACTCATAAGCTTCCAATGCTCAGAGACCAAAAGAGGAAGGGGTGGCTTCCCAAGAGCCAGAGCAAGTTTATCCAAACAAGAGAGTATTTCTTTAAAAAGATGACTTTATAGAATCAAATTAAAATAACTATGATGAGCCACCCAGCACCTTTCTGGAATGATGATGGTGGATGGGGGACTCTGATCTCTTTTGGAGATGGGGGGAGTGGAGAAGAGTAAGCAAGCAAAAGTCCCTCATGTGCTGGTTCAAGGCACACAGTGACATCAGTTGACCAAATCCTTTCCATAATGTAGAGCAAGCCTTCCCTCTTCATCAACTCACATAATTGCTTAGTTGTTTAATTAACTTAATTACTTAATTTATTGACCGCTTAATTCACTTGCTTCTTTTTTTGAGATATATTTTATTTACTTGAAAGCAGAGTTATAGAGACAGAGAGAGAAGAAGAAGAGAGAGAGAGAGAGAGAGAGAGAGAGAGAATCTTCCACCTGTTGATTCACTCCCCAAATGGCCACAATGGCCAGGTTGGGTCAGGCTGAAGCCAGGATCCAGGATCTTCATCTGCATCTCCTATGTGGGTGCAAGGGTCCAAGTACTTGGACTATCTTCTGCTGCTTTCCCAGGAGCATTAGCAGATAGCTTGATTGTAAGCACAGCAGCCAGGAGTTGAACCAGTGCCAATTTGGGATACTGGTGTTGCAAGATGTGGCTTAACCTGGCCCCATTAATTCACTTGTTGAATAAGTGTGTGTTGGGGCTAGTGCTGTGGCGTAGTGAGTAAAGCTGCTGCTGCAGTGCCACTTGGGTACCGGTTTAAATTCTGGCTGCTTTACTTCTGATCTAGCTCTCTGCTATAGCCCAGGAAAGCAGCAGCAGATGTCTCAACTCCTTGGGCCTCTGAGCCTGTGTGGGAGACCCAGAAGAAGCTCCTGGCTCCTGGTTCCAGATTGGCCCAGCTCTAGCCATCTGGAGAGTGACCCAGCAGATGGAAGACTTCTCTCTCTCTCTCTCTGCCTCTGCCTCTTTGTAACTCTGCCTTTCAAATAAATAGATAAGTCATTTTTTTAAAGAATTTATGTGTAGTAAGCAAAAAGAAAAACAAAATTTGAAAAAAACAGCTGCAAATTGAACATTTGGTTAATCTTTCTCTCCTGATCAGCAGGTAGAGAGCTCAAGAGAAAGACTTCTGTCAGACAGATCACAGGATCACATGTTACTGATCATCCAAGTTGTGAGTGATTTCTTGACTCTGCTGCACCTGCCTCTTAGAAGCTCCTCTTGTTTCCATCCCTGAACATATGACTGTGTCTGCCTTCACCAGTTCACATCCTTCTTAGGTTCTGTGGTCCAGCTTCCATTGCACCTCTGTAAAACAGGCCAAGTTTCCCTGGGTGAGGCCTGGAAGACTTGCAGGATTCTGCTCACTCTGAAATGTGAAGCCTTTGGGTCTTTTCTGAAGCTGTTCCTGCTCCCTTTAGCCTCTGGTTTTATAACACTGCTACTGTGCTCACAAATCTAGATACTTAATTTGATTTCTGTCTCCTCAGTTATTCTCTCTGGTGACAAACATGTCCTCAAGTTCACTGAGTATAAGTGTTTCATGATTACCTTTTTTTTTTTAATATTCCTTATGTCATGTCTATAGTACTAACATACGGCAGTAAATTTTAAAATATTTGCTGCTTAGTACTAATTTTGCAGATTAAAAAACCCTCATTAGAATGGTAAGCACAGTCACACACTGCTCAATGACATTTCCATCAAGGACAACAGCATGTACAACAGTGGTCCCATAAGATTATAAAGTAGCCGAAAAATTCCTACCACCTACAGATGCTATAGCCATGGTAACAGTAGCACACACGTTACTCAAGTGTTTGTGGTGATGTTGTTATAAACCTACCCACTGTGTTGCCTGTCATATAAAAGTATGACACATTCAATTATCTGCAGAACCTAAGACTTGACAATGCTAATAAAGAAACATTATCATTTTATATCTTTGCTACGCTCTACTTTTGATTGCTATTTTGCAGTGTTCTTCTTCTACTTGTAAAAAATTAATTGTAAAACAATCTGCCATGTTAGGCCTGCAGCAACCGCCTACGTCTCACGCTTACAAAGTTTCTTGATTGCCTAATTTTTTTCCTCCTGCTTGATTTCATCTTGTGTTTTCTTCATCATGCCCCCTAAGTACATGAAATCCACCACCAGTAGGAAGGTCATATAAGCTAGGTGTGAGATGGATCTAGCCATCCAGGTTTGTGTAAGTACACTCTATGATATTCACATAGGAAGAAATTGCCCTACAAAGCACTGCTCAGAAAGCACCTCCATGTTAAGCGACACATGATTGATTTCCTTAAGGTCTCAGAGGGGTAGAGAATTAAAAGCTCAGAGCTCAGAGGTCATCTCCCAGACCATCCCCACTTTACCAAGCTGTCTACAGGAAATAAGAAATGAACTGGCTGGTGCCGCAGCTCAATAGGCTAATCCTCCGCCTTGCGGCGCCGGCATACCAGGTTCTAGTCCTGGTCAGGGCACCGGATTCTGTCCCGGTTGCCCCTCTTCCAGGCCAGCCCTCTGCTAGGGCCCTGGAGTGCAGTGGAGGATGGCCCAAGTCCTTGGGCCCTGCACCCGCATGGGAGACCAGGAGAAGCACATGGCTCCTGGCCTCAGATCAGCGCGCTGTGCAGCGCGCTGGCCGTGGCCATTGGAGGGTGAACCAACGGCAAAGGAAGACCTTTCTCTCTGTCTCTCCCTCTCTCACTGTCCACTCTGCCTGTAAAAAAAAAAAAAAAAAAGAACTCTTTCAAATAAATAAATCTTTTAAAAAAAAAAGCCATCTCGACCCCTTTATTTATTTATTTATTTATTTATTTATTTAGATTTACTTATTTATTTGAAAGGCAGAGTTACAGAGAGAGGTAGAGACAGAGAGAGAGGTCTTCCATCTGCTGGTTCACTCCTCAGATGGCCGCAATGGTCGGAGCTGTACCGATCCAAAGCCAGGAGCTTCTTCCAGGTCTCCCACGTGGGTGCAGGGGCCCAAGGACTTGGACCATCTTCTACTGCTATCCCAGGCCATAGCAGAGAACTGGATCAGAAGAGGAGCAGCTGGAACCAAAACCGGTGCCCATATGAGATGCCAGCACTGCAGGCCAGGGCATTAACCCACTGCGCCACAGCGCCGGCCCCAGTCGGCCCCTTTATTGGAATGAGATGAAGAATTAGCTAACTAGTCAATCCATGTAGCAAGCAAGTGAAGTAATAACACCCTCGGTGTGGGCAGAGCCAGGGCGGAAACACCCCCGACGTTTGGCCAGATCAGTTCACCATCCTGAAGGGTGACTGAGCCAACTGGCCAGGACCCAGCCTGTCATGTTGTGAAGGGCAAGAAGGACAGAAGGAACCACTGAAGATCAGTAATGAGAAAAGCGCAGAGGAGAGGAGGAAAGTGTGAGAGACCAACCACCATGTCAGTCCCAGAACTGGAGATGGTGATAATTGGAAGTGGCAATGAGGGTGGCAAGCAGCAGGAACTGACAGAGGACAGAAAGGTCAGAGATGCAATGTCCAAAAATAGAAAACCCTACAGTTTTCGGCCCCTCCCCAGCAGGCAGCTGTCAGTCAATGCAGCTGCCTCTGGAGACACCCGACATACACACGGTGTGCCCGGGTGTGCAGCTGGCAGGAAGAGAAGAAATCTGACAAACAGCCTGGATAACGCCATTAACCCCACCCATTTTGAAAATTTCTTAATATGTGTATTTGAAGTGAGGAAGAAGTGAAACGGGTGCCATACTGCACTCCAGTAGCCCCTAAGCATGCCAGCATACAAAGCTAGAGAAAGGCAACCCGTCAGTGCACTGCCCAGTACCGAGGGTGCAGGGGTGCACCACCACCCCTCCCCAGCCCACATCCACCTACACGGCGTCCAGCTCGGTAACGCACCACCACGGAAGCAGTGCAGCGGCTTCAGAAGGTGCTCCGCTTGAAAAAGAGGAAAGCACCGCTCTCTTTTCTAGAGCCCCAGCTCACAAAAACATCAGGAGGTAGAGAGAGCTTCCAGCACTCACAACCTAGAGATATCTGGGTCTCTGCATTGCAAATTCCCTGAGAGTGTGTGCTGGCCCGTGTTCTATTCAGAATTCTTCATGCATCAAGCTGGTCGATCAGATGTATGCTAATTTTGGTATCTGTCCCGATGACAATCAGAGGCGGAAGCTGCTGTGTATCTAAGGAGGGAAGCCCTGGTCTCCCCTGTCCATCGCTCTCCCTTTATCCTTCTCACGAGAGCACAACTCTCTTTTTGCCAGACGCCTCAGTGTCAAACAACAGAAATGCTCACATGGAGAAGGAGGACCCTAAGCCACTGCCTGCATGACTCCAGGGTAACACTTCTTAAACATAAGTGCCCATGAAGACACTCACACGAATGCCTTCTAGAAAGCACTCACACAGATGTCTTCTGGAAGCCAGATGTTTATGCTTCCAGGAACTGAGTGACATGTGTAACTCCATAAAACAAACTAGTGCATTGCTTTGTAATTGCCTGCTTCAAGTCTGTCTCCTCAACGACACTGTAACATCCAAGAGCCAGGGCTGCCTTTTCTTTTCTCCACATGGCTGGCTTTTAGTACGTGGCTGATGAGGCTCTGTTAGAGGGATGGATACACACTGCATGGATTTCTGACAATTTCCCCTCCAGATTAAGGAATACCCTTGGTCATATAAGATAACGTGTGGAAATAGTGGTGGAGGAGAGTTAGAGTAAATCATCTATTTTAAAAAGCCCTGAGTTAGGGCCGGTGCTGTGCAGTAGCAGGTAAAGCCACTGCCTGCAGTCCCAGCATCCCAAATGGGCATCGGGTCAAGTCCTGCCTGCTACACTTCTGATCCAGCTCCCAGCTATTGCGCCTGGGAAAGCAGTAGAGGACGGCCCAAGTCCTTGAGTCCCTGCACCCACATGTGAGACCAGGAAGAAGCTCCTGGCTCCTGGCTTTGGATTGGCTTAGCTCTGGCTATTGGGGCTATTTGGAGATTGAACCAGTGGATGGACGATCTCTCTCTGTCTCTCCTTCTCTCTCTGTAACTCTGCCTTTCGAATAAATAAATAAATCTTTTTTTAAAAAAAAAAGTTCGAGTACTTTAACATAAGTAATCAGAAATTAAAGGCATGTAAACAATGATTCTTTCTTCAATCAAAAACTCAACTACAGATCTCTGGTTAATCACATTCAATTATTCATTACATTACAAAAGTACTTGAGGAATTATACATCTCCTGATTTTGATCTTCCATGTTTTGTAAGGATAATCTGAGAACAAATGAGGTATAAATCTAATAATTAATAACTCTTAATAATTAATAGTTAAGATTGTCTGCTAAATAACCTAATTTCACAACACTTTTAAAAACTAATCTTTATTATTTCAGAAAGGTTGGAGACAATGAAAGTAAAAGTCATATGAGAACCGGGCATTGTAGTTCAGCAGGTTAAACTAATGCATTCTGAGGGGCAGCAGATGATGGCTCAAGTGTTTGGGCCCCTGCCATCCACATGGGAGGCCCATGGGGGTTCTGAGCTCCTGGCTTTGCCTGGTGCAGCCCTGGCTGTAGAGGGCATATGGGGACTGAACCAGTGTATGGAAGAGATCTCTCTCTCTTTCTGTCTCAGTCTCTCTTTTTCTCTGTCACTCTGTCTTTCAAGTAGATACAGTGGATATATAAAAATTTAAACTATACAAATAAAGTTCACAAAAACTCATTCTATAGAAGGATAAGAATTGAGAAAAAATAAACTCAAGTAATAAAAAAACTTCTGATGCTAGACAAAGTCATATTTGGCTATTTGAATATATTAGTCACTATCAGTTATAAATATTTTTAAGCTCTAATGTTATAAGAAGCAAAAGGATCTGGTTTTCTTCCATTCTTATCTATATCTCAAGTCAAAAGTCAGGTTTTTAAATGTTCATACCCATCTCATCACCCTGAGACCCACATTTCAATAGAGAATCTACATCAGTCTTACTTGACAAAATGCACTTAGAGATGCAAAACTGCTATAAAATGTTAGCAGTGTCAAGCTCTTTTCTTCACAGGTCACACATTTGTGGGCAGTTAAATCTAATTTTTTAAAAAGGTCTAGAACTAATTCCATATTATCATCTATTATTTGAGTAGTGCAAAGAAAATAGGAGGGTTTTTTTTAGATAGACAGAAGAATTTTTTGTCTAGATAATTATAGGCAAATATCCCTGACCTCAATGCCAAATTAAAGGCAGAATGCTAAAACCACTCTAATTATCCATCTAGTCAGTGCTCAGTCCCTAAGCATGAAGTGAGCCTCCCTACAGTCCACAACGCCAGACCCTCCGTCCAGGGCCAGATTCCTAAGTGCTCATCTGCACAGGCTCCTCTCCCAGAGCCACACTGCACAATGTGAGGGCAGTGTGGGGAGAGGCCTGGTCTTGCACAGAGACTCGCCCCCTTGGAAGGCTGCTCGGCTGGTCGGGGCTACTCACTGTTACTTGCACACGCTCCCTGATAGAGGTGATCTCAACCCCAAGCCAGGAAATTCAAAGCATTTCTTCTTACCAAGGGCACAGCTTCTTTCTCCCATTGTGGTTCCCTTGTTGTTTGATAGCCTAGTGTCACCTGGGGACAAAGGTTTATGGGATATTGTTGTGGGCAAAAGAAAAGCTCGATGATTAAGAATAATTTTGAAAGAGATAGACAGACAGAGACAGACATTTGCTATCCTAGTACAGGACTGAGAAATCCTTAGAATTCTAACTCAGTCCTCAGATGATGGTCCAGTACTGCACTGGGATCCTCTTACCTCTTTGATATTTAAAAAGGCAAAAAAATAAAAGGATGATCCTAAGTGATTTGGCAAGGGCCAGCCACACCTGGAGACAGGCTTTTCTTCTTTTTCTCTTTTTTCTGAGTCCTCCTGCTTAGCTTGCAAACTTTCTCAAGTTGCTCTGCCATCAGCAACCAAATTGAAATGATGAATTAATTGGATCACATAAATAAATTAATACTAATTAATAGTTAATTAATAGTTTCCTGGGTTGCTCCTCCCAGGAGTAAATGTATTTAAACTTTTTTTTTTTTTTTTTTTGAAGAAAGAAATGCTTAACCAAAAGAGGCCACAGTATGCAGAGCCCTGGGAACTTGGAGGTTTTAGATGGCCTATGGTTGCTATGCAATACGTGTCATCCTTCGTCCTTAATTTGTAAAACAAGAGCTCAGACTAGACTAGACTAGCCCAATGCAAACCATCTATTATTCTTCAAAATATTCTATTTTAGTTAAATTTAGAAATTACGATGTTAAAATGATTTTAAGTGGGGACCTCAGGTGACCTTCTTATCACCCTACATAGGTTATTATCTGTTTATTCTATTTGCCTAGTGAGATCACTAGCGAGTAAGAATATTCTTTCTTCTGCAATAGTGGTTCTGTTAAAGAATGCAGTCATCATTAGGGCTTAAATAAACAGTTAAAACAGAATTGTAGGGATATTTTATTTCAAGATGGTGGAATAAAATCCTTCTTAACCTCCTCTCTCCAAAATTACCCCCTAAACAAGAGAACAAAGAAAAGCAATATAAATTTCACCTTCCATGAAACCAAGAGACATTTGCCACCCCAAGCCACAATACATAAAAACGGCAAGGAGACAAAACTGAAGAACAGCGAATGATTCAGTGGAGGAAGGGAGGTAGAACCAGAGTGCCTGTAGCAGGAAGGGAGCTCTACACTGTTCAATGCCAGACAAAGCACAGAAATTGAAGACAAAAGAAATCCCAGAAAGAAGAGATGAGGACAGAGCTTAACATGAGGGATCTGACTGAAAATATCTGCACCAGAAGTAGATAGGAACTCTCCCTCTAGATCCCTAACCCACAAGTGATATGGTCAAGTGACAACTCTCCTGTACCCCTATAAAAGAGATAGGGTATGGAATCTCTGGAGACACAGAACAGAGGAGCTACAGATGTGAGGACATCAGTCTCAGGAAAAGGCAGAAACTAAGTACGGAGAACCCCTGTCCAGTTCCACAGCATCCACAGCCAGGCTTATTACTTCTCAATGTCTCCTTCCCTGATAAGCTAAAAACAAAACAGAAAAACAAAAAGTCTGCATCTCTGAAGTAAGAAGGAATGCTACAAAGAAAGGAAAACTTACAAGACAAAGACAGATCTCTTAAAGATTAAAAATATAACAACTGAAGCAGAAAAAATAGTCAATGAAAGAGTTGGGAGATACAGTCAAAGGAACAACTGAAAAAGAACTCAAAAGATAAGCACTGGGGAATCAGTCTAGAAGTCCAACATCCAAATAATAGGCATTCCGGAGAGAAGAATGAAAATAGTGGTCAGCAAATAATACAAGAAAACTTGACAGAAGTAAAGGACATAATCTCCAGTTTGAAAGGGCATACCAAGCATGTAGCTCAAGTAACAACAACAGCAACAAAAAACCTATACCCTAGTCCCGGTCGGGGCACCGGATTCTTTCCCGGTTGCCCCTCTTCCAGGCCAGCTCTCTGCTGTGGCCCGGGAGTGCAGTGGAGGATGGCCCAAGTGCTTGGGCCCTGCACCCCATGGGAGACCAGGAGAAGCACCTGGCTCCTGCTTTTGGATCAGCACGGTGCGCCGGCTGCAGCGCGCCAGCCATGGCAGCCATTGGAGGGTGAACCAATGGCAAAAGGAAGACCTTTCTCTCTGTCTCTCTCTCTCACTGTCCACTCTGCCTGTCAAAAAAAAAAAAACTATACCAAGGCACATCTTAGCATTAAACCTCCCTGAAGAAGAAAAGGATTAAAGAACACATACAAAGGAATTCTGAGGGTTTCAGTAAAACATACAATTTGGAGACTGTAGAAGATTTAGTTAAAGGGGTAAGGACAAGATGCAACAAATATCTACTCCAAGAAAAAAAGGTGACTATAAAAGAAAAGAAATGTAATCATACTATATTACTTGGCTTATCAGTGAGCAATGGTTACATGGCAATAATAACAAAGACCTTAAATAAGATATTAACCAGAAATGCCAGCATTGTGGCACTTTGGGACTGCTTGTGAAACTGGCATTCCATATCAGAGTGAAAGTTCAAGTCCTAGCTTCTCTGCTTCTGATCCAGCTTCCTGCTAACATGCCTGAGAAGGCAGTGGAGGATGACCCAAGTATTTGGGCCCTTGCCACCCACACAAGAGACCAGAATGGAGCTGCTGACTCCTGGCTTTGACCTGACCTAGACCTTTCAGTTGAGTCAACAAGTAGATAGAAGATTCTCTATCTCTCTTTCTCTCTCCCTCTCACTCCCCTACTCCTTCCTGCCATTTTGCCTTTGAAATAATAAATAAGTACATCTCTCTCTGTTTTTAAGGTTTATTTTATTTATTTGAAAGGCAGAGTGACAGTAACAGAGAGAGGGTGAGATAGCGAAAGAGATCTTTCATCTGCTGGTTCACTCTCCAAATGGCCACAATGGCCAGTGCTGGGCCAAGCAGAAACCAAGTGCCTAGACATCCATCTGGGTCTCCTATGTAAATGGCAGGGGCCCAAGCACTTGGGTCATCCTCCATTGCCTTCCCAGGTATATTAGCTGGAAGCTGGATCAGAAGCACAGCAGCTAGAATTTGAACTGGCACTCTGACATGGGATGAAGTGGTGACTTAACCTGCTGTACCACAACACCGGCCCCAAAAGTACATCTAAAAAAATATATATATAGTAACCAGAAATTGTGACAAACTATGTTGCAGAGGATAGGTAGAGAATAAGTGGTCTACACGAAGAAGAATTCTCAGCTGTGAATATTAGTAACACTGAAAATGTATGAGTAACAAGTCAGCAGTATATGAAGGAGTTAAAAGTGGAGTGAAACAGAGGAGACCCTGAGGACTACTGGGGACTTGTTGATTCTTAGAAACCATTTAGCACTATCTAACTCAAAACTATACTCATGTGTTCCTTTGCTATTATATAAAAATAATTTAAAAATAAAACTTGACAAAAAATGCCTACTCTATATTGTATATAGTGAACTCATTCACCCAGGACATACAGTGATAATACGATGAAGGTTTTCAGATTATTACAGGCCTCAAGACTGATGCCATGTTGTGCTGCTGTTGAGGAGTACCTGCTCCTACAGAGAAGCCTGCCTCTTCCTTAATGCACCAGTCTGACTCAGTCCTCAGAGTCCAGACTCCTTCCCCATGGGAAATATTCTGACTTCTGTGCCAGAGGTGGAAGAAGATGCTGCTTCCTGATGCCTAAGCCAGCATACACCACACTGCTCTTCAGCCCACAACCAAGCTCAGCCAAGACTCCAACATTCATAAAAGGCAGGTGCCACAGAAGCTAACATCCAGCTAGATAAGCTGGGATATAAGTCACCCTGAACTCACCTGTCACTCCCCTGTCATAGAGAGCTGAGCGTTAGATGCTCTGAAACAAGTCCCCCTTCAAAAAGTTCATGGAAAATGCAATTAAAATATAAATTTTGGACCTGTGTTGTGGTGCAGCAGGTTAAGCAGCCACGATGCCTGTATCCCATCCTGGAATGCAGGTTCATGTCCTGTCTCCTTTGCTATCAAGCTTCCTGCTAGTGTACCCTGGGAGGCAGCAGAAGATGGCCCAAGTGCTCTGGCACCGGCCACGCACATGGAAGACATGGGTGGAGTTCTAGGCTCCTGGGTTTGGCCTGGCCCAGCCCTTTCTTTTGTGGGCATTTGGAGGGAGTGAACCAGTAAGTGGAAGACATCTCTCCTGCTCTCTTTCAATTAGATGAAAACCAATATTTTTTAAAGCCTGCTTTAAAGACATGTGGTTCACTTTCACAAGTATAAACAACAGTATGAAGTATTATGTAAACACAATTCTTGCTCTTATTATGACTAACCTTTAGCAGCACTTCCTCTGAAGAAAACATAAACGTAATTCTCTTTTCTAGGAATCTTCCTCCGTTAAATATAGCATTTGTGGAGAAATCTAATGATCCTGTGCAGATATGGTAGCATATACAAAGACTGAGTCTTCTTACTAAAAGTAGATTCATAAATTTCTCTCCTGCTTTCCTGAGGTCTGTGTTTCAGTTCTTCCCGTTTCTTCAAACTCTTCTCTAGAAAGCCTGGCCTGGATAACAGCCTGATCCTCTGTGCCTTCTGTGTCCTTTGCTGGCTGCTCCTTTTCACTGCCCTCCAGACAAAAATGTTTCCCCCAGAAAGCTAGCGTGGGCTCCCTTTGTTGCTCTCTGCTTACTCCTTCTTTCAATCATTTCACATAGGTGCACAACAACTCCTATCAGAAAGCAAACTCACAAACTCTCTCAAGCTTTAAATTTGATTTTCATCTTTCTGTCTGACACCTTTATCAGAATTTTCTGGAAAAGTCAGATCCTTTTCTTGTTCTTTCCAACAATGACATCAACAACCTTGTTAGGCATGTCAGAATCATCTCATCATGCACAATCCTGCTTTCTCTGTAAATCCCTCATGGGCAGGGAGGTGCGAGATCCCAGAGATTCTCTTTGTGTGTGTATTCTTTTTCCAATCTCTTTCCTTTCCAAGCCGCTGATACTACACACTACACAACAAATCCAAATCTCACTCTGGAAAGCTACAATAGCCTCCTAATTTTGTTTCTTCACATTCTGTCAATTGCAACTTCAATCCATCCTGCTCTCAGCATGGCTTTGATCAGATTGTTCCTGGTTTGCAACGATCAATGGCTCCCTGTTGTCCTGTCCTGGCACGGGAGACCTTCCACATGGATGCTTCAAATCAGCAAACCTCACTGCTCCCTTATATATACTCTATGACTACACTCAACTAACATTCCAAGATATGCCTGACTTTGCCAGGTGGGAAAAGAAGGAGGGGGCTTGGATAATTAACCAGCTTGTCTCTGCCTCTCACCCCGTGTAGCCTTCAAGGCCCACGAAGCTTTCCTTGATTTCTCCACAACCATCCAATGTTCTTCTCTCCTTTACAACTGACCCTTCACAGCCCCATCTGTATATTTACATTTACATATTTTTGCTACATATTTTACTCTAATTGACAGCATAGTTGCTCATGTCCTGACTCATTCTCACCTCTTCCTCATAAGATTTTAAGCTCAAGTGCAGGAAAGCTGTCAAACTCATCTTTGGAGTTACTGCACCAGCCTCCACTTTGCACATGTACAAGCTAGAGAAATGAATGGAAACTCATGAATACTGCATTCAAATGCCTTTTTGAAGTTCATCAGATACACTGAATAACTTGAAAAATGAGGTAATCTCTATGATGACATATTACTTGGTCATAGGTTTGTAAACAATTAAGATAAAGAAAGTCTTGATTTGACTCAACTTCCATCAAAGAATTTTAAAAAATCTTGTTAATGACATAACAGTAACCAATTCCTCTAAAGTCTGCCTGAAATTCCCACATGGAATACTGAAACATGGAACAGTTGAAAAGAACAACAGTGTTTTCCCTGAGGGATTATTATTATCAATATCATCATTTGGTACAAGTGGGATTCTAGCCTCAGTATCCTATAGAATTTTAAATTCAGGGGCCGGAACTGTGCCGTAGCAGGTTAAGCCTCTGCCTGTGAAGCCAGCATCCCAAAAGGACATCGATTTGTGTGCTGGCTGCTCGTCTTCTGATCCAGCTCTCTGCTATGGCCTGGGAAAGCAGTAGAAGATGGCCCAAGTCCTTGGGTCCCTGCATCCACATGGGAGATTCAGAAGAAGCTCCTGGCTTCTGGCTTCGGATAGGCCCAGCCTTGGCCGTTGCTGCCATTTGAGGAATGAACGAGTGGATGGAAGACCTTTCTCTCTGCCTCTCCTTCTTTTTGTCTGTAACTCTAAATAAATAAATAAATAAAATCTTTAAAAAATTTTAAATTCAGCTGTGCTATTTTGTCGACTAAAAACGCCTCTAGACTTTGACAGCCCAGGGCATCCTGTTCTGAGTCCAGCCTAAGGCCACTGTGTTTGTTCTTAAACAGCAATAAATAAATGCCGTTTACTACACAACAGTGGCCATATTCTATTTGAAAGTGGAACACAGAACTGATCTCTGTGACAGATGTCAAGCTGGTCTGATGTTACCAAGTAACAGGCCCCAACTAAACAGCAAGGGCCTGTCGCCCTCCCTTGGACAGATACGTTTATCAGAGTGGAACTCCCACGAGTGACTGGGAGCCCCTCGACTAGGACCTGTTGAATTATTAAAGTCCGTTGACACCCTGCAAAGACGGTCTACTAGCAGTTAGCAACAGCACCTGCCCCAGAGCTTTGCGTGACTGACCTCAAACTTCCAACGTGCGCACAGCAATAGCTGCTCCGCCCTACTTTCCCAGATAAGTAAGTGTTCAGGCGTCCCATTTAGTCTGGGTTAAGGTGGAAGAGAAACGATTTTTAAACAAATTGAGTTAGGTTATGAAAATCAACCTGGCAAAAGGAAAAACGGACAACTCTCAATCTTAGGCAGGCAGGAAAACGAGTTGATGGCGGTTTCATCCCAAAGAATATGCCTTCCCGTCCTTTCCCGAGCTGTTTCCACAACACACTAATCTTCAGTAATAACTGAACCACATTCGCACGCAGTGCTCATTTTAAAGCAGAATCATTCCCTGCGGGATCTGCTCCCAGCCACTGATTTCTGTTTCTGTGTTCTACAGACCAGTTCAGCCAGGCCGGGCGCCAGCTCTGAGCCAGCCACGCACCGCCAAAGTGGGCGCTGTGGTGCGTCCCGGTGTCGCCCCGGAGGCCTCGGACCCGGGCAGCGGGCAGCCCGCGGGCAGTAGGGGGCGCTCCAGAACCTCGGTCCCCTCTCTGGTCGAACCCGGCTCTCCGCCCCGCCACCCTGTGTGTCCAAGTTCTGTACCTGGGTCGGTGTACTAAACTTCCCCCAAGACAGAAAATTCGGTGACACGCCTAAGGGACACACCAGAGGAACACAGAGCACCTCACCCCTGACAAGTTGATATCATTCTGTATCATCTCTGCGTCTCCCAACTGATCAAAGGCTGTCACCAAGGCTGGAAACTAAGCAAAGCCGCTTTTTCACACGCCACAGCGCCTACAGCTCTATCGCTTAAAAAAAAAAAAAAAAAGAAACGAAAAAAGAAAAAAGAAAGGGAGCAGCCACCGAACCCTGGGAACCGCAGCCAAAGTTAGCACTGAGGCGGCCCAGCGGCCGCCGCGCGCCCACTCGTTCTGCAGGAGACATGCGACGGCTTCGGTTCTGAGTCCCCTCCACCTGCGAACGGAACGCAGCGAGACCAGGCGCCCGGGCAGACCTTCGGCCCACACGCTGTGTCCCAATCCGTTCCCCCCGCTCCACCCCACTTCTCTGCCCCCGTCCCGACACGGGACCCAAGCTCCCAAGGCCGCTCCACGCCGGGACGCTGGCAGGAGTTCGAGGTTCAAGTGAGCGCCCGGGTGCGCGCGCGCCTCCCCTGCCTTGGCCCCCGGGCTCAGCTCGCGGACCCCACGTGCGTTTTTCCTCTGCCCCCCATGACGGCCGCGCGCGCGCGCCCCACGTCTGGCTGAGGGAGCGCCTGCCCGCCGGGGTGCGTGTCAGGTGTGTGTGTGTGCGCCCGTCTGCGGGGCTATCCCGGACGGCACCCCCGCCACGCCGTCGACGCCCCCCAAGTCCCTTCACAGAGCAGGAGCCTAGGGACGACCGCGGCCCGAGGTCTGCGCTCTCGAAGTAGCCCCAAGTCGCACTCACCGCGCCGAGCTCAGTGGGCTTGGGCACGTGGCAAAGCGACCCCAGACGAGCCTTCCCGCCCCCGCCCCAGGCGCCGCCCAGCCGAGGCGCGGACCCCGGCCCCGCGGGGTACTCACAGGTCCGGCCCGGGGGAGAAAGGCGGCGGGCAGAAGCCATGCGGCTCGCGCCGCAAGGGCGCCGAGCGCGGCTCCAGCCCCCCGTTGACGCCTCTCCAACCCCGGCGACGACGCTGCGGCTCCGCGCCTTCGTCCTCGCCCTCTTCCTCCTCCTCCTCCGGAGCTGGGAAGGTCACCCTCGCTTGCTCCTTGCACTTCCTGACCTTGGTGGACATCGCGCCGGCTGTGGTCCGAGCGCGGGGATGCCGGCCGCCGGCCTCCGCCACCGCCGCGGCCGCGCGGTCTCCGGGCAGCGCCCCTTCCCCACCTCCCGCAGCTCCAGGCAGCGCAGGGCGGGAAGGCAGGAGGCGAGGGCGGCGCGGCCGGAGATGGAGCAGTTAGAGGCGAGAGACGAAGCCGAGCCGCCGCCGCCCACCATCAACCCCTGGGAGCAGCCGCGGTGGCCGTGGCTGCGAGGAAGAAGCCCGGGGCGGAGCGGGGCGCGGGCGCGGGCGCGGGCGCTGGGAAGGACGCCCCGGCCCCGCGGTGGCGGCGGTGCCTCCTGCGCGCCGGTCTCCAGTCTCCGACAGCATCACTCGCTAGGACAGCATCGTTACTCGGGGCGAAGGAGAGCGAGGGTGGGGGAGAAGCAGTTCCTTATCAGACAGAGCTGCAGAGGGAATCCGGCCGGCAGGTGGGGAGGGAAGGCATTGGAGAACCCGCCCCGCCCGGCTTGCTGTCGCCTCCAGAGGACCCAGCGCCCCTTTGCATCTGCAGAGACAAGTTTCCCAAGAAAGGGAAGAGGAATCAACTGGCTTGTGAATTTTCCTGAAGTCGTATGACTCCGTTCAACTCTTCGGATTTGTTTCCAGAAGCATCGCTCATTGGTTGTGTTGCTCACTGCAAGACGTGGTTGAATCTACAGAGGTTTAAGGTTATTTCCCTGAACATCTTTGTACCCCAGAATAGCACTGCTTTAAACGCGCACGAGGCGTCGTTTGTTTTAGTGAATCTCCAAAGCGTCTGACAAGTTCGGTAAACTTTCCAAGAAATCGATTTCAGCAAAATTTAAAATCTTCTTTTTAAAACTTAAAAAGAAAAAAATGTGTCTTACGACCTAAGAGCAGTCGTTCTTCACGGAAGGAAAGTCTTAGGGATAATAAATGAATCCCTCTCTCCTTTTAGAAATGAGAAGGCAGAGGCCTAGCCAGCCTGAGTCAACTTGTCCAGTACTCAAGGTAGGTAGTGAGAAAGCTCAGATTAGTTCCAGGTGCCTGTGTTCTCCAAGATTTCCTATTGCCTCAAATAGGACTTTCCAAGTCCAACTTGGAGGGATCACAAAAATGCCAGACTTGCTAGGATGACATATAATAACATTTACCTATTTTTAACTGCATCCAGTTATACTGTACTTTTTTGAGGAACAATCCTCCCAATGTAAGCAAAACACAAGAAAGGAAATGTAGCTCGCTTACTCTCGCGTGCTCTCTCTCTCTCTCTCTTCTTCCCTCCCACCCCAACCCCCTTAAATAGAGATGTATTATTTATTTGAAAGGCAGAGTTACAGAGAGAGGGAGAAAGATCTCCATCTGGATCTCCCATGTGGGTGGCAGGGGCCCAAGCACTTGGGCCATCTGCTGCTGCTTTCCTAGGTGTGTTAGCAGGGAACTGAATCAGAAGTGGAGCAGCCAGGACACCAACTGGCACCCATATGGAATGCTGGTATCACAACGGGTGGCTTAACCCGTTGCTGTGCCACAGTGCCAGCCCCAAATGTAGCTCTTTTGAAATTAATTCTTAAAAAGTAAATAAGATCATCAGTATTTTGTTAAATAGATAATAATTCTGTATGTTTAAGGGAGCAATGATACTCATTTACACATTGATACAGGGGAAAATAGAATGACTCCTGTCCAGTACCACGCAGTTGGCAGCCTTTTGCTGTTTGCACCTGTGAACGTGTTGCAATGCTCACAGTGTAACCTGACAGTCCCCTTCGACCCCACCTCTGAACACCAGGGACTCTAAAGCAGCAGTGCCCTTCTCCCCCCAGCACCCTCACCTTCGTTCAGGTCCCTGTGGTCCTCTATGCCCCCTGCTTTCTCTGCAGCCTTCCTGTCTCAATGCCACTTGATTCTCTGCACACCAGAGACACCATGCTCAGAGCAAGTGTGATCAGGACTTTTCCTTTTGAAAATCTCTGGCGATGCCCCCACTGCTTTCAGATTTAAATCCAAACTTTTTTTTTAATATTTATTTTTTTTTGCTCAAGAGGCAGAGTTACAGACAGAGGGAGAGGCAGAGAGAGAGGCCCTCCATCTGCTGGTTCACTCCCCCATTGAATGGCTGCAACAGCAGAAGCAGGGTCAATCCAAAGCGAAGAGTCAGGAGCTTCTTCCGAGTTTCCCATGCGGGTGCTGGACCCCAAGCACTTGGGCCACTTTCCACTGCTTTCCCAGGCCATCAGCATGGAGCTGAATGGGAAGTGGAGCAGCCGAGACTCGAACTGTCACCCATATGGGATGCCGGAGCTACAGGCAGAGGCCCAACCTACCACACCACAGCACTGGCCCCTAATCCAAATTTGGCATGCCCCACTGACTCTAATTCTTCAGTCTCTGCTCTATCCTCCCTCTTTACACATTCTGAGTGCCGTTAGCCTGCACGTCTCATTCATTACCTGACGTTCTGGACATTTCCCTGCTTCCCTGCCTCTGTCACTGGTATCCAGGTCACTGACAATGTCTGTCTGTCTTGTCTCATCCACCTGGCAAACTCCCACTCTGCCCCAAAGACTTGGTTAGATGTGCCCCTCAATTTGGCAGCCCCCCTACATCCCAGTGGAGTTCCCACAGTCCTCAGTGCTTAGCTATTCTGTGCAGACCACAGTCTCACTGATCACAGCATATTGAACTGAACTCTGTATGTGGCTGTCTCCTCTTCCAATTGTGAATTCCTTGAGGGTGATTAGGGATCTTATTTGAGATACTTGCGTGATCATATTTTTGTGTTTGTTTTTTAAAGATTTATTTATTTTATAGGCAGAGTTAGAGAGAGAGAGGGAGGCAGAGAAATCTTCCGTCTGCTGGTTTACTCCCCAGTGGCTGCAATGACAAGGACTTAGCTAAGCCAACATCAGGAACCAGGAACTCCATCCTCATCTCCTACATGGGTAGCAAAGACCTAAGCCCTTGGACTATCATCTGCTGCCTTTGTGGGCCCATTAGCAGGGAGCTGGATCAGAAGCTGAGCAGTGGGGACTTGAACCAGTTCTCCCATACAGGATACCGTCATTGCAGGCAGCAGCTTAACCCTCTGCACCACAGCGCCACCCCTGGGGGCTCATCTTTCTGTCCTTGCCATTCATAGCTCAGTACTTAATGTACAGGATAAACTCAATACATGTTCTGTTGAGTGAACTCATGAAGCCTTCAGGTTGTTTATAACGATATTGACAAGCTCAGGAACCTGTCTTTACAGGGCTCTGGATAGAAGCTCTTTGGGAATGTTGGAGTCACTAGGTCTTACTATTAGAACATGCGTTATTTTCCTCAGGCTGTCATAACACAGAATCAAGGACTGGGTGACTTAAACAACATTTATATTTTCACAGTTCTCAGGGTTAGACATCTGAGTTCAAAGTGTCAGCAGGGCTGCTTTCTCCCAGGTCCTCTCTCCTTGGCTGGCAGATGGCTGTCTTCTCTCTCTGTGTCTTCAAATGGCCTTCCCTGTATGCCTATGTCCTAGCCTTCCCTTCTAAGGATGCTGGTCATCAGAATAGGGCCCACCCTAATCACTTCATTCTGCCTTCATTAGCTCTCTCAAGGCCAACAGCCATCACGGGGAGTTGGACCTTCAACATGTGAGTTGGGGTAGGGTTGTGGTTCAGCCCCTGACACTCACAACAACCCTTCTGCATGCAGGGAGCTGCTCCAGCCCAAGCCTGGTGCATTTATAGCCTTAAGAAGCAAGGCCCTGGAAGTTATGAAAACCCAGAGAGAAAACTAAAAGAAGCTCATTTTTAGATCAGAGGAAATTGTCAACTTTGTCCTATTTATTTATTTATTTATTTATCTATCAAAGACGGTTATTACTGCATATGCAAGTGTGTGGTCAGCTGTCCGTGTATTCATTAAATAAATGTTTGCTTAACTTACATTCAAAACTCAATTCTTATTTGGGGAACAAAAAAAAATTCAGTGTTCAAAGTATCCAGCTTTTCAAATGGGTTATTTTTCAAGAAGAGGTAGCCACTGAGGCGTTAGTGAGGCATAACTTCTGTGATAAGTCCAAGTAAAGTAAGAGATCTGTAAAAGCAACCTGGTAGGAGAGAATGGTCTCCAAATTTCCTCCTAAATCTGAGAAAATGCCATCCCTTCTGTGGAATCGGTTTCACAAACAGTGGCAAACCCTTTCTCCCCTTTGCCTGCCCGTCTTTATCCAGGGCTGTCTAATGAGAAGACAGTGTTGAGTAGTACTTCTTGCACTACAGCATGAAGGTTATGTCTTAGTGATTTTCTCAAGGGAGCAAGAGCATGGAGCAGGTATAATGTTCTAAACAGTGCATTGCTTCCCTACTTTTAATAACTGAAGTTCTCTCGGGGCCAGTGCCATGGCTCACTTGGTTGATCCTCCGCCTGCGGCACCAGTATCTCATATGGGAGCCAGGTTCTAGTCCCGGCTGCTCCTCTTCCAGTCCAGCTCTCTGCTGTGGCCCGGGGAAGGCAGTGGAGGATGGCCCAAGTGCTTGGGCGCCTGCACCCACATGGGAGACCAGGAAGAGGCACCTGGCTCCTGGCTTTGGATCGGCTCAGCTCTGGCTGTGGTGGCCATTTGGGGAGTGAACCAGTGGAGGGAAGACCTTTCTCTCTGTCTCTCTCTCTCACTGTCTGTAACTTTGCCTGTCAAATAAATAAATAAAAATAAAAAAGCCAAATGTTAAATTAAAAAAAAAACCTGAAGTTCTCTTATAAGTGGGTTTTGTTTTTGCTTTCTTAAAGTAACCTTACATCATGAATTTTGTTAACAACAAAAGAAAATACAGTGTCTCTGAACAATTGAAGCCCCAAGGGTGGCATCTTTGACCTTATCACTAGCGTTATCAATATTATTAATATTATAGTACATTTTACCCAGAATTTACAGTGTCCAGTAAGCCATTTATCATGATATGTGTACTTCTCTTACTGGACAAGGAAGCCCCAGGCAGTTCCCTAACTTAAAATACATGTTATGAAAATTTCTCCATGAGTCTGAACTTTGGCACTCAAAATTTATTTTATCATCAAAATAGTTATAAATGATGGTGGTATTTCTAAGATGGTTAATAAACTTGTTTCAGTGATGGAATACAGAGATACTTAAGAACAAATACTCTAGGCCAGAGACCTGCAATCAAGTCTCCCCTCACTGCTCCCAAGCTCCATGACCTTGGGGAACTTACTCAACCTCGTGGAGCCTCTAAAACATGAAGATATCATCACAGTACCTATTTCACAGGACTGCTATAAGTATTTTATATCAATGGCACTTAACACTATGCCTGGGAGCTAACATGGCAAAGTGGGTTAAACAACCACCTGTGATGCCAGCATCCCATATGAGTGCTGGTTTGAGTCCTAACTGCTCCTCTTTTGATCCAGCTCCCTGCTAATGCACCTGATCCAGCAGTGGGAGATGGCACTGGGAGACCTGGATGAATTTCTGACCGTTGGCTTTGGCTTGGCCTCACCCTGACCATTGTGGCCATTTGGGGAATGAACCACCAATGTAAGGTCTCTCTCTTTCTCTCTCTCTCTGTCTGTCTCTTCCTCTTTCTCTCTCCGTAATTCTGCCTTTCAAATAAATAAATAAATGAGTAAATAAATAAACCTGGAAAACAGAACTGTGCCCAGCATAGTAGGTGCTATGTGTCAGCTATCATCAGTTCAGTCTTGTGCATTATAGAGTTAATGATAACAGTCTGAAGTCTAGGTCCTAGAACTAGCATCTCTCCTGTCTGATCTTGAAGCCACTCCATCATAGCCTTTGCCAGATTGTAAGACAGTTGACTTGTCTGTCTCCACTGGGCTTTGAGTTCTTCTAGGGGCAGGAACAATGTCTTATTTGACCTTGTCACACAGGCATAATCATAAAGCTGGAGATATAGCGAGTGCTCAGTACATGGAAACTGATAATCATAGCAGTGGCGGTTGCAACAGCAGACATTAGATAAATGTTTGTGAATATTTGAAATCCAGGAGAGGGAGAAGGAAGAAGAGACGGTTCTTCCTCTGCTTTGGGTACCCTGCCAACTCCAGGGAAAATCTGAGAATGGGCAAAGCTTCTCTTTGGCATCTCACTGCTCTCTCTCCATCTTTTTCTACACTAGTATGATACACAGCCTCCCTGGCACCTATGGACTCAGTGATGTTGTAATCCTCCCAACAATGTTATCTCTTAGGCTAGCTGTACCCCAGATGCTCTGTGGTTCACATTTACCCTTCTATTTCCTGCCAGGCAAATTGCTCTTCCTTCAGGGCAGCCAGTGCACATAACTGTTAAAGGGGAAGTGTCTTCTACAAAGTCACACAAATGTGCATGAACACCTAGCAGTCAATGCTGCAAGGGATTTACATTTTTAAAAAACCTCCAGTAACAGGAGGTTACTATCCACTTGGTGGATACTAGCTGTGTGTTAAATTGAAGAGAAAGGAAGATGCTTTGAGGGGAGGCAAAAAAGGTGAAGGTGCCCAGTAGCAAGCCAGACTTGAGTCAACTCCTCTGTAGAGGTTCTGACTTTTGTTTTCTCAGCTACTGAGGTTTTAATTCCAACCAACTTAAATTTTCCCCTTCTCCACCCCATCAATATCTGCCAACAACATTTTCAAGAAAGGTTCCCAAGTTGAGGAGGGAATGGAAAATAGGATAAAAGACAGAGCTGGGTATCTAATGTGAGTAAAGTCTCAATCTTGAGAAAATAGAGATAGAAACTTAGGATACTTGGGAGACAATTCTCCTTGAGGATCTCACATTTCTCTACATCTCATGAGCAGAACAATGTCTACCTTTGTTCTGAAATATCTTTCCAAGGACTTATGTTTTTTATGATGATGATGAACAGTCTTGGAAGAGAAAGAGTTCCTCTTTGGAGAAGAGAGCAAATATGTTTACTCTCTGCTGTAATAAGGATAGTGCTTTCCCTGCAGGCAAAGGGAAAACAGGCTTATCAGGCCATTATAGGAGATTCAGGTTACCTGACCATGGCTTTCCTCTGTTGCAGTGCAACCCACTGCATATGCAGGTGTCCTCTGGCCCTCTTCCTGGCCCTCTGTGGGCATTTAGAGAAGGGGAACTGGCACAAATGCTGACACTCTGGCTACAACTACTGCTATGTGTAATCAACTGTTCTTTGTCTTGTGCCTAGGAGTTTTATGCCTCCTGCCAGCATCCATGAAACCATGACTGACTACCTTGTTAATTCACAAGTAGGGTAAAATCTCAGACCTTTCATAGTTCTTGACAATTATTGCATTTCACAGATGAAGAATTCATGACTTTCCCCAGAGCAGAAAACTCCAAGAGTAAATTAGATTCTTAAAGAGGTTGTAATAACTTTCCCACGTGACTAAATGCATTATTAATCAATTTTTCTGTGCCCCAGTATTCTTTTGCATGCCTGCTAATACAATCTTTTGGTGAAATCAGTACCAGAGAGAATCAATGCTCTCTACCTAGCAAGATATGGACTTGGTAAGCACTTAGGGCTTTTTATTGACAATCTTAAGAGTGACTAGACTCTAAGTCTGCTACTCAAGGCTTAAAACACTGTTGTGTTTGGGGATTTGAGAAAAAGTGGGGTGGATGCTTAGTGTTCATTTCCTCAACCTCTCTGTGTGAACACACAGAAATCAAATCTGTCCAGCCTCTATTTTTGGCAAGGTTAAGAACAACTCTACTTCTTCCTAATCCTTGTGATCCCTGCCAACCCTCTTCCGAAAACTATTTAAAGATGTGTTCCTCAAAGTTATATTTGTCCTTCCTTGAGGGAGAAGAATACCAATCACGTTTAAATGGGATACTGACAGCGATGGGTCATATAAATTATACATCAGAAAGGAAGGTAGGGAAAATAGTATGGTTTAATCTTTCCACTCATTGTACTTTTTTTAAAACTTTTATTTAATGAATATAAATTTCCAAAGTACAGCTTATAGATTACAATGGCCTTTTCCCCCCATAACTTCCCTCCCACCCGCAACCCTCCCCTCTCCCGCTCCCTCTCTCCTTCCGTTCACATCAAGATTCATTTTCAATTATCTTTATATACAGAAGATCAATTTAGCATATATTAAGTAAAGATTTCAACAGTTTGCCCCCACACAGAAACACAAAGTGTAAAATACTGTTTGAGTACTAGTTATAGCATTAAATCACAATGTACAGCACATTAAGGACAGAGATCCTACATGAAGAGTAAGTGCACAGTGACTCCGGTTGTTGACTTAACAAATTGACACTCTTGTTTATGGTGTCAGTAATCACCCTAGGCTCTTGTCATGAGTTGCCAAGGCTATGGAGGCCTTTTGAGTTTGCCGACTCTCATCATATTTAGACAAGGTCGTAGTCAAAGTGGAAGTTCTCTCCTCCCTTCAGAGAAAGGTACCTCCTTCTTTGATGACCTATTCTTTCCAGTGGGATCTCACTCGCAGAGATCTTTCATTTAGGTCATTTTTTTTTTTTTTTTTTTTTTGCCACAGTGTCTTGGCTTTCCATACTCATTGTACTTTTACCTTCAATGAGATGAGATAAAGTTGTTTCTTATTTGTGTTAATTCTACTGGGGCAGAATCCTTAGGACATATTTTAAAGTGCCGATTAAAGCCTAAGTGCAGTTCTCTTTATTTTGCCAGCTCACAGAGCCCTTTATGTCAAATTCATTCCGTGGTACAGACACATCTCATAGGTTTCGAATGTAACCCATCCCAAAGTTTGAATTGCTTGGTAATAGACTTAGGATAGGTCTGTTAGTCTCCCTATTCCTGGGTCAGTGATTAACCACTTTGCCTTCTTTTGTTTTGTTTAGAAGCACTACTATCTTCTCACCACCAGTGGATGCAGTGAGACCTGCTCTACTGATGCCCCAAGTCCAACCAGAGAGGAATTAAGAGGAGGGAAAGTGAAGCTCACTTACACTTTCTGGATACATAAAAGACAATGTTTCTCCATAGCTTTAAGCCATGTACTTTCTGTCTCCCCATCTCCCATTAGATGTCTCTAATCTTCAAATGTAACTCCTTCATCCTTTAACAGTTAATATTATGCAACTGTGCTCAGGTAAAACCAAAGGAAAGAGAAACAGGAGAAAAGACTTCAAATGTTCTCTGCTCTTCTCTGTATTTACCTGGAATAACTTACCTTAAAAATGTATGAAATACTTATACAGGATGCGCAATGGTGTTATTTTAATGCAAATTTTGATTAAAAGTTAAAATATAATATATTCACACAGAACATAGAAATATGTAACTCAACTATTAAGACTTCTGACCAGACATTATAATCATGCCTGCAAAGATTTTAGGGCTAAAGGAAAGAGAAGAGATTATACTATCCAAAAAATCATGAACCACATAGAGTTGAAACATGTTTTCAAGGAGACCTTATAATGCTTGACTCCCCCTGCACTGTCCTGGTCAAACTTTCATGCATATACATGACTCTGTCTTCATTACATAAGCACTTTTAAAAAACGCAATCCACTTGCCTCTATAGATTTTTTTAATGCAATAAATCCTTCCACAGAAGAGGTTTAGATGCCAAGAAGAAAATTTCATGGTAAGGCCTACATCTTAATCAATGAGCCAAGTCCTGGAGTAACTGCCCTTATAAAGAAGGTTGTTGCACATCTCAGTGATGGAATAAGCACTGAAAGAACATTAAGTGATGTCTCTGAGGGTTTCAGGAAAGCACTGATGTCCAATGCACCAATATCTTCAAGGATTAGAAAAGTCCAACTAACCATGTAAAAACCCAACTCAGTAAGCAATTGAATTCTTATTGAAAATGTGTGCTTTTGAATACAAGCCTTGAATGGAGTTATAATTGTGAGTTGAGGGGGCCAGTATTGTGGCACAGCAGGTTAAGTCCATATGGGAGCACCAGTTTGAGTCCCAGATATTCTACTTCTGATACAGATCACTGCTAATGCACAGAAGAGGGCCCCAGTGTTTGGGCTCCTGCCACCCAAATGGAAGATCCAAATAGTGTTTCTGGTTCCTAGTTTCAGCCTTGCCCAGCCCCAGCCATTATGGCCATTTGGTGAGTGAACCAGTGGGTGGAAGATCTCTGTGTGTCTCTCCCTCTCAATCACTTTACCTTTTCAATAATAAAATAAATCTTAAAAAAAATTTGTGAGTTGAGGATGAGATTATAGGATAAGAATCTATGTTAATAAGGATATGTTAATAAGGATCTATGTTATTTTATTGCAAACCAAAAAGGAGACAGGTTATATATTTTTGTATGCAAAAGCAGGAGAATGGTATAAAGTATAACTGCAAAGTGTCAACTTTGAATCTTGATTCAGTCATTTCTCCTGGAAAAGGAGCTTTGTCCAATGGACTTTGTTGGCATCATATGAAAGTAATATTTTTTGCATAGCCCAAGAACAGCAATCAAAGACTTTTATCTGCATCAAACAATTCCTACACACCAAAGTCTTTCTTATAAAAGTTCTACTTTAGTCATCGCAACTGAGCAACAAAAAGGAGTCATTTCCTTGGGATCCTTTGTTTGTTTTATGTGGACTTTCCTCAATCAACTGTTCAGCTAGCAGCTTGAAATTCCAAAATCCCCAGGGAAAGAGAGGTTTCTTGCACGCCAGAAGGAGGATGGCAGGCTCCCAAACCATAAATGGCTCCAATTTTCATGTAAAATCAGCTTAGTGAATCACAGGTGGATTTTTACCAAAAATGCATTGACGGGCTTAAATAATCTGCTCAACCTTGGCTAGAAATATGATGTACACTGAAGCCAAATACATTAAAATGCCCACAAAGACACTTCTGGAGATAATTCAGCCAAAACCTAATATCCAGAAATGAATTGACTTCAGGAAGAATAATAAAAGCTCATAATGAGCACTGAGAGACACTAAGGATTTATGTATCAGAACTGTTATGGGAAGGAAAATGGAATATTCCAGCTAGAATAACTTTGGGGGAGAACATATAAGAAGATTGTACTCATAGTTTAGATCTGCTTTCAAGGATTACTTTTATATAAATGCAAACTTTAAAATAAAGTTCAAAGTAGAGAAAAAAACCCAGCAGTACCTTAGAGAATTTAAGATCCTAAAGTAGTCATGTGGTCATTAATGAAATGATTTTAAATACACAAAATCTAAGCCAGATGTATCATTTGAGACAGTCATGACCAGAGTCTACATGTTTTCTCCAGAATCTCAAATCATCATCATCATCATCATCATCATCATCATCATCATTAGTAGAAGCATCAGTTATTTTTTTCCTACAATTTCACACTGTTTGGAATGGAGTAAGCACCTGTAGGATGATGCTGTGGAGACCTAAAATGAACTCATAGACAGAAGCTCTGTGACTTTCAGTGGAGTTACATTCTCATGAACCTATTATTAAGTTGGAAATAACCTATGTTGAAAACGCATTCAATAGATGTAACACACCGAACACCATAGCTATGCATAGACTACACTAACAATGCCCAGAACACTTACGTTAACCTACAGCTTGGCAAAATCCTCTAACACATAGCCTATTTTGTAATAAAATGTTGACTCACGTGATTTGTTGAGTATAGTACACAGTGGAGCACAGTCCTGGTGGCTTCCCCTCACATTCCCTAGGTTGCAGGACTGACTGGGGTCTGTGGCTCACTGCCTAACAACACAATGGCATATCATACCAAATATTGCTACCATAGGAAAAAGCTGTAAAAACCCAAAATTCAAAGTGCAGTTTCTACTGATGCATGTATCACTTCTACACCATCATAAAGAGGAAAGATCTTACATCCAACCATCACAAGTCGGGGGCTCTATATAAAATTCAAGTTTGAGTTATCAGCCTTACCTCCCATTACCTCTCCTTTGAAATGCTGTGTGTGTTCCCTCTGCCTGTGCCCTTCTCTAGATGTCTGCCCGGCAAACTCTTCATCCTTCAAGTCTCAAAAATCTCTACTTCCTTGAAATTCCCTTCTTCAAGGTAAGGTCATCATTACCCTTTTGCTCTTGAAATAAAACCACCACCATATCTTGGTCAAAAACTGGATGCAGACTGTGACCATACTGAAATTCTTTAAATGAAGGAAACAAGCAAAACCAGCCACACCAAATCAGAATTGAATAGGTGAATCCATTCTAATTGTTAAATGTTTAAATAAACTTAAAGTAGAGTAAAATCTACAGATCCTTCTCATCCTCCACTCCCCTCAATCCTACTCCGGTCCTCAGAAATAACTGCACTACAGAGTTTGGGCTTATTGCTTCAGGCTTTTTTCCTACATAATCAAATACCTTGCTTCCACAGCATTGAAGAGCATGACATTGGAGACAGGCTGCTTAGTCATCATATACTATAAGGTGTTTGAAAGTTATCTGATTGCCACATGAGAGCCTTTTACTGGAAGATTCCTAAAAATTTTCAGTCAAAGTGTGTAGCTTAGTCCTTTGATATCTGTGCAGGATTGGTTCCAGGACCCCTGGCAGGTACTGAAATTCACAGATGCTCAAGTCCCTTGTATAAATGGCATAGGCTTTGCCTACAACCTAAGGACATCCTCCCATATACTTTAAATTATATCCAGATTACTTATAATGCCTAACATAATGTAAATGTATTGTAAGTAGTTTTACTGGGGGCTGGTGCTGTGGTGTAGCAAGTAAAGCTGCTGCCTGAGATGCTGGTATCCAATGTGGGCACCAGTTCAAGTCCTGGATGTTCCACTTCCAATCCAGCTCTCTGCTAATGGCCTGGGAGAGTAGTGGGGGATGGCCCAAGTGCTTGGGTACCTGTTACCCAGTGGGAGACCCAGATGAAACTCCTTGTTTGAACCTTGCTCAGCCTTGACAGTTGCAGCCATCTGGGGAGGTAAACCAGCAGATGGAAGACTTCTCCTTCTCTGTTTCTCTCTCTCTATTTGAGTCTGACTTTATAATAGGTAAATAAATCTCAAAAGAAATAGTTATACTGTATTTTTTAGGGAATAATGATAAGGGAAAAAAGTCTGTACATATGCAGTGCAGATTCAACCATCATAGGCCTAACTACATAGCACACATCAGCAACAAAACTTTTTTTAAAATTTTCAACCCACAGTTGATTGAATCAGCAGACACTGGGGCTGAATATATATGTTTTGTGTTTGTTTATATGCTTACAAATTACCCTCTACTGAGGATGTGATAATACAAATTCCCACCCAGAGAGAGTCAAGACAGTACAGCACACACTGAAGGAGACACATCTACATGGGTCGCATCCCCTGGTCAGCAGGGTCAAGAAGCCTCTGAGGCAGCGCTTCTCCTGGGCTCCTCACCTAACCCCTGAGGCCACAATGAAGCTCTGAGTATCCTCTCTTCTTTCCCTGCTGCACCCTAGCCACTCAGGCTTCCCAACGGCACCAGGTCTGCCTAAGTCTGCTGAGACCACGCTAACTGGGCCTTTCACCTATTTGTGTACATCACTCCTCACAGCAGCTCCAGACTCCAGGGCACCCTCTCCCCTCACCTCTGCCTTCCAGCCCTGTTTCCCATAGATTCTTTACCAACTTCCCAAGTCCCTTCCATTGCTTCTTCTGGAACTCAAACTCCATCATCAGCAAAATCTGCTGCATTTTCAACCTCTTTTCTGAGATCTCCCCTCACCTTCTTGCTCAACAGAAAAGCTGGAGGTCTCCTGAGGGTGGTTCTCCCCCTCCAGCCTCATGGTCCATTTCTGTTTAGGGTCTTAAATAGGTCTTTTTAAAATTTTATTTATTTATTTTAAACTTTTATTTAATAAATATAGATTTCCAAAGTACAGCTTTTGCATTACAGTGGCTTTTTCACCCCATAACTTCCCTCCCACCCGCAACCCTCCCATCTCCTGCTCCCTCTCCCATCCCATTCACATCAAGATTCATTTTCAATTATCTTTATATACAGAAGATCAATTTAGCATATATTAAGTAAAGATTTCAACAGTTTGCACCCACACAGAAACACAAAGTGTAAAGTACTGTTTGAGTACTGGTTATAGCATTAAATCACAATGTACAGCACATTAAGGACAGAGATCCTACATGAGGAGTAAGTGCACAGTGACTACTGTTGTTGACTTAACAATTTGACACTCTTGTTTATGACGTCAGTAATCACCTGAGGCTCTTGTCATGAGTTGCCAAGGCTATGGAAGCCTTTTGAGTTCACCAACTCCGATCTTATTTAGACAAGGTCATAGTCAAAGTGGAAGTTCTCTCCTCCCTTCAGAGAAAGGTACCTCCTTCTTAAATCGGTCTTTTTGCTCTTTTTGTTCTTGCTCTAGACTTTTCCCTTCCCTCCTCTCCAAATTTGAATCCAATATCACAAATGATATTATCAACTAACCTTCATTGTTGCAATCATCTATCCATGAGCCACTCCTAATTTCTCTATGGTATGAACCCCTGGTTCATTGTCACCCTCTCCATTACATCTCCTATATTAATTTTTGAAGGTTTGGTACATAGGTAGATGATTTTTGCAACAGCCTGGCCTCTCAGTTTCTTGAATTCCTTTCATGTATCTCATCTTACAGCCTACCTTAGTCCCCACTCTGTGATCATACCTTTGAATTTGTCAGGACCACTCTCTAAACCCCCCACTAATCTCAATTTCCTGTATTTCATTCTCTGACCTCACACCCCCTTTAGATGCGGCTCATTCTCCCAAGTCTAGCAATCCTTCAGTCTTCGCAGAACCTCCAACACAGTGATCCTGCCCTTTTTTCTATCACACATAGCCCTTAACCCAGCTTATATCCATGATCATTCCTTGCATGATGCTCTCAAGTCTTGCCTCAATTCACTGCCTTATATTCTCTTGGAAATACCAACTCTGCTATGCCACGCCACTACTTGTACAGCCAAATGACTTGGAGGAAAACACACAATGGGCAAACCAAGAATATCAAGTGCAGGCTCATAGTGCCTGACCATTGTAATGGGAAGGCAGTAGGAGATGGAAGCAAGTAGAAGAGTTATTCTTTTTTTGGGGGGGGGGGGGAGGATTATAACGTGTGTTAACTCTATAGAGTGGCAGAAAAACATATACTTAAATATGCAATATTTGTGAGCAATTACTATTGCTTTTACAAATCATCTTACCTTTAGGATGCTACTCTTGAGGATAAGGACTGTCACTCAATAAATTACTCAGGAATTTAATTTTGACCAGAACATTCATTAGCTATAGCAAATTATGTGAACTGCCAAGGATGTAGGATAAGTAGGGCAGGGTGTGACCCTGGTGGAATGGAAACAAGTACTTCTTAAATACGGTTTATTTAAACATTACCTTCTCTCAACCTCCACAGTCTTTATGTTTTTGTTAAGCAGTAACTGCTTAAATGTATAGGGCTAGATTAAAGTGTTTACTGCTGCGAATATTTGTAACTTCTTCAGAGCAAAATTCTTAGATTCTTTATGAATGTTACTGTCCCATGGCCTGAATGCCTTTAGTTTTTTATCTTATTGTTACTTTCTTTTATTACTCATATTTGTTAAGCCACACTTAACATTTACAGTATAAAGCTACCTTGGGAGCAAAGGACCAAGTTGGATAAGAGGTAGGTAATCTTAGCAGTAATTCTTTCCCCTTAAACCTTACTTTATCAAAGTATTTTCTCCTATAAAGTTTTAGGATTGAAAAAAAGATCACCAGCTACTGGAATGCCTAACTGATGCAAAAGAGTCAAAATAATTAGTCCATGAACGGATGCCTTTAAATGGTATGTCTGAGTTATTTTTGAGTGTTCTTCATCATTTGTGTTAGTGATGGAATTATTAAAATACATTGATGCTGCCATGTGACAGATAGCCCCAGTCTCATACTTTACAATTAAGTAAGTAATCATAATCCAGAATTTTATGGTTTAAAAAAGCCACACATTTGTTGCCTGTGACAGAAGAATGAAATTGATCAATGATCACCTATCAAGGTATTGAAGCATTTATGCAGTTAATTTAGAATGCACTTGTCTTCAAAGTTTCCTGAATTAGCAAATATTTTTTCTGATATTTCCTTTTTTATTTTTTTGACAGGCAGAGTTAGACAGTGAGAGAGAGAGAGAGACAGAGAGAAAGGTCTTCCTTTTTCCGTTGGTTCACCCCCCAAATGGCCACCACAGCCGCGGCACTGTGCCAATCCGAAGCCAAGAGCCGGGTGCTTCCTCCTGGTCTCCCATGCGAGTGCAGGGCCCAAGCACTTGGGCCATCCTCCACTGCCTTCCCGGGCCACAGCAGAAAGCTGGACTGGAAGAGGAGCAACCGGGACAGAACCGGCGCCCTAAGCGGGACTAGAACCTGGGGTGCCGGCACCACAGGCAGAGGATTAGCCTAGTGAGCCGCGGCACCAGCCCTCATATTTCCTTTTAGTAACTCACTGGGATATGGTAAGTTGTGTGGAAAATAAATACTGTATTTTGTTTGCCACATTGTTAAATAATGCAAGGTTTTGATTTTCTGTAATCATTTTATACTCTAAAGAAGAAGTTAGTTTATTAAGACAGACTTCTTTTTGTAAAATCTCAGCATCTTCTTACACTTCAGATCTCAAGAGACTAGCAATTTCTCTGTGTGAAAATGTCAAGTATGCAATAGATGATATATAAACCCATTTAATTCTGTTCTTTCTCTCGTGTTCATGAGACATCTGATTAATTATGGTGATGTGTAATTGACATGATATGAACATGGATATTCACAGAATACTTTATAATAGAAAAAAATTAAAAGTGAAACAATATTGATGTTAAACAGGATTCCTGATGTTACAATGCTCTGAAGACTGAACTACCACAGAAGTCATGTTATGGAAGAACATTCATTGACATGGAAAAGTTCATAATACCCAGTTAGTAAAAATTGTCAATATGCATAATTTTATGCCATTAACCCCATTACAAACCAACACAGCAAAAAGACTCCAAGAATTCACACCTATCTTTAGGGGCAGGAAAGGAGGAGAGCTGCTTAGAATTTTAAATTGTCCTTTATTTTCTGTGTTTTTAATGTTTCTCCACTGACCAGCTACATCTTCTTTAAGCAGGAAAGAAATTTTAATCTAACTGTTCAATTTAGTTTAATTGCATTTTCCAAATCAATCAAAATTTATTAAATATTAATTGAGTGCAAGACATTGTCAGAAGATATTTTAAAAAAAATTTCTCCTACAGTAAGGGAACATCTAGCCATCTTTTGAATAATTGGATGTAAAGATATAAAATGTTAAAAAAAAATCAGTTAGGGTTGAACAGCAAGTCAGACCAGGCATAGAGGGTTGACAAACACATGATTAATTAAATGGACAGTTATTGCTAAGGAATCACTTGTCTGCTTTACATTTCTTTGTTTCATCTGACACAATATGAATCTAACCAAGTCACACTTTTTTCTTTCCTAGTTATACATAAACCTGGTTGTGTTTCACTGATGACATCATTATTTGTGAATAATCCCATTCTTGAGTTCACTTTCTGTGCCGTTTAGTAGAGTGTGGAACCTCTTAATTCCTTACCTGCAAGCCATTCAGTAGCATGTAAGAACTTCCCAGTGCATACTGAACATTTCAATTTGTCTGAGACTCTAATTTACATACAGGCTATAAACTTTTCTTCCATCTCTAAGTCCTGATACGGGTTAAGAGACAAGGGAAGTCCAGTAAGCTAATTAGTCATTGAGTCAATGTATATTTCTCTCTCTTTTCTTTTTTAGATTTATTTATTTAGAAGAAAATGCAACAGATAGAGACAAGGAGAGAGAGAAAGAGAGAGAGAGAGAGTGAGAGAGAGAGAGAGAATGAGAGACAAAGAGAGATATGTTTCATCTCAAATGGCTGCAATGACCAGGGGTGGACCAGGCCAGAGCCAGGAACCTCATGGGTGGAGGGCCCAAGTACTAGGACCATCTTCCACTGTTTTTCCAGGTGCATTAGCAGGGAGGTCGATCAGAAATGGAGCAACCCAAACTCAAACCAGCACCCATAGAGGATGCAGGCTTTGCAAAGTGGAAGCTTAACCCACTGTGCCACAACACTAAACAGTTATTTCTTGAGAGGTATAGAGGAGGCATGAAGACACAAGGCAGCATTCAGCCTCCGAGGCAGAGAACTAAAGCTGACTGAATGGAGGGACTTAAATGGAAATTAAGGACCCTGTCATTGGTTGTTTCCCCCTCAGCATTTAGCCATGTTTGCTAGTTTCTTCCCATAAGAAAGACTAAGAATGAATTATTGTCAGTCCTTGGAGCTAATTCCACTGCAAAGCAATACACTACTTAGAACCAATTGAAAAAAAACACCATTTTTATCTAGAAAACCAGAAACTAATGGTTTAAATTTCACTTAATGTTACCTATGGGGTAGATAACACAAATAATTATCAAATCATACTTTTCTGTTAATTGTATAGATTTTCACAGAACTCCTTTCATAGTGATTTTCAAAAACCATGTGTGAGAATTATGAGTGTGTCTTTCCTCCCAGAGGGGACTCACAGAAGATAAATTTAAAAGGCAGTACAGTGGAAGTGGTAACAGCGTCTTAATGACATTTCTTCATGCGTGATAAGTGAGAATGATACAGGGACAAACATTTCCCCACAACACCATGGATTACATTTTTCTAAGAAAATTTAATTTTTTCCACCTTATTAGGGAAACCTTCCTGCTGCCTTCCTTTTCTGCCTCCCTCCCTTCCTTCTGTCCTTTCTCCCTTCTTCTTTTTTTCTTTCTTTTCTTCCAACAAACTGCATACACACGTTTGAAACAAGATGTCTACAGTTAGTGCTGAAGAATGAGCATGTCTTTTTTCCACTGATTTAACAAATAAAAGGTGTATAAATTGTGTTCTCTGGAGACAAAAGAAATACAGTTGATCAAAGGAAAACAACAGTAGTCTCCCTATTGAAACAGAAACTTGGGGTTGGAATGTTTGGCGCAGTTGTTAAGACAATGCCTACATCCCTTCTCAGAGTACCTGGGCTCAAGTCCTGGTTCCTCTTCTGATACCAGCATTCCTACTATTGTGCACCCTGAGGGGCAAAAGTGATGGCTCAAGTGCTTGGTTCTTGCTACCCTTGTGGGAAAGGCAGGTTGAGTTCCTGATTCCTAGCTTTGGGCTACCCCAGCCCAAGCAGTTGCAGGCATTTGGGGGAGTAAACCGGTGAATGGAAGATCTCTGTGTCTGTCTTTCTGCCTTTCAAATAAATAAGAATAGGTAGGCCAAAAACAGGTTGAAACAGAAGTCTTCAACAGCTCCTTTGAAAACTAAAAATAACTTTTTGAAACTAAATATAGTTTAGCCAATGCATACTTTATTCAGGTAACACATTTTGTGTAAAAAATGAGATCACTGTTTTCCCATAATACTGGGAAAATATTTCTCTGAAATAAAAATCTTTCTTAAAGGATGACTTTCTAACATCACATTCACTCTTGCTCAGTTCTACACTTATTAAAACACCCAAATAATACATCTAATGAATACATTATTATTTGCATAAAATAATATTTATCAAGCAACTTTCTATGCCTGAAGTTAGAAATTCCATTATGCAAAAGTTGTGCCAAAGCAGGTTAAGTTCCTGCTGGAAACACTGGCATCTCTTATCAGAGCACTGGCTCGAATCCAGGCTGTTCCACTTGCAATCCAGCTTTCTATTGCTGCACGTGGGAAGGCAGTGAATGATGACCCAAGTGCTTGGATCCTGCTACCCACATGGGAGACCTGGACAGAGTTCCAGCCTCCTGGCTTCAGCTGGCCCAGCCTTGGCTGGCTATTGTTTCCATCTGGGGAATGAACCAGTGGATGGGAAATCTCTCTCTTTCTATATATATATCTGTTGCTCTGCCTTTGAAATAAATTACTCTTCTGAAAAATTTTGCTAATCAAATAACTGATGGGATATAGATAAGCATTCTCCCAAGTAGTTTGCCCCAGAGTCACCAGTCATTACTTATATTATTCTGAAGTAAATTTAGGATTTTTCTTTAATAAATGAGTTGCTTTTTCCCTGCTAACTTTTGTGAACTGAACATTCTTGTTATATTCTTACCTGAAAAATTAATAAAGTCCTGAATAATTTCGTGAGCTCTAAATTTCAAGAGAACAAGAGGAAAAAAAAAAAAAGAAGTTATGATCTTTTCAAGGGTACTCCCTGGCTCTAGAGACATGAGAAATAGGTGCAGGTGTGTGTATTGAGGGCGTGGGAGGAAAAGCACTCTGTGGCAAAGGCCCAGGACATCAGAACCCAGGTGTTAGGAGCACCTTGCCCAACACCATCATTTTACATGGGAGAAGCAGAATGAGATGGCCATAGGCAGAAGCCAAGTGACTTCTTCTGGGTCACAGGGTTGGTTGCTCTTCTCTGTCTCTTTCTGTTTCATTATCTTTTGAGAGAGGAGGTAAGTCACCCTGACCTCCTCTCTGTCCTCTGTCCCCCACATGCTCTCCAGCTCTCATCAATGGTACCTCTGAAACATCTCTTGGCTCTTGGCTCTTCTTTCTGCCTCCTGCATTTCCAGTCCACACCATGGCAGTACTTTCCTTATTATCCTTCATCGTCCTCCTGGCGTCCAATGTCCATGTCTCCCCTCCTCCTCAGGAGAGGAGTCCTCTGCTGAGTCCTCTACTGTACCCAGGCCAGAGGCCATCTCGCTCTTAGAACCCATGATGAGCTCCTGTTGTTCACTGGATACACTCAATTTTATTTTCTCTCTCATTTTTAACAATTTATTTATTTATTTATTTTGACAGGCAGAATTAGACAGTGAGAGAGGGAGACAGAGAGGAAGGTCTTCCTTCCGTTGGTTCACCCCTAAATGGCCACTACGTCCGGCGCTGCGCCGATCCGAAGCCAGGGGCCGGGTGCTTCCTCCTGGTCTCCCATGCGGGTGCAGGGCCCAAGCAACTGGGCCATCCTCCACTGCCTTCCCAGGCCACAGCAGAGAGCTGGACTGAAAGAGGAGCAACTGGGACTAGTACCTGGTGCCCCAACTGGGACTAGAACCCAGTGTGCCGGTGCCGCAGGTGGAGGATTAGCCAAGTGAGCTGTAGTACTGGCCTCTCTCTCATTTTTAACCTTTCAATTCAAATAAGCATGTGATTCAATATTTATGATAGGTAATTCGAAAGAATACAAAGCTGCTTTTCCCAAAGACTTTACTACTTTATCAAGAAAAAATATGCAAATATTAAAAATAATAATTTTTATGGTTGAAATTATTCCACATTTATTATTCTCATTTGAGCTTTACTTGAAGGGTCTTATGTTCATGGGCCGGCACTGAGGCTCACTAGGCTAATCCTCCGCCTGCAGTGCTAGCATCCCGGGTTCTAGTCCCGGTTGCTCCTCTTCCAGTCCAGCTCTCTGCTGTGGCCCGGGAAGGCAGTGGAGGATGGCCCAGTTGCTTGGGCCCTGCACCCGCATGGGAGACCAGGAGGAAGCACCTGGCTCCTGGCTTTGGATCGGGGCAGTGCACTGGCCGTAGTGACCATTTGGGGGGTGAACCAATGGAAGGAAGATCTTTCTCTCTGTATCTCTCTCTCTCTCTCTCTCTCTCTCACTGTCTAACTCTGCTTGTCAAAAACAAAGTGTTCATGGAAAATGCATATTATGGGGGCCAGCACTGTGGCCTATTGGGTAAAGCCACAGCCTACAGTGCTGGCATCTCATAAGGATGCCAATTTGACTCCTGGCTGCTCCAATTCCAATACAGCTCCCTGCTAATGTGCCTGGGAATGCAGGGAAAGATGGCCCAAGTCCTTGGGCCTCTGCACACACATGGAATAACTGGATGAGGCTCCTGGCTTCGATTTGGCCCAGCTCTGACCATTATGGCTATCTAGAGAGTAAACCAGCAGATCGAAGATCTCCCCCCACCCCGCCTCTGCTTCTCTTTCTCTGTAACTCTTTCAAATCAACAAATTAATCTTTTAAAAATCCATATTATGAAAAAACCATGCATGGATTGCAAAAAGAAGCTTATCTTTAAATTCCATTTTCCACAAATTGTTTGAAGTATGTGCTTCTGTATACCCCAAACCTGCAAAAATTAAGGCCAAGGACTTTTTTCTTTATGTGATATTTGATATGAAAACACAGACATACATAATGTATAAGTAACTTAGGAAACATCATAAAATATGAAACTTTATGTACTTGCTTGTAGTCAGGTTTTCCAGAGAAACAGAACCTGTGGGATATCTAAGAAGAAATCCATGATGATAAATTGGCTCATGCCCAACTCATGGAGCTGGGAATCCCACTGTTGGCTGCCTGCAAGCTGGAGACTCAGGAAACCCAATGGTGCTGTTCCATCTGAGCTCAAGGCCTGAGTGTCAGTCTGGGCGCAGGGAAGATGAGATGAAGTGTACCAGATTAAGCCAGCAGGCAGCAAGCAAAAAGGGCTGGGTCCTGCTTCTTCTACCTTTGGTTCTTTTCATGCCCTCGGTGAACTGGGGGACGCCATCCACAGTGGAGGGGATAGTTAATATTACTGAGTTCACAAAGTCAAATACTAATCTTACCCAGAAACACTTTCACAGACACACCTAAAACAAAGTTTAATTAGAGCACCCTGTGTCTGGTCACACTGACACATAAATTGATCCTTCTTATGCTCACGTGCCAGACATGAGCAACTGTTGAAGTCCTGTCAGGTTTTCCTCCCGACCTGAAGCCCCAGGGTTCTCACTCTACCCTGAAACAGCCACTGTCTTGAAAACCTTGTTTCTCATTTCCTTGCCATTGAACGAAGGTTTCATAGCATATGTATATTTCCTTAATCTGTATGTATCTTTCACTTAATAAGTTTTTTTATTTTTATTTTTTATTTAGTAAATATAAATTTTCAAAGTACAGTTAATGGGTTACAATGGCTTCCCCCCCATAATTTCCCTCCCACTCACACCCCTCCCATCTCCCTCTCCCATTCCATTCACATCAAGATTCATTTTCAATTCTCTTTATATACAGAAGATCAATTCAGTATATATTAAGTAAAGATTTCATCAGTTTGCACCCACACAGAAACACAAAGTGTAAAATACTGTTTCAGTACTAGTTATAGCATTACTTTACATTGGACAACACACTAAGGACAGATCCCACATGAGAAGTAAGTACACAGTGACTCCTGTTGTTGACTTAACAATTTGACACTCTTGTTTATGGCGTCAGTAATCTCCCTAGGCTCTAGTCATGAGTTGCCAAGGCTATGGAAGCCTTTTGAGTTCGCCGACTTCGATCTTATTCCGACAAGGTCATAGTCAAAGTGGAAGTTCTCTCCTCCCTTCAGAGAAAGTTACCTCCTTCTTTAAGTTTTATTAAAGTGGCATCATCTTCTGTAATTCACCTTTTCTCACTCAGCATTTACAATAAATAAATAATGCATTACTGACGCCCAGAGGGAAAGCTACCATATAGCAACAAATATTGAGATCCTCAAAACTGTCAATACTGGGGGCCAACATTTGCCCTAGTGGTTAAGAAACCCACATCCCACATCAGAGTACCTCAATTCCACTCCTGCCCCCAGCTCCTGACTCCAGCTTTCTATAATGCAGGCCCTGGGAGTCAGCAGGGATGGCCCAGATGATTAGATTCCTGCCTTACATGTGAGACACTGGGATTGAGTTCCTGGTGCCTGGCTTCAGCCCCAGCTGGGTGTCATTGAGGGCATTTGGGGAGTGAACCAAATCCATCCGTTATTTTAATGTAGCAGGTCTTTTGTCTTTATTATTGTATAATATCCAATTTGGTCAACATACTGATTTTTCTATTTTCTTACAGGAAATAAAGAAAATACAATGGAATCTGATGCAGTCTTTTTCCTGGTACAAATATTGCTGTTGGAAACATTTTGTACAGATCACCTCATGCACTCATTCGTGAGCAGCCTTCAGACTGCTTCGTGTAACTCTGGGGAACACAGGGTCCTTGGGCACATATAGATTTAAGGAATCAGTTTTTAGAGCCTCAACTTCCTCGTGTACTTTTTCTTAAAACTGATCGCCTTAAGAGGCTGCTGGTTCTGGAATTCTAATCAGGCGTTTGTTAAACCTTTCTCATTCTGTTCTCTGTACCCCTTAATACCTCCTTCATATTTTTCATTTCTTCTAATCTCTTTGATGCATTCTGGACAGTTACAGTCATCTATATAACAAATATTTATTTAGCACCTGTTAGGCAGAAAGGACTGTTTTAGGCACTTGGAAGGATGTCTTCGTGAACACAATAAATACTTCCTAGCCCAGGAGGAGATTGCATTTAATGAGAAAAATGGGGAAATAGGGAATAAGTGAAAGACACAATAAGTGAGGAGAGTATATAGAATATGGAAAATGATAAATGCCATAAATTACTCTAGTAAGTTAATTATTGCTCTGTTTTTATGGGCCACATAACTCATCAATTAAGTTTTTATCATATGTAATTATTTTTTTAATTTCTCAATGTTCTATTGGATTATTTTTCAAGCCTGTGTGGTGATTTCTGAAAATTTATGTTTCTTGTTCATTTTTGAAATTCCACCTTTTACTTGTAAAACTATCTCCCACAGTTATTTTATACTCTGTAATCACTGCTTACAATGTTAAAAGTTGTTTTTTGTTTCATTTATTTATTTGAGTGAACAGAGTGTGAGAGGCAGATCTACAAAGAGCTTTCCCCAAATGTCCTCAATGACACCCAGCTGGCACTGAAGCAGGGCACCAGGAACTCAATCCCAGTGTCTCACAGGTGAGCAGGAACCTAGTTATCTGAGCCACCCCTGCTGACTCCAGGGCCTGCATTACAGAAAGCTGGAGTCAGGAGCTGGGGGCAGGAATGGAATCAAGGTACTCTGATGTGGGATGTGGGTTTCTTAACCACTAGGGCAAATGCTGGCCCCCAAAACTGAGTTTTGAGGGTCTATATTTGTTACTATATGGTGGCTTTCCCTTTGGATGTCAGTAATGTATTATTTATTTATTTATTTTCATTATAAGCATATATTAGATTGAGTATAGTCTTTGAGGCTAAGGTGGGATTACTTTTCAGAGAAAAGTACAAAGATTTGCATTTTTTTTTTTCTGATGGAGGCCAGGAGGCTCTACTGATATGGGAGGTTGTCTAACCATTCTGGGGATCCAGTTTTAGATGTTGAAATTGCAAGTTAAACTCTTCTCTGGGAGCTGGGGTTGGAATGAGAACTAGGTTTAGTATTCTGATCCCGGTGCTGGTACAAGCTTCAATTGTAACGTCAGATTAGTGAAGGTGTTCTCACCATTTCCATTTCAACTCATTGTTTTTGTTTCTGGAGGACAACAGCTTAGCCATAGGTTATTTCTCTTGATTTCTTATGAACTGAACAATTCTTTGAAACACAGGATTTTTTATGATTTACTGAGATGTTGGGGGCATTTTAATGGAGAGCCAATCGGAGTATGTAGGCTGCTGTAATTCTCAAATTGAACTCAGCCCTAAGTAACTATTCCAATTCCTGCCCTGCTCCTTCTCATGAATTCATCATCCTCTCCTTACCATACCCTGTCTCTGAATCTGGTCAACATGCATTTGACACACCTAGAGTCTACTTGCCTTTGTGCTATAGGCTTCACACTGATATGCCCCTCATTCCAAAAAATAATAATCCCCACTCTCTTTCCTGCCTGGAGAAATCCCATGTGTCCTTCAAGCCCAGTTGAAAGTCACCCACCATGAAAGCCTTCCCTAACCATACTGCCTTACCTCTCCCAGGGCAGAATTAACTACTCTCCCCTTTATACATTAATATCCCTGATGGTAGAGCACTGGGTTTACTTGAGATCAGTCAGCCAACTTGGTGCTGAAGGGCTATATCTTATTCGTCTGTGTCTCCCTAATTCATAATGTGGCGTTCAATGCATTTATTGAGAACTGAATCTAATTGTGGAAGGTCTGATGGCAGTTTCAGCTGCCCAACTCCCAGTTCACTCCTCATAGGCATTCACTGCTCCAGGGCATTGCTGGTATTGCCCAGAGATTTTTTGGTTTTCCATGTGAGAACTTGTGTGTGTCATTGGTCTTTTGCATGTATAGGGACTATTCTAATAGAGATATTTTCTTTGTCATGCTCCCTTCTTGCTATAAGGTTTAAACTCTTGAAAAATAGGAATTTCAACATGAAATATTGTTATAAGGAATGGTTGTAAAACATGCAATTTATTTTATTGCAGAGTTCATTAGATATAGTCATTACTGAGCTACATAAATTTTCAGAATGATTTAATTCATTTATTTATTTATTTATTTTTTATTTTTTTGACAGGCAGAGTGGACAGTGAGAGAGAGAGACAGAGAGGAAGGTCTTCCTTTGCCATTGGTTCACCCTCCAATGGCTGCCAGGGCAGGCGCGCTGCAGCCGGTGCACTGTGCTGATCCAAAGCCAGGAGCCAGGTGCTTCCCCTGGTCTCCCATGGGGTGCAGGGCCCAAGCACTTGGGCCATCCTCCACTGCACTCCCTGGCCACAGCAGAGAGCTGGCCTGGAAGAGGGGCAACCGGGACAGAATCCGGTGCCCCGACCGGGACTAGAACCCGGTGTGCCAGCGCCGCAAGGTGGAAGATTAGCCTAGTGAGCCACTGCGCCAGCCGATTTAATTCTTTTTTTTTTTTTAAGATTTATTTATTTATTTGAAAGTCAGAGTTACACAGACAGAGGAGAGGCAGAGACAGAGACAGAGGTCTTCCATCCAATAGTTCACTCCCCAATTGGTGGCAACGGTCGGAGCTGCGCCAATCCGAAGCCAGGAGCCTGGAGCTTTTTCCAGGTCTCCCACGCGGGTACAGGGGCCCAAGGACTTGGGCCATCTTATACTGCTTTCCCAGGCCATAGCAGAGAGCTGGATTGGAAGTGGAGCAGCCGGGTCTCGAACCAGCGCCCATATGGGATGCTGGTGCTTCAGGCCAGGGTGTTAACCTACTGCGCTACAACACCCGCCCCAGAATGATTTAATTCTTATGAACTTTGAAAGCTAGGAAAATGGTATTCTTTATTTTTCAAGAATTACTTATGAATATGTGAAGACATTTTAACTGTAAAAAAATTTATTCTGACAATACGAAAGTATTTTAAGTAAAGTAAAATCTGATTTTCACCACCTTTTCCCACAGCTCCACTTCCTCCCTATGGGGTCCACTGCTAACCACTTAAGGTATGTCTTTCAAACATGGATATACATAGAATTCTTAGGTTACAATGTCATTGCCTTTACTAAGGAGAAAAGAGTAAGATCACATGAAGTCTCTTGGTTTTTCTGTCACTGAGTGTTCATTTGATGTCAGTAATAGAAAAACAAGCAAATTTACATCAACTGCAGTACCAGGACATTGGATGCTAATGTACTAGCAATGTCATTTTTATTCTGGATTGGGACACATCAAGAAAGAATAAGTTTGTGAGGCTCATAGGAGTTAGGAAAGAAGAGGTAATTAACAGTGACTCTAATGACAAAAAATAGCAATCCATTATGCTTAAGTATTTCTGTAAAGTCATTATGTCAAGTGGGGTAGTTTTTTTCTATGGATATTTTATGGAAATTACTTATATTATTGCTTTATAACATATAGAGGTCTGGATTTTAAAAGCCTGTAGATCCCTAATTACCATTAAAGTAATTTTTTTCCTGTAAAATGTGGAAAGGAATATCTGAAAGCCCAACCTCCTCTTATTTATAAAAAAAATAACAAAAGCAGAACATAACTTATCACGAAGAATTTGCAAAAGAAGTGTTTTAGAAACATACTTTTTCATTCGCTCTCTGGAGGAAGGATTTGTGTCCTAATTATAGTATGGAATCTTGGGAGGAACTAGAAAGGACCTTGGATACCACAGGGGCAAATCCTTCACCTTACAGATGAGGGAGATCAGCCTCCCAGGAAGTGGCGCTTTCAGTCCTTCCTGGCCCACCACAGGAAGGGTTTGCAGCAAGGTCTCAGAGTCTGGGGTTTGAAGCTCAGCTCTGCTATTCCCAACTCCCTCTTAAACTGGGATAAGAATAGCTATAGCATGGGGATGTATTCAATGAGATTATTAAGTAGTGTAAAATGGAAGCATCTGCCTCCCCTGTCCTAAACAGGAAACAGCATTTTTCCTCTTCTGCACTGCACCTTGACTAAGGATGCAGCTCAAGACTGTAGGAAAAGGGGGCGCAGATGGACATAATCTCACTTGCAGGACCATTACCTTCCCACCAATCCTTTTCAGCTAAGCCATGATGCTTGTCAATTTCTTGGTGGATGCTTTTTCCAGTCTTAGACACACAGAGGTCCCTTTATTATAGGTGCCAACTATGTTCTTATCTGACGATGGATCTTGATGATGGCCCCCTCCATGACTTCCCTTTGTCCTGAGGACAAAACCCACCTCCTTGATAGCTCTTCCTTCTACATTTACTCTTCTGAAACAGACACAGCCATACCCAGCTATTCTTGGTGCTCTCTTGTCTTTGTGTTTATCCCTGACCAAGCCAACTTACACTCAAACAATTTGTTCCAGTTTACATGTCAGCCTTTCTGGGAAGTCTTACCTGACCTTGGGTTTTGATGTTCCCCATCAAAAGGCAAGTCCTAACACTGTATAATAATGGATTATTGATTTATGTGACCCTTGCTCAGCTATAAATTCCTTAAATCCTGACAGGTGTGTATTATGTATCTTGGTCTGTAGCAGTTTACACAATACTTTACACTAATTTTTTCATTTTAAACTTTTAAAAATAAGTTTTATTTATTTATTTATTAGAGAGAGAGAACATGTGGCAGAGAGACAAAGTGCTCCTATCCGTGGGATCGTTCCCCAAATACCCACAACAGCCAGGGCTGGGTCAGGCTGAATCAGGGATCCAGGAACTCAATCCATGTCTCCCACATGGCTGGCAGGGGCCCAACCACGTGAGCTATCATCCACTACCTCTCAGGATGCACAGTAGCGGGAAGCTGTAACCAGGCGTTCCAATATGGAATGCAGGCATCCCAACAAGCATCTTAATCACTAGGCAAAATGCCCATCCATCTTTAACTTTTAAATTGAAGCAGAACATACATTTTACAAGCATATAAACCATCTATGTACATCTATTCTCCCAGAATCCCTCTTCATACCCCTTTCCAGTCATTATCCCCTTATTTCTGTAACAGCAGTGTTTTTGAACTTTATATAAAAGAAATTATACAGTACATATCCTCTTTTGTGTCTGCCTTCTTTTGCTCAATATTGTGCTTGTAAGATTCAAAAAGCTTTTTCTTTAAAAAAATGAGTAATATTGCAGTATCTAAGATTTTAATCAGTGTACATGAGACGTTCTCCACATCACCAGTTCAGAAAGAAGGCAGCTATTGTACAGCACTAGCGACCTCCCTCTCTAGTAAAGCAGACAGTGGCCTGCTCGACACTCTTTCCTGCCTGCTCGACACTTTCCTGCTGTTCCTGCCAATTCAGTTTTGTTCAGGTGTCCACCGCTCCCTGTGGTGCCCATGTGACCCCCCGGTGGGGGTTCTGATTGGTGGTCTTGGTTCCCCTGTCAGAGATTGGCCTGGGAATGGAAGTTTCCATTTCAACTAATGGTATTGAAACGGAGCTTCTGGTAAGCTTTGCTGGGATTTATGGAACATTTTTTGCCTACTACTCCAGGCCACTTGCAGAAGCAGCCTGGTCATATGTGGGTGTAAAGCTCAGATTTATAAGTTTACCAGCCTTACGGGTGAGGTCAGTACGAAAAGGAAGACAGAGCAGAGGATTACAAAGAACTGGGTCCATCTACTGGATTAAGTCATCCTCAAAACTGTTTTATCTCAGTTTCTAGTTATGTCATCCTGCAGATTCCTTTGTTGTTTGGATGTTTTTTTAATACTTACAACTAAAGGCACTTTAGTTGTAAGGATTTGAATAATTACCTGGAAGGCACATGTAACTGAAGGGAGGGTGATGCAAAGCTTTGGTCGTGGAAGTGGGATGCAAGTCAGGTGGCATGGGATGGACAGCTCTGTCTACAGTGTAAGGCTAAGTTGTAAGGCCCTCATGTGTGAGCTATTCTGGCACTGCCTGCAGTAACTTGGGTTACAGAAGCTCTCTGTGTACTGTGCTATTGACATGAGGAACCAAGGAACTGAAGAGCAGCTCCATTAGCAATGATGGAGGCTTGGGGTTGGCTCTGTGGCATAGTGGGTAAAGCTGCCACTTGCAGTGCTGGCAGCCCATTTGGGCATTGGTTCGAGTCCTGACTGCTCCACTTCCAATCCAGCTCTCTGCAATGGCCTGGGAAGGCAACAGAAGATGGCCTATGTTCTTGGGCCCCTGCACCCATGTGGGAGACCTGGAAGAAGCTCCAGGCTCCTGGTTTCAGTTCAGCCCAGCTCTGGCCATTAAGGCCATTTGGGGAGCGAATCAGCAGATGGAAGACTTCTCTCTCTCTCTCTCTCTCTCTCTCTGCCTCTGTCTCTTTGTAACTCTGACTTTCAAATAAATAAATAAATATTAAAAAAAAAGGAGTGATGGGGGCTGAAGGCAACCTCACATGCCTGTGGGTAGAGGGGCTTTTCCTTCTGCTCCTCTAGGTGGGGAAACTGTTCAGTAGTATAACCTCCAGGGGCTCAAGGGCATTTCTTTAGAGGATCAGCATTGTACCTGCTGGTCGGTTATGGTTTTGGTGCAGGATGATGGTGGTTCTTGAGCAATGGCTGTGAGGTGCAGCATAGGAATAACCAGATTCAAGGGTTTTCCCCCAAACTACAGTGTGATAATGAGAGTGGCAGGGAAGCATCCCTTCGCTGATGGAGCAGGTTTTCTATTTCTTTTTCCTCCTGCGGATAAGAGTAATTACATGGCCAGCTGCTTGGGGCTGCTGGAGTTACCTTGGGGGGAGAGTTCTCTGGGGGAAAGGATGCTCTGCAGTTATGTGAGGTGGAGCTCAGGGTGATTTAAGCTGGATTTATGAAGACAATGGTTCTTTCTGCAACCTATGCTGTGGAAGTGGGATTCAGTGATGTTTACGTGGGGATATCAGAGAGACGCTGGGAATAAGGTGGCATCTGGTTTAACCTGTGAATAATGGTTAGAATTCATACTTAAAGGATTGGGAAGGATGTCTCTGTTCAAGGGAAGTGAAAGTTCTAAGGCAGAAGGGCAAAGAAGTACAGATGGATAGACAAAGAATTGATAGGTCATTTTCCTGCTGCCACAGGCTGCGAGAGGGTGGGATGGTAAGTGACTGACCTCAGAGAAAGAAGTGTATCTGGACAGTGTTGTGAGCACCATGGAAGGGGTTCGCATCTTGTCATGTAAATAACAGAGGACAACTAACAGATTTTAAGTAAGTCAGTGTTTAGATTGATGTTGGTCTTGGGGCAAGTGTTTGGTGCAGTAAAGTTGTCTCTTGGTACGTGTGCTTCCCATTTTAAGAACGTCTGGATTCAAGTCCTGGCTCCACTTCTGATTCCAACTTTCTGCTAATGAACACCCTGGGAGGTAGCAGACAATGACTTAAGTACTTGGGTCCCTGCCATCTATGTAGAAGACTGGGCTTGAGTTCCAGTCCCTGCCTTTGGACTGACTCAGCCTTTATTTGAGAAGAGTACCAGCAATGGAAAATCTCTCTCTGTCTTGTCTCTATCTCACCGCCTTTCAAATAAAATGAATATAAAAGTTAAAGTAAGATTGAAGTTGGCCTCAAAATGATTAAGGTAAAAATAGGATTGAGAAAGACAGGAAAAGGGGAAATCAAGTTAGAGCCAAAAGCCATAGAGCAGAGGAGAGGAAGTGAGGCCTGAAATAGGATTGTGGTGATAGACTGTGCAGAAACGAGAATTTCTGGAGGTGAGCCTGGAGTAAGCTGATATCTAGTTGGGTGTTAGTATAGCATGATTAAGAGGAATTGCATCGTTGTCATAAAATCTAGTCCCAATGGTTGGAACTTTTTTCACATCGTGTTACATTTTCCACATAACCATCTTGCCTGTGAAATAATTCCCAATTTGCAGGCTGTTTGGGGAGTATATTTGTAGCAAATTGAAATAAAAAGCAAAGTGTTACATGTGAAAAGCATTTGCTGAAACAGACCCCGTTCTCTCATGGGAATAACAGTAGTACTGCTTTTGACCAAGTGAAATTGTGCATCTCTATGGTAGGAAAGAAAAGAGAGTTGTGCTTGGAACTCCTTGAAACTTCCTAGTCCTCCCAACTCACGATCAGAACCTGCCAGAGTCAAGTCAGATCCAAGAAGCTGACTCCAAAAATGTAGTTCTCTTTTTTATGAAAGAGAGGAGATTATGAATGTGGTCGTTACAGAACAGATGCCAAAATGCTTCTGGTGATACTAAAAGAATCACTTCCACAGGCCCATAGACTCTGCTACAGGGCCTCTGTCATAATCATAACAGTTGTTCCATAAATATGTGTGAGGTCAATATTGTGAGAAGAGCTCAACAAAAATTAAAAATCTAAGATGGGAAAAACCCAGGCAGTGATATAATGTTAAAGTTGTAGTGCCAGGAGAACCCACTTTCAGAACCTTACTTTCAGTTAATTGGGGGGAAAATAGATTTTCAGAGAAAAAATAAAGAGAAAGATAGCTACTGCTGGGGGCTTTTTGTTCACTTGCTTAGGATTTAACTCAAGAGGTGGGAGTAAGGTTAGAGGGAAATCTCAATTTTAGAGATTTTAAGAATATTTTAAATTATTCATCCTTTCAATGATGTTGGGTTCAATGACATCACTGGGATCTCATAAAGGATGCCCAAAGCCCATAACTTCTTCCTCAATAAGCAGCTGGAGCTCACAATGACTTCTCAATTATGATTCTGGCTGTTTAATAGACTGTTTCTTTTCCTGGATTTACGTTGCTCCATGTAATCTAAACTAGAGGTCCAGTTTTTATGGCACATAATCATTAAAATGACCAGTTAATTATCAAAGGATAATCTGGAATGTCTGAGTTGTGTTTTACTTTATGGCAAATCATGCACAGCGCCAGACAATGAACAGGGACATTTAATGCAAAGTGTTACTAACACATAATGAAAATGGAAGGCATTAAGTAGTAATGAGATGGTGCATACCGAATCATCCTTCCAATGCCATAATTTAATCATATAGGGAATGCCAGATGTTTTCCAAAAGGAAGTAAATATAAGAAGTTCATTTTTATTACACAACAAGGAAGAAAAGGTCTCAACTGCTGTTAGACTAAGCTTGGGGCAGGTGGATTTTGAACCAGAAGATGAAGGTAATATTGTGCCTCTGAAAATTCAGTGTCTCCACTGTGATTTAAAGTGTTGTAGCCTATAGACAGCATCTTGCCAAAAGAAAAAAGAAAAAAAATAAAAAAATTGATAAGAAGCCTGAGTAAGTATCATGAGTCCATATTTCAGGATGTGGGTAAGGAAAAAAAAGGTAGAAATTGGATAAAATTCTCCTTCAGTCCAGTTGTCTTTTTAAATGCATCAAGGCATTCTTAAGAAATAATTTGATGAAGAGAAAAGCAGTCAAGTACCACCAGCCTGCGTATGACGTGAAAATCAATAATGAATGCTCTTGTAGAGTAGCAATTTCATTACTTACTTCCCTTTGTTACCATTCAGAAATTGAATACTGAACTGTAAGTAACCTGAAACAGAAATTATCATGTTTAAACTGAGGTAATTGATTGAGGATTTTCATAGACTTGTTAGCTGTAACAATTAGCCATTGTTACATATCAAACTACCTCAGAATATAATGGTTTAAAACAACCATTTGTTTATCTCATGATACTGCACATCAAGTCAGCAATTTAGTCTGGTGGGACCTGGGCGGATGTGTCTGCCCACAACCACTGCGAAGTCCAGGAAACTCTGCCTCCGGGGCATGGCTGGTTGTCAGCTGGGACCTCTTAGATCTGCTCCAAGGGATTTTTGCTTCCAAGAAAGAGAATGGAAGCATGCAAGGGTTCTCAAAGTCTGTGCTTAAAGCTGGCAAGAGTTCACTTCTGTTGTATTCTGTCTGCTACAGCCAGTAACAAGGCCAGCCCAGAGTCAAGTGGTGGGAAATAGATTTTACTTCCAGATGGGAGGAGACACAAAGTGACAAGGAAAAAGGAATTATACAGGGATGCCATTCTTTGGAACCATCAAGTTGTCCATCTCTCATACTAAAAACTCTTCTAACAATGTGAATCATTCAATAAAGATATACATTTTTTATTCCATTTTATCAAGACTTTTAATTTAGGAATGGACATTGGATGTTATTAAATGCCCTTTTAAATTTTCGTATGTGTTGAGATGATCACAGATTGAGATTTTTCTCCTGAACCATTATCTTAATATGTTTTTTAAAAGATTTATTTATTTATTTGAAAGGCAGAGTTAAGGAGAAGAAGTACTGGTTCATTCCCCAGATGGTTACAACAGCTGAGACTAGGCCAAGCAGAAGGCAGGAGCATCATTCAAGTCTCCTACAGGAGCACAAGTACTTGGGCCATCTTCCACTGCTTCTCCAGGCCATTAGCAGGGAGCTGAATCAGAAGTGGAGCAGCCAGGACAGGAACCAGCACCAATATGGAATGTGGCATCACAGGCAGCAACTTAACTCACTGCACCACAGGGGCAGCCCCTGTTAATAGATTTTCTAACCTTGAACCTGTCGCTCCCCCATTCGCGGAGGAACGACACAGGACCCTGCGCTGTTCTTTTGTCTGCTCGGCCCTCCCCGGGTTTGCTGCTGGTTCTTCCCGGGTTGGCTGCCGATCCTTCCACCTCCGTGGAAGGGCGGTTCCTCCTGCCACTTTCCCCACTTCTGTGGGGGAGCGGCACACCGCCGGCCGGCTCTCTCGGGGGCTGCTCAGATGTTATCCGGATGTTCCCTTTAGATGTTCCCCGGTGCATGTTGTCTCTCTCCTCCTTTATAGTCCTCTTCCACCAATCCCAACTCTGCTACCCACATGCCGAGTACGCTGCTCTCCTCCAATCAGGAGCAGGATCAGCTCCTGCAGGTTATTGGTCGAACTGGAGGCAGCTGTGTAGAAGTTGTTTACTCCTCTCCCAGCGCCATATTGTGGGAGAGCAGATGCATAGATAAGTCTTAATTCCAGTAACTTAGTCTAGTCCGAGTTGCTCCCCACAGAACCTTTCTGGTATACTTGGAAAGAACCACGCATCACTGTGGTTATTGTTCTTTTACTGCACTGATTAATCTCTTTGCTAGTATTACAATTTTACCTCTTTCTGAATGGTCTGAAGTTTTCTTTCTTGTACTACATTTGTCAGATTTTGATATTGGAGTTGTAACTCTGTCAGAGTAAAAGTTCCAACAAAGTTTGCCGAAAAAGCATTATACCTCAGATTGTTAAAATCTGGCTGAGTTTTTAATTCTACTCTGCAATCCCTTTATTCCTTGCTAGATGATCCACCCATTCTCCAGTTTCCCCAACCTCTGAACACACATTAGCATGGCTCATGCACAGTGTGACAGGCAGTTTCTGACACAATCCCCGTGACCCCCCTCCCCTAGCACTTACACCCTTGGATAATCCTCTCACCTTGACAGTGGGCAGGACCTGGGACTTCTTGCCAACTACAATGACAAAAGTAATGGGAGGGATGTCACTTCCACAATAAGGTCACTTAGGAGAGTGACATCTGTCTTGCCAACAACTCTTCCTGACAAGCTTAGAAGAAGCATGATGCCATGTGGCAGGGGCCACGTGGCAAGGAAATGACGGTGGCCCATGGCCAACAGCCAGCTTGGGACTGAGCCTTCAGTTCAACAGCCATCAGAGAACTGAAATTCTGGCAGCGATCAGATCCTTCCCTGGGTATTATTTACTTCCACAGAGTCAGTTTAGTTCTTTTTTTGTCTGCCTTTGAAGTCTTTGCAGCTCTGTTTATTGTTTCTGTTGATTCTTGCTTAAGTCAAGTTTCCTTTTGTTCCTGTTTTTTCTTTGTGTGTAGAACCATGTATTTGAAAAATCATCCATGAAAATAACTTAAGGACTACAGTCGAAGGCCTGCTGATCTTCAGGGAGAATTTCTGTTTGCTTCTGCTAGACTTCTGAGGGCCCTTCTACCTTAAAGCAAGTTTAAGTATTGAGGCAGCAATTATACCAGGGGATTCCATTTATCCCGGGCTGCTCCTCTTCCAGTTCTCGCCTTTCCTGTATGTATAGTGCTGCAGAGTGAACTTCTGTTTATGAGGGGAGGGTCTTCTACCTGATTCTCCATTTTGTGCTATCCTCCTTGTTCAAAAAAGCTGTCACCACACAGCTTCTGATTTACCCAAACTGGCAAATGCTTTCAGAGCAAAGGCAGTCTCTGCGCCTACTTCCCCCTTACCTAGTGTCCATTTAGAGTTCTTCTCTTTTAATTAATTAATTTATTAGAAAGGCAAAGGGTGTGTAGGGGGGAGGTGTAGAAGATCTTCTATCCATTGGTTAACTCCCCAAATAGCTTCAATGGCTGGGGCTGTGCCAGTCTGAAGCCAGGAGCTTGGAACATCTTCTGGGTCTCCCCTGTGGATGCAGGAACTCAAGCATTTGGGCCGTCTTCCACTGCTTTCCTAAGTACTTGAATTCTGGCACTCGGGTGGGAGACACAGATTGAGCTTCAGGCTCCTGGCTTTGGCCTGGACCTGCCCTGGCGGTTGTGGGTGTTTGGGGAGTGAACTCGCAGAAGGATCTCTCTTGATCTGTCTCTTTCTTTCTCTCTCTACCTCTCACCATTCCTCCCTCTCTCTTTGCCTTTCAAGTAAATTTTTAAAATTTTAAATCACATTAAAAATGTTTAATTATACTAGTATTGCCATGCCACCTTATTGATTCCTTATAGCCCACTTACTACTTTCAAACATTGTCTTGTTTAATTTTTTAATGTTGTTGTCCCTTCCAGTAGAACATTAGCGCCATACTTTCTTAATTACCAATTTAAACAATATTAGCTTAATGAATTTTTTAGTTTTTTGGTGTAAAGGCATCAGTTTTTACTCAATCCCAATAACTTCCAAATTGAAATTAGACCAGTTTATGTGAAAAAGAAAAAAAACTATCTGAAGTTTATTCTACATAACATTGTTTTTTAAAGAATTGATTAATTAATTTAAAAGGTTGAGTGACAGATTGAGAGAGAGAGAGAGAAAGAGATCTTCCATCCATGGTTCACTGCCCACAATAGCCAGGTCTAGGCCAGGCCAAGGCTAGGAGCCCATAAATGATTTTGAATTTCCCATGTGGGTGGCAGGAACCCGAGCACTTGGATCACCATCTGTTGCTTCCCAGGTACATTAATGGGAAGATGGACCAGAAGCAGAGTAGTCAGGATTCAAACTGGTACTCAAGATGGGCTGTGAGCATACCAAGCGGTGGCTTAACCTGCTGTGCCACAACACCTAATTCCATGTTCTTTTTTTAAAGGGATAAATTAAAAATACAATTTAGTCTATGAAAAGTGAAAGAGTAATCAGACCAGATTTTATTTAATGCCTAAATTACTTGGGTGTGTAGCACTTTATGTCTATGTTTCCATGAACATTCCCCTCTTCCTATTTTAAAAAACAAGATAGAAGTTTAAGCATATATATATTTTTAAATTTATTTATTTAAAGACAGACTTACAGGGAGAGAAAGGAAGGCAGAGAGAGATCTTCCATCCTCTGGTTCATTTCTCAAATGATGGCAACAGCCAGAACTGGGCCAGGCTCAAACCAGGAGTCTGGAACCCCATTCAGGTCTTCCTCTACTGCTTTCCCAGCAGGGAGCTGGATCAGAAGTGGAGCAGCTGGGACTCATATGGGATGCTGGCATTACACAGGGTGACTTAACCTGTTATGCAACAGCACCAGTCCCAGTTCAAGTGTATTTTAAAATTTACATATATACTAATCTTCCAAATATCTCAATTTTTCCATCAGTTTTCATAGTTCTAGCTCATTCATAGAGCCATTGCTCCATTTAGAGGATTCAAGGGTATTGAACATATAATTGACACTAAAACCCTTTGATAAAACTATTGCATTATGCATTCTGTTCGGTGCCAGGGAAAAGAATGAACTATATAAACATGTCTGATTGGGAGTGCCTCATTGTGGGTGGAGATACCATTTGGCTTGTCACTTGTAGCTGAAACTCCCCTATCATCTCTGTCTTGTCTTGCTTAGTCTCAGAAGAATATTGGGCTTCTCTTATATTTGATTTTAGCCAAAATGCTGAGAATCAATTGGACTTCTCTCTTTTTTTAAGATTTATTTTTTATTTAAAATTCAGAGTTACAGAGAGAGGGGGAGACAGAGAGAGAGAGAAAGAGAGAGAGAGTGAGAGAGAGAGAGGGAGAGAGAGAGAGAATATCTTCTATCTGCTAGTTCACTCGCCCAGATGGGGGAATGCAATGGCCAGGGCTGAGCCAGGCTGGAGCCAGGAGCTTCATTTGGGTCTCCCACATGGTTGGTAGGAGCCCTAGCATTTGTGCCATCTTTGGCTGCTTTCCCCCGGCCATTAGCACGGAGCTGAATCCGAAGTAGAATAGCCAGAAGACAAATCAGTGCACATATGGGATGCCTGTATCATAGTTGGCAGCTTTACCTGCTATACCACAGCGTGGGCTTCTCTTAAGAAATGCTGCTTGTTTTCTGACTCAGACACAGCATCTCTTTTCTGTCTTCAGTGGGCAGATCAGGACACGATTTCCTCTGCACAGAGAGGCAAAGCAATCCTCTCCTCAAGGAAGCTCACCTCAAGCTCTCCTTAATTGCTTTCCAACAGGCACTAGACTCTTGCTCTAGTTAGTATATGGAGTTAATCTTTTTTTTTTTTTTTTCCAGTACAAGCGGCCTTTATTGGTTACCACGAAAAGGGGAACAGAGCACGGGGTTTGACAGCTCCTGCTCCAGGGAAGGCATCTGCAGACCCGCTCAGCGTGTGTGGAAAAGACCAAAGTAATCTTAACATGAAACTTTTATATTCTTTCTATTCGTAGAACATAAAGACTTTTGCAAAAAAATTCTGAATACAAATATGTATTTCTAGAGCATTCTTAACTTTATGCTATATATTTCTTGTTAAAAGTTGTATGGATACAGATTTTTATAAATTAAATAATAATCAAGCAAACAAAGGAATCTTTGTGTTAAAAAAGAAAAAACACCAAAAAACCCTGTGGTGCCAGTTTGTTCTAGCAGTGAAGTTTGTGATTGGGACACCCTATTCCATAATGGAGTGTCTAGGTTCAAATCTCGTCTGTTACTGGTGTCAGTTCCCTAATAATGTGTACCCTGAAGACAGCTCAAGCATTGTCCCCGTGTCTCTGATGTGGGAGAACTGGATTTGATTTCTTGGCTCCCAGCTTTGGACTGGCCTTGCCCCAGATGTTGTGGGTATTTAGGGTGCTCTGTCTGTCTCCCTCTGTGTCACTATCCTTCTCTCTGTCTCTCAACCAGTTAAATAAAAAAATAGAAATTAAAAAGGAATCAAAAACCTGAAATTATTTTTTGGAGGGGGATGGGAAGTATAGAATAAAGAGAAGGAATAGGAGGAGATGCAGTCTATGGGTGGAAAATCCAAATTGTGAAGAGAATTACATGAAATAATGAGTTCCATGTGAACTGTCACTGGGCCAGCCCTGGTATATAACGCAGGACCTGGTTGGGGGTGTTCTGTGGGTTCTTTTTACATCCTTGCTGATTGAGCATCAGTCCATAGAAAATAATGAAGTTGCAAAACTGAGAAACCAAATGCAAAAATCCAATTTCTTCTAGGGAAACACAGTGTTAAAGTCTTAAGTAAAACAATTGAGCTACAAAAAGCCATCTTTTAAGACAAGCTGCTTTTAAGTGAGAAGGTTGCCAAGAAGCCATGGGGGGTATAAAGTCAAGATGATGCTGGCCTTTCCTATTCAAGCACTTTCCCTTCATTACTGATGGAGTATGATCGATTGTCTGGCAGCATGGGAGTAGTGTGATAAGATTTTGTTTTATGAAGATAATTCTGAGAGCCAATCATGCGGAGAGGTGGAAAGAAAATTGATTAGAGACACAGAGACACAGAATCCCATTGTAGAGTTATTGCAGTAGTTAGAGCAAGAGAAAATGATGAGAATCCAGGGTGGGAGAACAGACGGGAGAGTTATTTGGGAGGTTGTATTGATAGGAGAAGGATGTCAGTGGAATTCAGATTTCTGAATTACAATCCAGATGGAACATGGTGTCATTCACCAAAATAGGGACTGTAGGATGAGGGTAGTTTGGCTGCAAAGGGTGTGGAAAGGACTTAGGGTATAAAGAAGTTCAGTTACATCTAGGACATTTTGGAAGTGGAACCTGAGAATACTCAGGTGGATCTGTCTGTTTAGGTTTCGGTTTGAATGCCAATGTGTATGTAGGTGTGAGTCAAGGCGAGGGGGGATGGATGTGATGGCTCAGGGAGATCAGTGAAGGGAAAAGAGAAAAGGAGAGAAAGCAGAACCGTAGAGGCTGGGAAGAAAGGGGTGGTTGGAGGGAAAGAAAGATAAGCAGGAGGAGGTCAGTTTCTAGAACTTGGGGTTGGGGCAGAAGTGCCAAAGGAAAAGAGTGTTTCTGAAAAGAGAGATCGTCAGCAATATCAGCAGTCCAGGGACATCTACTGTAACTAAGTTCTGAAAGGTTTTCACTGGATTTGACAAGTAGAAGGTCACTGTTGACTTTGCCAGAGTGCTGAAGTAGTGAATTCAAAATGAGACTCCTATTCCCTCTTCTCTCCCTACTCCCTCCCACCTGCTCAGGACTCCAAACACGCCCTGCCTCACCCTACCCTGCTTTTCTGTTGTCTGGGGATGGGTTTCTTAGCACTAAAAGTTCACTGCACAATTTCCTACTTAGAGCAGAAAAAGAGCTTTGTGTTTAGAGAAGGTGAAAAGGGAAGGGAATCAGATTACAGCCATATTTCAAGCCGTGGTGAAGCCAGGGTTCCAAGGGTCCCAGCTGAAACCACAGACCAAGCTTGTGAAGTAAAGGAGACAGTGTTAGAGAGAAGGCAGATTGCAACCTCCAGAGAGAAGATAGGGAGTTTCAGCAGGCTGCATCGGGAGTTTTCCAATTCTCTTTTATGGTCCAAAGGGTGGGCGAGGCTGGCCAGAATTGGGCTGTAAATTGTAGAAATGGTGATTGTGCATAAAAATAAATTTTTTTTATTTGACAAGTAGAGATACAGAGGGAGAAAGAGAGAGAGAGAGAGAGAGAGAAAGGTCTTCCTTCCATTGGTTCTCCCCCTAAATGGCCACTACAGCCAGTGCTGCGCTGATTCGAAGCCAGGAGCCAGGTGCTTCCTCCTGGTCTCCCATGCGGGTGCAGGGCCCAAGCACTTGGGCCATCCTCCACTGCCTTCCCGGGCCACAGCAGAGAGCTGGCCTGGAAGAGGGGCAACCAGGACTAGAACCCAGTGCCCATATGGGATGCCGGTGCCGCAGGCGGAAGATTAGCCAATTGAGCCACGCGCTGGCCCAAAAAGAGAATTTTTAAGTTTGTCTATTAAAGAAAAAAAAAGAATGAGGGTTTGTATCCATCTGGCATTTGTAAAATAAAGCATGCACAAAGATGATTTGTTTCTTAAATTTAGGACTCATTACACAATTGAAATGCTGAAATCTAGGATTAACACAAGGTATGGAATCTATAAATATATTTGTCCTTCAAAAAGTCTGTAGTTAATGAGGCTAATTGCCAGGAAACAAGAGCAGGTGAAATGGAGAGCTACGTACAGTCCTACAGGGAGAACATTTTCTTTTTCTAAAGTTGCCTCCTCATCTAGATTTTTTTTCATAATCTAGTTATAAATCTGTTTCTTTTCCCATCTCCATTGCATGAAATAATTCCTGCCATGTACATAAACATTTTGGGGTGTAGTCTTCTTTTCAACTGATCTGTGTTGTTTACAAAGTGTCACATCAATTTCTACTGCACTATCTCCCCAAGTTCTGCTAACAATCGGTCTCCCCCAGTAACTGATGACCAGACCCTGCTCAGTTCTGATTGGCAGAATCCTCTGAGTCTGATTGTCCTGACCAGTCAGAGGGCACATTCCCAAGGGAAGGTCATGTTTACTGTTATGACTGCGAGTATTTATGCAGTTGGAAAGATAACAAATGAACTTTCTTTGAGAACATGTCTTTTTCTAAAAAAAGTAGCTAAAAATACAAATATCTTGTCTAGTGGTTGCAACGATATGAATCAAGTCAGATGTCCTTGAATTAAATTGACTGAATTAAACTATATTAAATTTAAAAGGGAAGTTGTTAGTTCTCATAACAATGTCTGGCTGAGAGTTCAGACTCACCCGACCTCAAATGTTCAAATGCTGTCACTCAAAATTTATCTCTCTACCTCTAAACTCAGTTTCTTCTTTTTAGGCTCTGATCAAGTCATGAGAAAAGCGTCAACCAGCAGTTTATCTTTCATCAGTTGTTTGAACTCCAGAAAACAGTGAGTACCTCATTCCCCATTGTCCGGAGAGATATGTTGGGATTTAAGTTTTATTTAAGAAGCAGCTGAGGAAGATTTCCAGTCCTAAAGTAATTGCTGGGTCCAAGAGACTGGATGACAGGGTGGACCAGGCTTATTGCTTATTCTGTGTGCTTGCTTCTGGAAATGGGGTTGACTGTGGTGTGTGTGTATGTGTGTGTGACCACATGAACGGCAACAGCCAATCAGTGTGCTGCATTCCTGGGTTAGGGCAGAGGGTTTTGTTCTCACAGGGGTAGGTGGACCCCTTGTTGCCTAACAGTAGAACCTATTCTTGAAAAGCAGAGAGAGACAATAATTGCAATAAGGAAAGCAGCTCTCAAACAGGAACACTGGAGAGACAGCAGAAAAAAGGAATAGTTTTCAGAAAGGGAGTGGGGGTGGGGAGAGAATATGATAGAGATTAAAATAAACCAAAATAACTGTAAGCAAATATAAGGATCATTAAACAGCTATGAAGTTATTCATGACATTTCCCTAGACCAATTCTTCTATGGAATAGATTCTCCATTGGTGTCAACCCCCTGAGAGTGAGCTGTTAACCTGTTTGAGTATCAGGGTGTGATGCTTGGTTCTAGCTCATGACTCCAGCTTTCTGATAATGCAGACCCTGAGAGGCAGCAGTGATGGCTCCAGTGATTGGGTTCTTGCCACCCATGTTCTAGATGAGACTGTGTTCTCAGCTCCTAACTTCACCTGACCTGGCCCCAACCATTGCATGCATTTGAAGCATGAACCAGCAACAGGAGATCTCTCTGTCCATCTCTGTCTCTCTGCCTTTCCAATTATAAGAAACAGTTTTTAAAAGAAAAGAGGCACAACTCTTTTTTTCTAGACATCATCATCTGTGCAATAGTGCCTGGCATTTCTTGCTAAATGAGGGACACTTTCCTGAAGACAGAAAAGTAGAAAAGAGAAGGAACCCATCAATTAGTTGTTGAATTAACTAGCTATGAAGTTTCACATATGTGAAAAAATAAATTTTTCTTACTGTTTAAGTTGATGGAGTTGGGCTTCTCTGCTTATAACCCAAGATAGCACAAAAGAATAGACATAAAATGATAATAACGTAAATCATGGTGTGATCAGGGCTTCTGTCTCCTAAAAGTGGCCCTTCTCATACCACCCACTTCCCTTCTCTCTCATGAGGTGTTAAGCAGACAGGAGGAAAGCTCAGAAACAAGAAGAAAAGCAACAAAACACATTCAGTCAAATATAGACCCAGATTTCAAAACAGTTCTGAGAATAGAAACTTTGACTTACAAATCAATAAGATTTCCTGACAGTAATGTGTGTGTAAGAGCCACCAACCCACACAGACGAGAAACACCTGAATGTGCTTTTTTTGGGGGGGTCACCTTTGAAATTACTGCCATAAGTGACTTATATCCAGCTTCAAGAACTTAGTAGTGGAATAGAAATTAACGAGAAATCTTTCTTGAGATACTACCAAATAAGTGTGTTCTGGAGCTATTTGTTATGGTCAGGACTCTGTCTGTTCTAAGTAATAGGAAAACCAACTCAAGCTGACTTAAGCTTACATTATCAGAGACTCCAGTGTAGACTGGATTGCAGGCCAATTAGATCTGTGCTCAGAGTAATGAAGGTTCTTTCCATCTCCTGACTCTGCCCATTGCAAGAGATACAATGCTCTGATTGGGCAGGTCTTCTCTTATGCCCTGCACTGGCACCAGGAGTTCACCCATCCCAGCCACCTAGACTGAACATGCAGGAGGAGTAATTTTTTTTCTTTTCTTTATTTTTTTTTTCAAGTCAGAGTTACAGAGAGAGAGGGAGAGACAGAAGAAAGAGATCTTCCATCTACTGGTTCACTCCCCAGGCTGCAGACGCTGGGACTTGGCCAGACTGAAGCCAGGAACCAGGAGTTTCTTCCAGGTCTCTCATGTGAATGTAGAGGCCTAAACACTTGAGCCATCCTCTACTGCTTTCCCATGTCATTAGCAGGGGGCTGGATTAGAAGTGGAGCAGCCAGGACTGGAAGCAGCACCCATATGGGATGCCAGCATCGCAGACAGTGGCTTTATCCATTACACCACAGCCCCAGGAATAATTTCTTAAGGAGAATGTGAGTTTTGTCTTAAAATAGAGGGAGGATTCTAGGTAGACACATACACGTAACTACATTAAAATTATTGTGCAATGAATTAATGTTGGAAATTTAGCTTATTAATAGCAAGTGATTCAGGGAAAGGCAAATACTTTTCAGAAGTCAAAGAAATCTGAATCCAGTCTAATTTATTTTGAAGGTAGATATTTTTTCTTAATATAGCAGTTAAGTTTTTTTTTTTTGGAGTTAAGTTTTGAGAATTGGGTTATGCTTTTAGTCTTTTGTCTAATCATCCCCAAAGCTTGTTTTCTTTCTAAATTGAAGGGGATCTGTACATTCAACATGTATAACCTCAAACATAAATTGGAAAGGAATGAAACTGAACCCAGAGACGTTATACATATTACCAAATCAAAGTGATGACAGATGAGAGACAACAAAGCAAGATTCTATGTAACATGTTCCAACAAAGTGGCAATTAAAGAGCCTGGGTGTGAAGTCCTATAACTTTGATTGGGTTCATACCAACATTTCTGATTGCTCACCAGCAAAGTCAATTTCCTTGTGGAGTTGACATCACATATGAGAGAGCAATAGCATGTTTCATCCTTTCTCTTAAATAGCTTGTATTGAAATCTTCAAGTCATAAGACGCTGAACATGCTGAGTTATAGGCAAAATTCCAGAAAGGAGGTTCTGTAAAATGGAAGGCATGTTTCAGATTTCTAACTGCACTTTTTGTTTAATGTAAATTTGGGGATTCACCTCTTTAAGAACCAGATCTACATGAATTTGAGATTGCCTCATTTTCATTGGCATAAAGACAAAGACATTAGTTTCTTGTCCCAAAATAACAAGACATCCTTTATTTCAAATAGAGGTAACTTGAAAACACTGGGATAATTTATAGATACTATGTAATGGTGAGACACCATGTTATTCCAAGGGCTGAAGAAAAATTAGCTATTTAGGAGGTGGTTTATCTGAGTCAAAATTATGGCATTGCTTTGCAAGGAGTTTTCTTGTATCTCATGCAAACCAGACTCCTTTTTAAGTTATCAGCTGATGAGTTGCTCAATGTTACAGTCAGTGCAGATGGCAAGTGCTGGGATGGGAGTGAAGCCCTTGACCAAATGAAGAGAGATGTAAAACAAAAACAGAACCCAAGTCACACAATATAATCTTTTTTCATCTTACTAAGCAGACGCATCCATCATCACAATGAACAATAATAATATGTGACTAAGAGGGAAAAAAGTATCTAAAACTAAAATTGACTGTAGATGATTTTCCCTTATAAGGAAGAAGTGACATAACTCATTTAAGTGGAGAAATAAATCTCTCTACTGCTCCTTTATCCACACAGAGACTATGAAGGAGGCAAAAAGTGAGTGAGACCTGGCAGAGATCCATCTTTCCTGGAGTCTTTGGTCGCTGAAGAGGGGCTTGATACTGGATTGGAAGATTGAGATCAGAGAGAGCAGCAGCAGCACTCTCTCCAGTCCCATCCACAATGGGAAGAACCATTGTTATTATTGTTTCAGTTGTTGCAGCTATAAAAGAGGGAGGCGGGGCAAAGGTTAAGCAACTTGATGGGAGCAGAGAGCTGGTGAAACAGCCAAGGGTCCTCAAAAGAATGGTTGGCTTTGTAGAACAGTCCTCCTTATCCAAGGGGGAAATGTTCAAAGACCTCAGGGTGGGCCTGAAACCGCATCTAGCCCTATAGTCAAGCACTGTAACACCTGGCCTGATAGACAAGCTGGCTACTGGATGACAAAGGGGCAGAGGGCCAACAGTGTAGATACAACTGGACAAAGAAATTATTTACATGCCAGGCAAGGCAGAGTGGGAAAGGGCAGGACACCATCATACTCCTGAAAATGCCTCAAAATTTAAAACTTAGGAATTTCTTATTTGTGGAAGCTTCTATTTAATATTTTGGAGTGTGGATGACAATGGGTGACTGGTATCTCCTAAGTGAAATCGTATATAAGGGGACTACTGTATTTTAAGTTGTCTGCCCTAGAAATCTTGCATTCATCAAATCTTTAGTAAAATTTTTGCTACACATTGAAATTCATTGTGTAGTTTCTTAAGGATTATGGTGTGTTTGGAATTTAAAAAAAAAACACATCTCAATTCCACATATAGGATAGTATGAATCAGAGAAATGGAAATGTGGCATCAGTGAGACAGGAGCTCTGTGCAACAGGCATCCAGAGTCACAAATATATAACAAGTTTGGCCAAGAAATTCTTGTGAGGAACTGTATGGGGCTTTGAGTTGATATCAGGATTATCATTATCAAAATAATTGTAAACATATTGAAAGATATGTCATATACCAGACCTGGAAACAGAATTTATATGTATTCCCTTGTGCATTCCCCACAGCAATTTCCATATGGTTTTGTCAGTTTCCCTCTTTGGGATGAAGAAATTGATATGTGGACACATTAAATAACTCACCTAAGGCCATAGATGCTGAAGGTAAAGGGTGAATGGAGAGTTGCACAACACAAAAAGCCCATGTTACCAATCGTTAGCTTGGACGGCTGTCCCTCAGTTTCAGTGGGGGGTTGGTTCCAGGACTCCCTGTGGATACAAACTCCAAGGATGTGCCAATCCCTTATGTAAAATAGTATGGTGTTTGCAAATAACCCATGAACATCCTCCTGTGTACTTTAAATCCTCTCTAGATGTGGATGCCATGTAAGTAGTTGCTCCACAGTACTGTTTAGGGAATAATGACAAGAAAAAAGTCTGTGCACATTCAAAATAGTTGCAATTTTCTTTTCAGAATATATTTTAAATTTGGTTTATTTATTTTTAGAATTCATTTGAAAACAGAGATACAAAGAGAAGAGCAGAGAGAGAGAGATCGTTCATTCATCCACTGGTTCACACTCCAAATGGCCCCAATGGCCAAGACTGGGCCAGGCCAGAGCCAGAAGCCAGGAGCTTCATCCAGGTCTCCCACGTAGCAGGGGCCCAGGCACTTGGGCCATCTTCTGCTGCTTTCCCAGGCACATTAGCTGGGAGCTGGATTGGAAGAGGAGCAGCTAGGACTTGAACTGGCACCCATATGGGATATCAACACTGCAGGCAGAGCTTAACCTTCTATGCCACAGTGCGGCCCCCAGAATATTTTAAATTCTTGTTTGGCTGAATCCACAGACATGGAACTCACAGATGCACAACTGTCCCACTTTTCCAGGACTCCTATCTGCTAGTTCTTCAGTATTAGATGCCACTCTATACTCCTTTCTTTTCATTTAGATAGTTAAGAGCCAACTTTAATGCTGCTCCAAATCCCTACTTTTTTTTTAGTTTAAAGAAGTCACTGGGCTGGTGCTGTGGTGCAGTAGGATAAAAAGCCCTGGCCTGAAGCACCGACATCCCATATGGGTGCCAGTTCTAGTCCCGGATGCTCCACTTCCCATCCAGCTCTCTGTTATAGCCTGGGAAAGCAGTAGAAGATGGCCCAAGTCCTTGGGCCCCTGCACCTGCATGGGAGACCCGGAAGAAGCTCCTAGCTCCTGGCTTTGGATCAGCACAGTTCCGGTCATTGAGGCCATCTGGGGAGTGGAAAAAAAAAAAGAAGTCACTGATATCTTTTTTTTTTTGATTTATTTATTTATTTGAAAGTCAGAGTTATACAGAGAGAAAAGGAGAGGCGCAGAGAGAGAGGTGTCTTCCATCCACTGGTTCACTCCCCAAATGGCCACAATGGTCGGAGCTGTGCCGATCCAAAGCCAGGAGCCAGGAGCTTCTTCCGGGTCCCCCATATGAGTGTAGGGGCCCAAGGACGTGGGCCATCTTCTACTGTTTTCCTAGATTAGCAGAGAGCAAGAATGGAAGTGGAGCAGCTGGGGCTCGAACCAGTGTCCATAAGGGATTCCAGCACTGCAGGCAGTAGCTTTACCTGCTACATCATAGCACCGGCCCCAGAAGTCACTACTATTAATACCAGTTATTGGTTACCTACTTAGTCCACATAGAAGAAAAAAAGATAATTTCCCAATTACCAGGCTTATGAGAATTAAAATGAAATTGAAGAGACATGATAAGTATTAAAATAGAAATAAAAACAGGGTCAGCACTCTGGCATAATGGGCTAAGCCTCTGCCTGCAGCACCAGCATCCCATATGGATGCCAATCCATGTCCCAGCTACTCTTCTTCCTATCCAGCTCTCTGCTATGGCCTGGGAAAGCAGTGGAACTTGGCCCAAGTATTTGGGCCCCTGCACCCATGTGGGAGACCCAGAAGAAGCTCCTGGCTCCTGACTTTGGATCAGCCCAGCTCTGGCAGTTGTAGCCATTTGGGGAGTGAATCAGTGGATAGAAGACCTTTTTTTCTGTCCTCCCTTTCTCTGTCTGTAACTCTACTTCTCAAATAAATAAATAAAATATTTTTTAAAAAGAGAAACAATAAAAAGAAATAAAATAATGAGATTGCAAACTAAAAGTCAAAAGGCTCATCTAACGTGGGGTGGCGTAAATCTCTGGCAGGAGAATGATGGGATCCCCGCTGCAGTTCCCTGGAAGTTGTGCGGGTACCAGCAAGTGATGCAAACCACATCGGTCTCAGCTGCTTCCCTGGCAACATGGGGATGGGGAGAGCTCTTGCTTTACTGTGATAGCTGCTTTTCTGAGTCTTAAGCGAGATGACTAGTGGAAGATTGCTTTGTAAACTGCAGTTATAGAAACTCCAATTATTTATTCCAGAATCCCCCTGCAAGCATGATGGTCCTTCAGATGTATCAGAATGGCCCATCCTGCTTCCAAGGTCGAATACCAGAAGGGAAGACCATAGTGAGTATGTTCAAACCAGGCACCTATCATTCTGAAGCACCACTTTTATCCTGTCACTGATCTGCTCCTGTTGGCAGGATTTTGGGCAGGAGAGCAGGAGGAGTGTTGCTACCAGCAAGGAAGAAAGGGAAAGCACAGTTAACCCAGACCCTGTCCTCTCCCTTACACCACGCCCTCCTCTTCGGGATATGGAGCCTGTGACTCCCCGGCTATTTCTGAAGTACACCCTTTTCTTTGTGCTATCACTACTGCCTTACTTCAAGCTCTCTTTGCCTTTTGCCTGGATGTTGCAACAGCTGAGAAATCCATTTCCCACACCATAACTGAGGGTTCTTTCTAAAGGGCAAGCATGATCCTGCTTCTCCTGCTTGAGTCCTGAATGTCTCCTGAGTACCTGGAGAGACAGGGTGGCTTCAGCTCACCAGAACCCTGTGTCACCACCCTACCTGTTTGTGGTTCTCCAGGTGTACCCTCCTGTCCAGCCTCACTCTATGTCTTAGAGCTCTTCAATGCCTTGATCAACCTCACTGCCTCACTTTGCACTTGCCTTCCCCTATGTGTTCTTCTGATGACTTTTACCCATCTTCAAAGTCTCAGCACTGGGCAGCTCCCTCTTCACAAGCTGCTACCATATTATACCCTGTCGTAAACATAGGGGTTCTCTTTGACCCATTAACACATTATGTATGCTCTTCCTACAACATTTTCTATAGATAGTTACATATTTTTCTATCTTTCCCGATAGTCCGTAAATTCACTGAAAGTAGGGATTTCCTTAAATTTGAATCCAGAGCACTTACTACAGCTCCTTAGTAAACACTAAAAGGATGGAGATATTAACATTGACTTAAAATTTCCCCATATTAATGCAGTTTTTAAAATGACTGAGTTAGCAATGTATTATAGAAGCACAGCCTGCTTGTAATTTTCTGTCTTGTGTACTCAGCATGGAAATTTTTTCAATCAGGATAACTGAAGTTGTAATCATTTAAAAGAGGTGTTGCTAGCTAAATGGATTCTTGGGTTCAGAAAAAGCGTAAGAGTGCAGTGATTAACAGAATTCTACCCAGACATTTCCTTATCCTCATTTTCATGTCAAATTCCCTTCTCTTAGAATCTGCAGTATAATCGTGACTCCGTTAATTATGACATTACTGGCTGTTGCCATCAGCACAGTGACAATGTCAAAAACATGTAACTGTGCAAACCAGCAGGGGTAGAAGGAGTGTGGAAAATGCAATGTTTCAGTATGAGAAACTCTTTAAAGGAAGAAATCCAGTGCTCAGAGGCCATGATATGGTAAAAATATTTCTCAACTGTGGGTATCAGCCAAAAAACTTCATTTACAGTGGGCAGGGTAGATGAGGTCAGCTCAGGACATAACTATTTGAGCTGCTTTTCCTGTGGAATGGAAAAAAAAATCAGAGGGTTCTATAGAAAATGAGTGAATGCATTCAATGCATTCATTAGGAACTCACCCCCTGGGAAACCTCAATTTGCACCAGACAAAGTGATAATATAGAAGGGCACAACACCAGCATTGGCCTGGCTTTCTTTATCAGTGGGATTTGTTTTGTTGAAAGGGAAGTTGGTAGCCTTTTCTCCATCTCAGTTTTTTTTAGAGGCTCCCCATACTATTTATACATCATATTGATAGAAAAACAAAGAGGGAAAATAATTAAATAACTTTAGAGCACAATGCTCCAACTGTGTACCCAAATCATGATACAATCCAAAATAAAAAGAACTGTAAAGAAAAAAAAATTATGAGCAACACCTTGCTTTCTGGTGAAGGCTGGGATGATTGCTGTTTTTTGAAAGGACAAAGAGAAACTGGATGAAAGGTCAGGGAAGCGAGACATTTCTTCTTTTCAACTCTTCCAGTCCTCTGGCCTATGCCCGTGCCATGCTTCAACAGATCATTGCGGCTGCTTCAGACAGCCCCCATCATTTCAGCCCCCTCTCCCCGGCCCTGTTGCTGCAGCTTTTACCTAGTGTTTCAGCTCTGCCCAGGATAACCTTACAGCTTTTGGAAAATGGTGCCCAAAGCATCTCTCACATAATGCTCAGGGACTTCCCAGATGCCTAGCTGGCGATGGATGCCTAGGGAGCCTGGCAAACCTTTTGCTTGCAGCCTCAAAGTGTGTGTGCCCTGGAGCAGTGGAACAAAACGCTCCTCTCAAACTGGATATCCACAGAGAGAAGAAAGAAACTAGACCCCCGTCTTTCATCACATGCAAAATGAACTCAAAATGGATCAAAGATTTAATTTAAGACCTGAATCTTTGAAACTACTAGAGGAAACCATAGGAGGAAATGCTTCAAGAATTAGTCTGAGCAATGATTTTTTTGAATGTGATCACAAAAGCAGAGGCAACAAAAACAAAAATGACATGGAATTGTAGCAAATTAAAAGGCTTCTGCCCAGCAAAGGAAACAATCAATAGGATGAAGAGATAACCTATGGGATGGGCAAGAATATTTGCAAACTATGAATTCAACAAGGGATTAATATCCAGAATATGCAAGGATCTCAAACAATAAGAAAACAAATTATCTGATTCAAATATGGGTGAAATACTTGAGAATACATTTCTTGAAAGGAGATATGCAAAGGGTCAAAGTAAAAATGTTCAGCATCACTAATCTTCAGATAAATACATATCAAAATGACAATGAGTTATCATCTCAATCCAGTCATCAAGAAGACAAAAATTGACAGATGCTGGGCTGAAGTTGTAACACAGTAGGTTAAACTAGCATTTGGAACTCCCATATCCAGTGTCAGAATGCTGGTTCAGGTCCTGGCTTCTCAGCTTCTGATACAGCTTCTTGCTAATGCGCCTGGGAAGGCAGCAGATGATGGCCCATGTACTTGAGTCCCTGCCACCCTGGATAAAATTCTATGCTCCTGGATTTGGCCTGGCCCATCCCCCACTGATGTGGGCATTTGGGAAGTAAACTAGCAGGTGGAAGATCTATCCCTCTCTGTCCCTCCCTCTTTCTGTGTCACTCTGCCATTCAAATAACTAAATAAATCTTTAAAAATATAACAGATGTTGGGAAGCATGTGGAGAAAAGTGAAAACTTATACACTTTCCATGAAAATTTAACTTAATACAACTATCACAGAAAACAGTATAGAAGTTCCTCAAAAAACCATATGATCCAACAATCCTACTACTGGATATATGTTCAAAGGAAATGAAATTGTATGTCAAAGAGATACCTGCCCTCACTTGTTTATTGTAGCACTATTCACAATAGCCAAGATATGGAGTCAGGGTGGTTCATTTTGTGTAATGCTTAAGTTGCAGCTGTGTCACCCACATCCCATATTGGAGTCCCAGCTGCTCCCCTTCTGATCTAGCGCCTGCTAATACACACCGTTGGAGGCATCAGGTGAGGGCCCAAGTTTTTGGGTCCCTGCCATCCATTTGAGGGATGTGGATTGAGTTCCAGGCTTCTGACTTTGGCCTGGTCCAGCACTGGCTCTTGCAGTCATTTGGGGGAGTGAACCAGTGAATGGAAGATCTCTCTTTCTCTGTTCATCTCTGTCTATCTGCCTTTCAGATGAACTGAAAAAAAAAGAATGGAGTCAGTTTAGATGATGGATAAAAGAAAATGTGACAAATACATATATATATATAAAATAGAATATTATTCTGCCATAAAAGAGTAAATTTTGTCATTTGCAACAATACGGATGGAACTGGAGGGCATTAGGTTAAATGAAGTTAACTAGGCACGGATAGACAAATGCTATATGTTCTCACTCATATCTGGAAGTTAGAAAGTTGGCCTCATAGTAGCAAAGAATGAGAGTGGTTACCAGAACCTGGGAATGGTGTGCGTGAGGGAGGGATGGAGAGAAGATGCTGAATGAGGATAGGGGCGCAGTTGGGTAGGAGGAATAACTTCTATCTTATGGTAGGATAACTAGGATTGACAATGACCAAATGAATATTCCAAAATAACTTGAAGAAGGGGATTCTAAATGTTCCCAATACAAAGAAATGAAAAGTGTCTCAGGTGATAGATATGCCCATTACCCTGATCTGATCATTACAGGTTGTATACAAGTGTTGAAATGTCACACTGTACCCCATAAACATGTGCGATTGCTATGTTACTATGTGTCAATTAAGAGACTTTTTTTTTTTTTTAACAAATGCCCTTCTCTTGCATCCCTTGGGTGAATAGATCTGAGGTTCATTCTATATGGTCTGCAGATGGTGCCATCGGTATGAACCCCCAGTTGCTCACAGTGGGGAGAGATGAGTAGCACATTTCCGTGTTGGCTTTCCTCCCTCCTAGTTTCACCTGCATAGTTTCCCACACTTGTTCACTGAGCTCACTTCTCAAAATGAACTACCTGCATGCAAGCCTTGTCTCAGGGCTCTGTTTCCTAGGGACACCCAGGCTGAGCCAGCCTCTTATGGTCTGTTACAGATGCACTTTTTCAGTGTACATTTGAGTTCAGTTTGTGTGTGTATGTGTGTGTGTTTGCAATAATGAGGGTCAAATTTCCACCCTTGCTTTGCAATTAGGGGTCGGGGGAGCACTTAGTCCATTTATGGTAACTCAGATTCTTCTGGTTGTAAGACCCTCTTCCAATTGTGCTAGTTCCTTTAGCATTTAAGGTTTTCATTCTGGATTCTCCCCCTTCTCCCTGGAGGATGTTTAAGTTCTCAGACGCTGACATATCATTCTGGCATCTTTCTCCCTTCCTAGGTGGTTTCTGTCTCCCTGTTCCCCAGGGCAATCATCCAGAATCTCATTGTCTAGTAATACTAAAAGAAAGTAGGGGAAGAAATATGAAAAAGAAAATATGGCTAACAGTAGAACATGGATATTATTTCTTTTCAGGTCTCTTGCTTCTTTCTAATCAGTCTTCATACTGTAATTGACTTAGCATCATTTTTACCATGTTAGTTATCTACAAAGGCTTCCAACTTACTACCTGTGATAACTAGTCTGAACTTCCAGCTATGTGTAAAGGCAGCATCAGTACCCCTTGAACCAAAGGAGGTGCATGCAGTAGAGAAACTGGAGCAACGTTAGGAGGAAGGAAGGAGAAATGGGTACTGGAGAGGTGGCCAGCAATAACCATTGAGGTTTGCCAATGTGACATCCTCTTCTTACTGTCCCTCACATGATCTCCTACACCAAAACCAACACTTAGTTCAACAATGTAAGTTCACTCACAGACACGCAGATGAACTACATTTCCCAAGTTCCTTACAGTTGGGTCAGGCAGCTGACTGTGCTCTGACAGTGGAATGTGAGCAGAAGTGATTTCCACGACTGTGAGGTTTGGCCTATGGGAACCTCCTGTGCACAATCCGCACTCACTCGCTTCCTTCTATGGTAACCTTGGAAGCCCCACATGGAATATGAAGGGCCTCATCCAAAGATGGAATGGCCTAGGATTCTGAATGATGTGGTGGAGGTAAATTCCTTATTCTCCTCCAACTCTCACTCCCACCTCATCAGATTGGGATGTGAGTGAATAATAAGGACTTACTGTGTTAAGCCACTCAGGTTTGAAGAGTTTTAACAGCACTTACATATTTGAGAGACAGACAGGGAGAGCTCCCATCCTATGGTTCATGCCCCCAGATCCTGCAATGGCTGGGGTTGGGGCTGGGTCAGGCTGAAGCTGTGAGATAGGTACTCAAACCAGATCTCCCATATAGGCAGCAGGGACCCAACTACTTGAGTCATCACCTGCTGCTGCTCAGGGTGTGCATTAGCAGGAAGCTGGACACTCGAGCCAAGCTGGGACTCAAACCTGGTATTCCAACATGTGACGTGGGCACCCCAAGCAGTGTCTTAAGGTCTAGGCCAAGTGCCTGACCCAAATGTGGGGCACTGTGCATGGAAGTCCTCTTGCCTAAACTGGTACTTTCTTCTCCTTACTTTTCTTCCGAATCAATATCTTACTGATACTTAAATATCCAACTCAAGTCCCACCTGAACCATGCACTTTTCAGTAACTCCTACATCTCATGATGAAATCTCTCTTCTCCCAATCTGAGGGTACTTGTATGTCCTACTCATACCTTAAATCTGTACTGCTTCACTTTATTTGACTTTGTGAGTGTGTGTGTGTGTGCTTTCCCAACTAGATTATAAATTCCCAACTGGAAGAGACTATTACTGACTATTACTATTATTATTATTAATCCACAAAGCAATTACCACCAACCTGTGTAGGTGGCATACCAGGAATGAAAAGTTGGAAGTCATAGAAGACTTATAAATATCCTAGTATGATTCTAGCAAGCACTAAATATAAGAATTCAACTGCAGTCATTCTGGCTCACGGGTACAACAAGGAATTCTCTGCAGATAAGATTAATTCCTATATATAAATGAGCTGTTCAGAAATACATTCAATTTGCTTCACTCCTCAAGGGCTAATTAATGTTAGCATTCTCCCCTACTTCTCCCCTAAATGCATGCTGAACAATTTCCCAGATTGTGAAAAGGAGGACTAGAATGTGGGAACTCTTTGCAGTTCCCCACACTATTGATTTTCTCTCACCCATATTTAGTGCTGCATCTGAAATGGTAGTAGGTTTAGTACAATTGCTGTGGAATATTGAGTTGACTTTTTAAATAACCACAAACACTTCTTCACATTCCTGAATTTCCCCTTTCTGGTCCTAGATGTTAAACAGAACAAGTTGCCAGTGAGTAGGGAATCTTTAGGGACTCATGCTTCATTTTGTAGTTGAGCAATGTTTGGGAAAAACTGTTTCAAATGTAAAGATTAAGAACTATGACGATATTTGAAATAAGCACATGTTCTAATATTCTTATACAGGTTACTGTTTGAAGATGCTGGAAATAGTTTTAAGCTAAAAAAGATTTATTGTAACTTAAAAAAATTATTTATTTGAAAGGCAAAGTAACAGACAGAGGGAAAGACAGAGAAATAGTGAGATCTTCCACGACTGGTTTACTCTAAATGGTTTCAATGGCTGGGGCTGGGCCAGGCCAAAGACAGGAGACAGGAAATCCATCCAAGTCTCCCACATGGGTGGCAGGGGTCATCTTCTGGTGCTTTCCCAGGCGCATTAGCAGGGAGCTGGACTGGAAGTGGAGCAGCTGGGACTCCAACCAGTACCAATGTAGGATGCCAGCATTGCAGGTGGCAGCTTTACCAGCTTTGCCACAACTCTGGACCCCAGCAGGCCCAGCAGCCTAGCAGTTTTGCTTGTTATATGTTTTGCTGGGTTTCTCCATAAAATGTGTATCTCAAAATCTCGAGTGTGTGGCACTCAAGTGTACTTGCAGAAGCAGATCAAGGTGGTCCTGTTTGTCGGTCACAGGCAGAGTGGCTTGTCTGTCTTGCCAGTGCTTTCACAGACCAGCTTGGCCTCCCTGTCCCATAAAACTTGCCTCAACCACCAGGATCCAGAGGCAGATTTCAGCTTTACCTCCCATCTCCTTGCCAATTAACTTTGCAATAAAGCCTTTCTTTTCTCAAAAGCCAGCACATAGCACTGGCTTCTATGCGCATGGGGCAGCAAACCCTTAGTGGCAATCAGGAGGAACACAAGGGCCTTGCAAACTCAATCAAGGGTACTCTGACCTGTAGGGACTTTGCTGGGGTCAGTCCCTCTGAGTCTTCCAGAGCTGCCTTGGAGCCTGCCAACCAGCAATTTAGCAAGACCCTAACAATCCTTCTACTTCCACATGCATTTATTTTTGCACTGTTCCTCCCTACTCCATTCTGGAACAGACTCTAGACTGCCTTCCGGCAGCTCTCCTTAAAGCTTAGCTCCTCACTGTCTCTTAGGATGTAGGTTTCTCTTCTTGCGGGGGCTTTAGTGGCTCCTTTATATTCTATGCCTCTCTATCCAGTGCCTGTACTCCATGTTTTCTGTTTTGTGGTCCTGATATCCCTCCCAGTGTGTTTCTGAATATGTAGTGAGTTACCTCAGCAATATATGAGAGCACATAGGCCTCCATTGTCTAGAGTCAGGAACACCTGTCAGAAGGGAGAAGGTAGAGAGGGCTAGAAACAAGGGCATCAGGATTGTGATGTGTGGCACACAGACTTCGAGGCAGGCAAGTGTCAGAAAAGGAACTGGAAGAGGCACAGAATTGAGACACAGAGGAATTTAGGACAAAGTGCCACAATTGTGAGACAATGATTTTGAGGTAAGGGCTGGTTTGTGTAGGGGCTTAGTGTGTAATTTCTGCAGAACAAGGACAGCTGGTGCCATCCAAATAAAACGATCTGTATTTTTATCCAAATTGTATTAGGCCTTCATCTAGATGTCCCATCATCTCACAAATGCAATAGTGACAATAAGACCATCTTGATATGTTTTTGACTCATAATATTATCTCTTGTTTCTTAGTGTTTACTCTATGGCCTTTGTATGAAAGTGCTTTGAGTAAAAGAACTAAGCCCAAAGATGCTAAATAACTTGGCCAAGACCAGACAGCAAATAAGTGAGAAAGTTGGCATTTGAACCCATGGGTGTCTTCTCAGAGCACAAATTCTCCGTTACTCAGCATCTTTCCATTAAACACCATTAGATTTGACTGTGCTCTCAAAACACAAACAGCTATGTCTTCCAACTCCACCTGGAATAAGGAAGTGTTCAGTAACTTGTTGAATGAATGAGTGCAAAGGGGACAGTTAGCTCAGTTGTCACAGGAACCAGTGTTAACCCACAACTGTACAGCTCTCCTCTGGGAAGTGCCCTTTCCTATATGCAAACCTTATACAAAGAGGAGCTACCATTCACTTAGAGATCCTCTCTCATGCTTGCCCTGATTGGCCCAGCTAATGGTAGTAAATCATGCCCTGCTTACAGCTGATTGGAACAGGTTTGAGCCCAGCTAGGATGGACATGAGAGAGGCCAATCAAGAGTTCTCCCCTCTGATATTAAAACTAGGGACCAGAGTCTAGTCTCAGTCTCCCTCTGGTGGTGAGACTGAGAGATGTTTAGTATAATAGTGGGTGGTGGTCACATTTCAACGGGAATGTATGAGAATATAAAGCTGACCTGTAGACAGAAACCAAGAGATTGAGTGGTAGGAACTAGAAGGAGAGATAGAAACTGAGAATGGCGGGTTTTGGAGCCTGGTATCAAGTTGTTTTCAAGTTCCAGCTCCACCTTTGCCCTTGCAAGGCCTTAACCAATGCAAGTTGGGTTTAGTAACTTCCAATCAAAACAGTTCTGACAGTAGGCTTATAAAAATTCTCTCCAGGAAGAACATTGAGCCTGGGGATTAAGACACTATGTGGGACCCTCATATCCCATATGGGAATTCCTGAGTTCATGTGTCGGCTCCACTCCAGAGTCCAGCTGCCTGTTAATAATGTATACCATGGGAGGCAGCTGCTGAGGCTTCAAGGGTATTGTGTCTCTGCCTCCCATGTGGGAGACCCGAACTGAATTCTCTGCTCCAAGTTTTGGCTTGGCCTGGCCCAGACTATTTCAGGCAAGTGGGGAGTGACCCAGTGGATGGGATTTTCTCCCTGTGTCTCTCTCAAATAAATAAATAAATTTAAAGAAAAATGTCTAACACATTAAGTCCATGTTCCTACTGAGAGAAAGGAGAAAACACTTCTGTCTTCTATCTCAGCCCATGGCAAAAGGTTCTGCATCTCTAAACTGGGACTGAGCAGCCCTGGAAGGGAGGGTATTGGTGAGGACTGACAGAGCAGAGAAACAAATTTTGGGGGATAACTTGTCAATGACCGTTCTGTTTTATTTATTTATATAGACTTTTATATTGCAAGGAAATTTTCCTGACCATTAAGTATCAAGAAATAAATTTGTTATGATATCACACATTTCTGCAGGCTGGTTGATTAAATACAGCTTTTATTCTGAGGAACTCTGGAGCACATAGAATGAGGTTCTTTGTCATTCTAGACTTGAAGAAATAAACTGAGCTGAATTTAATCCACCACAAAATTATTTTATAGTAAATAATTACTACATTGATTATTTGTAGAAAAGCTCAATTAGTAGACAATTCTTCATTTTGCAAAACATACATCATATAAATGCTGCAAGCATTTAGTTTCAGAATATATGACACTATCCTGACAGTTTACAAAACCTCCCCAAGGGAGAAATCAAAAGTCATAGTGAGACCACGTGTATTCAGTTTATGTATAACTCATTCAAAAACAGATTTATTCCATGACACCAGGCTACTAAGAACAGGTGTGCAGTTTGCCCACTGACACCTGAGCTGGGGCACAAGTGGGAACCTAACTCCGGCCTTGGCTTTCCTCCTAAGCTGTGTGCTCGTGAAGCTGGCTTCATGGTCTAGAGGCACCGCATAGGCCGGTGGTGGCCCTACTGTATACCAGGCAGACCTGCCTGGAATCTAATACTCCTTGGAAACAAGGGGCTTTCTTCTGAAACACAAAATAGAAAAATAACAGAAGGGACACAGTCTTTATAAAACTTAGCCAGTTAAGTATCCAATAAGTGCTTATTGAATTAAGTAAATATGGAGGTATTGATTCTTATTGAATTAAGAGGTATTGATTCTTGTTGAATTAAGAGGTATTGATTCTCTGGATAACCTGCCAAAAGGGAAGTGATAGCACACGCCTTGAACAGCACTCTGCTATTTTCTGTGGAGACTTGTTCCTTCTTAGTTGTTGCTTTTGCCCACCCCATTCTACAGCATTCGAATTGGTGACATCTTTTTGTGTTTCTTCGCTTTTCAAATAGGGACATCAGAAGAATAAGACATTTCTTTTTAACTTTTAAGATGTTTCTTTACTAGCAATGCATCCCACTTCCATTTCTACCCTGATGACGGCCTTGAAGCACCTTGTGCATCTAAGACCATTGGGGAAATAGCCCCATAAAGTCACATACTCACGTCCCCATCACTCGGGATTCAGTTTATCAACATCAACAATAAATTCCTCTCTATGGTTCACTATAGTTTGCTTTTTTAAAACAGCAGAAAGGTCCTGGGCACGCGTACGTTGCTTTCTATAAATAACAGCTACACATTCCAGCTTTCAAAGGAGCACATTCTGCTAAACATAGACTGTAGAGACAAGTAATCCCTGTTTTTCTTGCTGTACATCATGGATGCTAATTCAGGCTGAGTTTTCCTGATTTCATCTCAGCATGCCCTTGTTTATTTTGGGTCTTTTTTGCAAAGGTCACCATATTGCTTCTACTGCCTCGTAGTCAGGCCCCAGCCCTGTTTTGGAATTCTGGAGTCACAGCTGTAATCACCATTAACTGGAAGGACTGCAGTGTTCACAGTCTCATGGATATTCTAATCCAAAAACCACAGGTTTGGGGATATCTTGTAAATGTAAGAGCCATAAGCCACTTCAAAGTTGAAGTCAGTATTACTGACCTAGAACTTCCCCAAACTAAGCAGGAAAACAGGCAAGCTGGCATGAGTAGCTAGGCTAGCCAAACAGCTCCATGGAATATGTGACTAATACAGAAAGGTTAATGATGATAGCTTAGTCCTCCTAATCAATGCCAATCTGTAGGATAATCTGGATAGTATAGGACTTGATTTGGTCAGATCTTCTCTTGGTTTGTGCTTATACATTTTCACTTTTACCTTTCTTCAAACCCCTTGGTCTTGTATTCAAATGTAATGCTGGCACATGCCATTTAGCACCAGAAATATGAAATATAAGTCTTTTGAGTTACTTATTATTAGTTCATTATTTGGGATACATTATTTATTTTAAACCTTTGTCCCTTCCTGTCTATAACCTGCCATTTGCTTTTTTTTTTTTTTTTTTTTTTTTTTGACAGGCAGAGTGGACAGTGAGAGAGAGAGACAGAGAGAAAGGTCTTCCTTTGCCGTTGGTTCACCCTCCAATGGCTGCCGCGGCCGGTGCGGCCAGCGCACTGCGCTGATCTGATGGCAGGAGCCAGGCACTTCTCCTGGTCTCTCATGGGGTGCAGGGCCCAAGCACCTGGGCCATCCTCCACTGCACTCCCTGGCCACAGCAGAGAGCTGGCCTGGAAGAGGGGCAACTGGGACAGAATCCGGTGCCCCGACCGGGACTAGAACCCGGTGTGCCGGCGCCGCAAGGCGGAGGATTAGCCTAGTGAGCTGTGGCGCCAGCCCTCTAGTCTTGCATTGTAACTCCATCCCTTACCTGGCAATCAGTATGTCCATTTTCCCCATGATGCACCTGTATCTCATTCAAGAAGGGGAAGGAGAAGACAGCATTCCAGCCACAAGGAAGTTAAGCTCCATGTCTAGGCATCATGAAACTCCCAGAAAGCCTCATGCACACTAAACCCTGTTCAGACTCCACCCCACTTGTATAATCAATTGGGACACCACCCCCATCTCATAAAAGTGACATACCTGGGAGCTTTTTGATTTTTTGGGTCCTTCTCTCACTTCCTCCCCTGTTCTCTCCTCAAAGGCAGCTCTCTGGCCCCCTCATCACTGCTATCTCTCTGTGTGGGGTTGCCCACACTCCTGTGTGAATGTATATTCATTCTCTCACTTTAAATACATCCTGCTCTCACTTGTGCACTGTATTTTGGCCTTTGCTTTGATTTCTGATCTCTCTGGGGTTAAAAACCTGGATTAAAAATTGAAAGTTATTTTTAAAATGTGCCTGTAACAGTACTTATAAATTTACAATTAGACATCACATTCTTCTGTTATTGATCTCCCTAACAAGGCTATGGTGTGAATTGTTATTCACATCTCATAATCGAGGACACATCACGGACTGATGATGTGACTGGTCCACAGAGGAGGTCTAGAACCAAAACTCTAGTCTCATGCTCTTCCCATTTAAACTGGAGTATCTTTTGTCTTTAGATCTGCTGTTACAGCACTCTGGCCTCAGAATCAGCCCTAAAGGCATTCGGATCCGGCTGAAAAGCCCATGAGAGTATTTCAGGCATGGAAAGCCAAGACACTCTGGCAAAAAAAAAAAAAAAAAAAAAAAAGCCAACACAAAACACCTAAATGAAAGATCTCTATGAGTGAGATCCCAGTGGAAAGAACAGGTCTTCAAAGAAGGAGGTACCTTTCTCTGAAGGGAGGAGAGAACTTCCACTTTGACTATGACCTTGTCTAAATAAGATAAGAGTTGGAGAACTCAAAAGGCTTCCATAGCCTTGACAACTCATGACTGGAGCATAGGGAGATTACTGATGCCATAAACAGGAGTGTTAATTTGTAAAGTCAACAACAGGAGTCACTGTGCACTTACTCCTCATGTAGGATCTCTGTCCTTAATGTGCTGTACATTGAGACTTAATGCTATAACGAGTACTCAAACAGTATTTTTCACTTTGTGTTTCTATGTGGGTGCAAACTGTTGAAATCTTTACTTAATATATGCTAAACTGATCTTCTGTATATATAGAAAATTGAAAATGAATCGTGATATGAATGGAAGGGGAGAAAGAGCGGGAAAGGGGAGGGTTGCGGGTGGGAGGGAAGTCATCAGGGGGTGGGGAGAAGCCAATGTAGTCCATAAGCTGTACTTTGGAAATCTATATTCATTAAATAAAAGTTAAAAAAAAAAAGATCTGCTGTTACTATGCATGCCACTTGGGGCACAGGATCTGGGCACCAGATCTTCTGGTAAGAGGCCCCTGCCAGCCACATGGACTTACAATGGTTGCTTAATGTCTCAGATTCTATATCTGTCCTTAAAATGAAATACCTTGTGCCTACCATGTTCTATATCAAACGATAAACAAATGGGCCCAGTAAGAGTCTTTCTTTTTGCCATGTGCAATAAAAGTATGATATGCAAATTTTACATGCAAAAGAAAAAACAGAAAACCTGTTAATTTTTTCCTTGTTTACACTACTTTCTCACTGCCTTCTTTTCTCTTTATTCCCCTGAACACCCTGTTTCTCCTTTTTTCAATTTTTATTAATTATTTTTAGTTTTAACACATTCATTATAGTTCATAGGTACAATTCCTCATTCTTTTACCCTTCCCTATGTCTGCTGCCTTTGATGGTAATTTTTTTAAAGATTTATTTACTTATTTAGAAAGGCAGAATTAGAGAGAGACAGAGGCAGAGAGATCTTCCATCTACTAATTGACTCCCCAAATGGCCACAATGGCCATAGCTGCACAGATCTTAAGCCAGAAGCCAGGAACTTCTTCTGGGTCTCCCACATGGGTGCAAGGACCCAACCACTTGGGCCATTTTCTACCACTTTTCCAGGCTGTAACAGAGAGCTGGATTGGAAGTGGAGCAGCTGGGACTCAAACCAGCACCCATATGGGATGCCGGCACTGCAGGTGGCGGCTTAACCCACCCTACAGTGCCAGTCCCTGATGATTATTTATTGCCATTCTAGTTCTCAGTTTTATCAGCTGCTAAGTGAAGAAAACAGTGCTGCTTTCATGATTTTACTGAGACAGCTTCTTCCCCACTAAATAAGTCTTAAAACAGCATGTTCAGGCAACACGCTGTAGTTTTATGGAGAGTTCGGTTGGATTTTTTTTGCTTTGATTTTATATTCTTACAGTGTTTTTGTTTTGTTGATTTCTATGTTTATGTTGAGATAGAGGTACCAAGATTGTTTACTTTTTAAACCTGAACTCTAATCTTGCCTGTGCATGTTAAACCAGTACTTGCTAAAAACACAAATGGAGAAAAAGAAGACTTCCTTGGGTGATTCTCACCTATGGCAATAGATTTGCCATAGATCAGAAGTTTTTAAGATTTATATTTACTGGAAAGCAGGGTTACAGAGAGAAAGAGATCTTCCATCCACTGGTTCACTCCCCAAATGGCTGTGATGGCTGGGGTTGGACCAGGCTGAAGCCAGGAGCCTAGAATTCCATCCAGGTCTCCCATGTGGATGGCAGGAGCCGAAGGACTTGGACCATTTTTCTGCTGCTTTTCCCAGGCACATTAGCAGGGAGCTGAATCAGAAGTGGAGCAGCCAAGACTCAAACCAGCGTCCATATGGGATGCCAGCTTCACAGGCAGTGGCTTAACCTACTACACCACAACACTGGTCCCAGATCAGATGTTCTCAAAGTGCGGTGCCTAGACCAAGAGCATCAGCATCACTGGAAATAGCTTAGAAAGACCAAATTTTCCAGCCCCTCCCAAGACCTGCTGACTTAGAAACTGGGGTTGTGGGCTGGCACCGTGGCTTACTTGATTAATCCTCTGTCTTGCGGCACCGGCATCCCATATGGGAGCCGGGTTCTAGTCCCAATTGCTCCTCTTCCAGTCCAGCTCTCCGCTGTGGCCCGGGAGGGCAGTGGAGGATGGCCCAAGTGCTTGGGCCCTGCACCTGCATGGGAGACCAGGAAGAAGTACCTGGCTCCTGGCTTCTGATGGGCGCAGCTCTGGCCGTGGTGGCCATTTGGGGGGTGAGCCAACAGAAGGAAGACCTTTCTTTCTGTCTCTCTCTCTCACACACACTGTCTATAACTCTACCTATCAAATAAAAAAGAAAAAGAAAAAGAAACTGGGGTTGTGTTTTCACAAGCCCTCTGCCTGCTTCAGATGCACACTGGAGTTTGAGAACTACTGAGCTCCATTACTGTCTTATTAGTATGTGTTTTTCACTCTAAACTTCCCGGCATGGCTCTGTAGGAGAAAGACCATTTGAAATATCTGTTATGGAAAGAAACTTTATGGGGACAGTAAGGCATAGCTGTAATAGAGAATAATGATTAGCTGTGTTGTAACATTCCATTACCTTTTTGATTATTTCAATGCTATCTTGGCCATCTTTGTGTATTTTAAAGATGTACTCAAGCTTAGTCTATCAATTCATATCAACACAACATATAAAATCCACAAAGAGGATTCCTAAAATACTTGTGCCAAACAACCTACATTTAGACCTAACTAACTTTCCCTGGGGAGCACTACTTTTCTGTAATGACTCCAGAGGGTTTTTCACTACTCCCTAAATCCAATTTGACTTCTTAGTGTTTGAGTGATCCTGAGCCTATGGGAGCTGTTCTGCTAAGTGTTTCTCCACGTTGCCAGCTTGTGTGAGATACAATTTTCTGAGAGATCAAGCCTGATTACCCAAGGAAAAAGTGCTCTCCCTAAGGCACTAGAGCTGGTTTGTTAATTCAGTTAATAGCAGAGTCTTTTTTGGGAGAAGTCATTTTCTATTTTGATCAGTAGTTTAATTTCCTAGTTTAGAAGTCACAAGCTTCCCAAATGTGGAGGACCAGCCTTAACCCACTGCATACATATTATTCATTTTAGGATGGTAAGACTGGGTTGCGTGATCTTAAATAGCTGTGTGATTTCAAGCAAGTTACTGTAACCCATGAGAACCTTAATTTTCTCATCAGTTAAAAAGGGGTATTGCTTCTGCCATGAGTCTCAAGGCCAGGATTCAGAATCTTGAGGGAAATTTAAATTTTGTTTATTTTAAATGCAACCCCGTGCTTCCTCACCCCCCAAGTCTTATTCCTTGAGGGGAAAGAAACCTATGGGCTTTCCTTACCCATTTGTCATTGGAAGACAGCAGAACTTCAATGTCTCTCTTGCAGACTTGGGTGCGATTCCGAAACTTTAGCATTTACAAATCAGATAACTGGGTAATTTACTTAACCTCTTTTAGGTTTAGCTTTCTAATCTATGAAATGAAGTAATGATAGTACATTTCTTAGAGCACTGGAGAGATAAATGTTTAGATGCTTGGCTTGGAGCACAGTGCTATCATTACAATTATCGTTACTACCTCTCTTTCTCAGCATCTCTTGAGCGTGGTGCTGCCTCCTTGTTTGGACCAGGATAGTCATAGTTGTTTTTTATTGTTATCACAATATGCAATTTCCTTCACTTTATTTCCTTTATTAAGCTCAGTGTAAAGTGGTATCTGACTGCTGCCCACCCTGGACTTCTGAACTGATGATTGGCTCTGAACTCTGAAGCTGGATGATTTGTTCATGGAGAGATGACCGAGGACTTTTTCTTGTGGCTTGTAGAGTTGTAGCTTCCAGCCACGTCCATGCACACAACTGGTTTTTCCCAGAACAGAAAGTATGGGCCACTGGACAGCCAGCCACGAAATTCCTTTGGCTTTCATTGAGAGAGAAATTCTCCTCCCCTCTACTTTTTGTAAAAAGAAAGCAAACAAGCATGGTTTCTCAACCAAGGGGTTGTAAACAGGGCCTTTGCTAAAGATCCAGGGTCTCCCCTGTTCCAAGTATGCAGTCTGGATCTGGAAGATGGCACACATACCTGAGCTTAAAAACAATAGGTAATACCTGTGATGTGTTCATCCCATCTCTCATCGCTAAAAGGAAAAGTCTTCATATGTCAGTAGCAGAAGCTCTTAGACCGCTTGTTCAGGATTTTCCTGACAGCATTTTGGTCATAATTCTCTCAAGCTTGTTTTGAAAATAATTATATGCATGTAGGTAATACTTTGAAAGTGCTAGTTACCTTCTCTATATAATTCAGAGTGCTCCAACAGGGCAATTGAGGAGAATTTAGTGAAAGGACTCTATAAAAGTATAGGCTGGGTATAGGGAGAACTACAGGGGATGGGGGAGAAGACTATGGCAACAGAAGGGCTCAGTACCACTGTTAGGCCTAGGAGGAGGGAGCAGTTAAAAGACCTGGAGAAAGAGCAATAGCCTTTGGTGAAGCAATGCAGCAGCTGCCTGCATAGCTGTCACTCTTCCACCCTCCGAGGTACCATGCCTCCTATTGCTACCTCCCACTGGCCCATGGATGCCTTCTACAGAGGTCAAGTGTACTTGTTTCCTTGGGCTGCTATAGCAAAGTTGCGCAAATGAGAAGTCTTCTGACAACAGACCTTGTCTGTTTCATGATTCTTGAGCTTGAAGTCCAAAGTCAAGGTATCAGCAGAGCCATGCTATCTCTTAAAACTGAAGAAGGTGTGGTGTCTTTCTTTATGTCTTCCTAGATTCTGGTGGTCTTCCAGAAATCTTTGGCATTCTTTGGTTTGTATAGGTATTAATTAAATCTTTTCATCTTCATAGTGTTCATTCTTTCTGTGTGTCTGTCTTCACATGGCCATGTTCTGATAATAAAATCAATTGTATTAGATTAGGAGTGCAGCCTACTCCAATATGACCTCACCTTAACTAGATACACCTGCAATGGCCCTAGTTCCAAGTAACATCACATTCTAGGTGATTGGGACTTCAACATAACTTTTTTTTTGAAGAGCCACAGTTGAACCAAAGTTGCCTTCTGTGCCCAGGCAGGCTGAGAAGGGTGAAGAGCATATGGATAGGAACAAGCAGAGGAGAATCAGCTCCCTCTCCTTTCATCTCGTCCTCCTTGATTTACACCCCACAGTGTCCCATGTGTTAGGCCTCTCATCCTGAGCTCTACTTTACTTTTTATTGAAGTGTAAGGTATATACAGAACAGTACATAAATCAATAAATAAATAAATAAATCAATAGCTTGGGGAATTTTACAAACTCAATATATGTGTGTCAATAGCAACTGACTAAAGAAACAATATTTATAATACTACTGAACCCTCTCCCCCCATACTCCCTTCTAGTCACTGCCGCTACTCACCCCAGTCAAACTATCTCTCTGGATCCAAAACCACAGAGTCACATCATTCATTTTTCATCTTCATAAATGGAATTAGCTGGTATGCACTACTTTCTGTCTGACTTTTGTCAAACAACATTGTATTTCTAAGGGCCATCTATATTGTTATATATACCTGCAATTCAATCATTCTCAGTCATTATGTGATATATTCAAATTTATTTTGCTGTTGATGACACTTGAATAGATTCAAACTTGGGAATTTAATGATTATGTTGTTGTGAATGTGCCTGTACATATCATTGGTTGGAAAGTAGCCAATGGTGTTCATGTTTATGACTTCTTTTTTTTTAACTTTTATTTAATGAATATAGATTTCCAAAATACAGCTTATGGATTACAATGAATTCCCCCCCCATAACTTCCCTCCCACCCACAACCCTCCCCTTTCCCGCTCCCTCTCCCCTTCCATTCACATCAAGATTCATTTTTAATTCTCTTTATATACAGAAGATCAGGTTTGCATATATTAAGTAAAGATTTCAAAAGTTGCACCCACATAGAAACACAAAGTGAAAAATACTGTTTGAGTACTAGTTATAGCATTAAATCACAATGTACAGCACATTAAGTGACTCCTGTTGTTGACTTAACAAATTGACACTCTTGTTTATGGCATCAGTAATCACCCTAGGCTCTTGTCATGAGTTGCCAAGGCTATGGAAGCCTTCTGAGTTCACCAACTCTGATCATATTTAGACAAGGTCATAGTCAAAGTGGAAGTTCTCTCCTCCCTTCAGAGAAAGGTACCTCCTTCTTTGAAGACCTGTTCTTTCCACTGGGATCTCACTCGCAGAGATCTTTCATTTAGGGTTTATGACTTCTTGACAAACATTCTCCAAGAAGTCTTGTTCATTCCCTTGTTAGAATTTTCTGTGCCTTCCTTGGCATTTTCATTTTCTTTTTTTTTTTTTTTTTTTTTTTTTTTTGACAGGCAGAGTGGACAGTGAGAGAGAGAGACAGAGAGAAAGGTCTTCCTTTTGCCGTTGGTTCACCCTCCAATGGCCGCCGCGGCTGGCGCACTGCGGCCGGTGCACCGCGCTGATCCAAAGGCAGGACAGGTGCTTCTCCTGGTCTCCCATAGGGTGCAGGGCCCAAGCACTTGGGCCATCCTCCACTGCACTCCCTGGCCACAGTAGAGAGCTGGCCTGGAAGAGGGGCAACCGGGACAGAATCCGGTGCCCTGACCGGGACTAGAACCCGGTGTGCCAGTGCTGCTAGGCGGAGGATTAGCCTAGTGAGCCATGGTGCCGGCCTTCCTTGGCATTTTCAAGGTGAGCACAGACCATGTGGTTCCTCAGAGCATGAGTCATGGACATATCTGTTTCCTACCCACTAACACCTCCATGGGTCTTTGAGCTTTTCAGAGGCAAAAATCCCACTTTACTATCTTCACAGCCCAGCATGTGCCTGCTAGACACTAGATACCTAATTAGTTGGTAGAATGAGTGAATGGATGAATGTCTGAGTGGGGAGGATAGACACCAGGAGTCAACATCACAGGATGGAGTAGCTCACCTTCCAAAGACTGATACATGGGAACCAGCATCTGACATCTAGTCATCTTCTAGCTTCCACCTGCTTCCCCTCAGGGTCCTCTCACGCCTCACCCCCTCCCTGCTCCCAGGTCCCTCTAGGATTAGGCACCTCTGCAGAGCTCCTTTTCTCCTTTTCATGATGACTACATTGAGTGGATTCTCCTGATCATGGCTTCATGCGCACTGAAAATCCATTCTTATTCTCTAATATTTTAAAGTGTTTTTCCTTTTGATATTTTGACATGGCACAACTCGTCCTTACTATGAAATATTGTCTGATTTTCTAAATCAATGATTTCCATATTTCACTTCCATTCCATCTGCCCTACCAATCTGCAGCTCTTTCAGAATTCTCCATGAACGCCAAGGCCTCCACATCCTCCTGGGACTCTAGGCTTCCAACCTTCAAATTTATCTTAGTACTGCTTCAGTATCCTGTTCTCATCTTGTTTTCTTTACTCAGTCAGCTGCCTCACCTCCCTCAATAATTGCCCTTTAGTGTCTTACTGATTCTACAGTCACCACATAAAATCAATGACCTATTCACCTCACACTTATGTCCATAACAGCCTCTTATAGCTGGTCTTCTTAATTCCACTCTTCCCCATTTTAGTTTATCCTTCACACACATCATAGTTTTTACCACTTTCTCATGAAATGAGAGAGGCCTCCAATTGCCAACCAGGTTTAGTCTGATTATGCCCAATCATATTTCTCTTTACTTGGCATCATAACCATATCCACCAGGGTAGAACTGGCTTCCCACATCTTTCCAGCTGTGGTCATCATGTATTTGATCATTTTTCATTTGACAAGAGCTCTGAATTCCTAGAGCTTTCCAAAGACAAGGTAGTGATTATCTCAAAACACAAGACAGGAAGTGTGTTTTGATACCATTTGTTCATTTTTTAAAATGATTATTTGTATGGCAGATTGAGAGAGAGAGGGAGAGAGAGAGAGAGAGAAAGAGCCAGCTTCCATCTACTGGTTTACTCTCCAAATGGCCCAGGCTGGACCAGACCAAAACCAGGACCCAGGAAATCCAACTTAGTCTTCCCCATGGGTGGCAGGGGCACATGCACTTAGGCCATCCTCTGCAGCTTTCCTAGGCACACAAGCAGGGAGCTGAATTGGAAGCAGAGCAACTGGGTCTTGAACCAGTGCTACATTATGGGATATTGGCACCAGCCCCACCATTTGCTATATTGATTAGTGGTATCATCCGTAACTTACAGGACTTCCAAAACTTAGGATTCATTACTTGAGCTGTCGTTTTGCAATGGGAAATAAATAGTATGTCCCATGATAACAAACTTTGCTTCATATGTGGACACATTACCACAAGTAGATCATGAGTTAAGTTTGAATCACATAGTTATTTACAAATGATCTGGACTAACATATGACTAATAACCTTTATCACTAAGTGAAGAAGCATATTCAAAATTAAGTCATTTAACAGTGTCCACATGGTAATCATTTGGTATTAAACTCATGGCTAGCTTAACAACTATACAAATTAAAATATTACTCATATTTTTGCAAAATGACTTCAGCATTAAAAATCAAATAAGAAGAACTCAAAGTCTCCTCATTTGTCATGAATACATTTTAATTTTTACAGCAGAAACAAGAGACTACTTTTATAATACTATTTATGGTAGTCAATTATCTCTTTGGAAAAAGAGGTTTCATGTAACCTATTTTAGGAAAAACTGTTACAAGGCTATTTTCGTTTTCAGTGTCCAGAGATTTTGCTTCTTTATTTTATATCATGGTTATATATTATAATCAGAGTAGAGTTTTTATGCATGCTTTGAGTCCGAGAAAGTTACTATAATTCAGAGGGGATATTAATCTCTGCCAGTTACTAGCATGAATATAGCTCAAGATTGGCCAGTGATTCCTTGTGCTGCTTCCAGGAATAGATTACAGTCAAGGGTATCTCAGGGACATGGCTTTATTCATGTATGCTAGAGGAGAAATTCAGTATATGCACTTGTTATTACTTGACTTTGTAGTCAGACATTGCTTTGGGTTTTTTGGTCTTATCAGTGAAGCTGAAGATGCTGCAGTTTTTGTTGATACTATCCATTGGTTCCTCAACTTATCAAAGTGTCATTCTAATCATCTCCCTCCTTCTTTGATCTCCTCTAAGTGAATTCTTCCTGAATTTACCATCCTTTGTTCTAGGAGAGGCTATTGTGGAGTTGCAGTACAGTAGTGGTAAAGACATAGGCACCTGCTGAACCTGCTTTGGCAAAAGGGAGCTTGGGCTCTCTGAGTGTCAATTTGGCCTCTTACACATTCTCAAATCAACCAAATTTCCACATGTGAATGGATAATAAGTTGAAATTTTAGCTAAAGAAATATTCTTCTGGGGCTGGCGCTATGGTGCAGCAGGTTAAACCACAGGCCTCCCCTGTGGGCACTGGTTTGAGTCCCTGCTGCTCCACTTCTAATCCATCTCTCTGCTGTGGCCTGGGGAAACAGTGGAAGATGGCCCAAGTCCTTGGGCCCCTGTACCTGCGTGGGAGCCCAGATGAAACTCTTAGCTCCTGGCTTTGGCCTGGCCCAGACCTGGTCATTGTGGCCATTGAGGGAGTGAATCAGCAGATGGACGATCTCTCCTCTCTCTCTGTCTCTCCCTCTCTCATTGTAACTCTGGCCTTCAAGTAAAATAAATAAATCTTAAAAAAATAACAGCCCTAAATTAAAATTATTCTTCTACACTGTTGTACAAAATTCTCCCTTCTCATTAAAAACAACCCACTGCAGTGCAACTGGCTCATGACATTATCAATAGAAATAGCAGTGTGTAATATTTTATAAGCAGTTTATTACCATAAAAATAAGAATTATTATTATAACCCTTAACAAGTGGAAGCCTTGTAGCAACTGGTGCTGATATAGTGAGACAAAAGTTCCTGTAAAGGATCACAGCTACATAAGCACACAAAAAGCCCAGCAGTGTACCGCAATATTCCTAGATGAAAGACAGAACATACAAACGGAATCCTGGGCCTTCACAGTTATTTATAAATCCTGAATGGGATCATGATAAAGATACTGCACTGCTTGAGTTTGAATCCCTCAAGGCTTGTCCTTTTATTGATCACTGGCATCATAAATGGTGTGTTCTCATGTGGATGCTTTACATTGGGGCTCCAGTGGCACCCAAAATATTTCAGAAATATCATTGTCTATTTGTATTCTGTGGAAGTTATTCAAAGTAAGCAAGGACATGGTTCACAATCTCCATCTTTCATAGACCAATGCACTGAATATCAATGCTGTGAAAGACAAAATACAATTCATTGAATGGCCAGTTTGCCCAAATATACTGATTTAGAAAAAATCATTTTAATATTTCAACAGAAATGTTCTATTTTAGTTACAAGGGTAAAACATACAAAATTAATATTGATATAACATTTATAGAATTGATAAGAAAAAATGTCCAAGAAAATGCTTAAAGTTTGAAGAAATAGAAAATGGCATCCAAAAAGTATTCAAAACAGTCCTGGCACATGTGGAATGCTGATTTGGTTTCAAACAAAGGAGAAACGGGGGCTGGGGTTATGGCACACAAGGTTAAGTCACTACCTGTGACACTGGCATTTCATGTGGGTGCTTGTTCCAGTCCTGGCTACTCTACTTCCAGCCCAGCTCCCTTGTTAAAGTGCCTGGGAAAGCAGCAGAAAATGACCAAAGTGTTTGGGCCTCTGTCACTCATGTAGGAGACCTGGATGTAGTTCTAGGCTCCTGTCTTTGGCCTGGCCCAACCCTGGCTGTTGTGGCCATGTGCGGAGCGAACTAGTGAATGGAGGATCTCTCTGCATTTCTCCTCCCTCTGTAACTCTGCCTTTCAAATAAATAAACAAATCCTTGAAGAAACAAATGAAGGGGAATTGGAGTGTAGATTTACTGGCAATTTGTTGACATGAAAGCATTATGGGGGCCGGCGCCGCGGCTCACTAGGCTAATCCTCCGCCTTCCGGCACCGGCACACCGGGTTCTAGTCCCGGTCGGGGCACCAGATTCTGTCCCGGTTGCCCCTCTTCCAGGCCAGCTCTCTGCTGTGGCCAGGGAGTGCAGTGGAGGATGGCCCAGGTGCTTGGGCCCTGCACCCCATGGGAGACCAGGAAAAGCACCTGTCTCCTGCCATCGGATCAGCGCGGTGCGCCGGCTGCAGCGCACCTGCTGCGGTGGCCATTAGAGGGTGAACCAATGGCTAAGGAAGACCTTCCTCTCTGTCTCTCTCTCTCACTGTCCACTCTGCCTGTAAAAAAAAAGAAAGGAAGGAAGGAAGGAAGGGAGGGAGGGAGGGAGGCAGGAAGGAAGGAAGGCAGGAAGGAAGGAAGGAAGGAGAAAAAGAAAAAGAAAAAGAAAAAGAAAAAGAAAAAGAAAAAGAAAAAGAAAAAGAAAAAGAAAAAGGAAAAGGAAAAGGAAAAGGAAAAGGAAAAGGAAAAGGAAAAGAAAAAGAAAGCATTATGGAGCATCAGAAGAGCCAGGAGGAAATGGCCCATGTGACTCATGTAGGTGGAAAATCAAATGTCAGGGCCTGGTTTTTGGGAACATGTCAAAGGTTGATAAGCTGAAAAAATGGCAAAATATTTCTAGAATCACTATATGATTAGGGAACTATGAAATGCCATGAAACGGGATTTATAGTTACTTTATTGATTTTCCACCAAAACTTTGAAGCGTTTGCCCTGTGCTGGGAATTATGAGTTGTTCTTGTTTTCCTGCACATTGCTACAGACTTAGCATAACTTGGCAGCCAGCACATGTCCTTTGGTATCTATGTTGTGAACTGATATATTCAATAAGTAGTGGAATGGATATTTGTGCTCCAATGTAGATATTTCTCTTTAGATGTGACTATCCTAGAACCTCATTTACCCAGTTCTGGCTTCTTGATGTTGTCAATAAATTCCCATAGGGCTGGATGACTTGATGATACCAGCTACCACAATCCCTAGTGCCACTCTTCTTAGCTATTACCAATAGGATTTATTGTTGGTGTATTGTTGAAAGCAGTTCAATCTGTTAGGCAAACAATAATGGAAATGTATTGGCAGCAATCTGGATGCCTAGTCCATTTATTCTAGAAATAGTTTATGGAAAATTGGGCTTCCCTGAGCATGATGTGACTGTCCCAGTGAGCAATGAAACTTGAAACTAAGAAACAGGAAGAAACTGAAAGGGTGAAAGCTTAAGTGGCAGCCACAGGACATGGATTGAAAATATTTTCAAATACAGGGCAGTGGGAAGCTGTGAGTAGTTTTGAACTCTATCCTCACACTGGAGCCAGGATCTAAGTTACTTTGTTACAATGAACCAGCACTATGCAGATATACCCAGACCCTTGTTAGGAGAAATTCTTCTGTTCTGCCGATTTGTTTGTTTTATCAAAAATTATGACATTATAGCTATGAGTGAAGTTCACTATGTATGTGGTCTTTATAGCTAGTTCTTTCCGTATTTCTTTGCACATTTTCCATACCAGCAAACTTTCAGCAACAGATGGGTGTGCTTCCAATGCCACAGGGGGGATGGAATGCCAAGCTGTTTAAGAAAGGTTATACAGATTCTCGATAACTTCCAGTATATTCTCTCAAGTCACATGAGCACTAGAGCTTGGGTGTTTGAACTCACACCTGCTTTTGCAACTTTACCTTCTGGACCACATATGCCTGCTGATGCACTCTCCTATATCTCTTTTCACCACTTTCGTGTTCCTGGGGTAAGTGCCGTGTGAGCAGAGGTTAATATAGACAAAAATCCAGTGACACTGCAATTACAATATCACCAGTAGCACATTTCAGAGCTTATCCTAAGAATCAAAGCAGGATGGTCAAATTTGGGATAAGATAAAATGTCAAGATTTGTTGGGTTTCTACCTAATGCTTTCATTACAATTTGTAGGTTGTCTGTACCACTTTGGAGGATAGAAAGCAAGATAGAATCGTGAGCATAGTCACACATGACACTTCAATGTAGAATTATACAGAACATTGTAATTTGGTTAATGCCTTCTGAGATTCAGACGAACCTAAGCAAACATCTCAGCAGAAGATATGGCAAGTTACCACACTGCCAGGAAACTACATCAAATGAAATACCAAAATGCTTGTTGGAAGAGTATGCATAGCATTTCACATGCAAATTAATATATCACATTGATAATTTTTCTTTTTAAACTTTGCAACATTTTTAGGGTTCTTATTCCAAATCTCTCAGATAGTATTAGTTAATATTTAAAAGATAACCAGAGAGGAGGGGAGATAGAGGGTAGTTGGATAATGGGTCCCCAAACACAGTTAGATGAGAGGAGTAAATGGTCCACAGCCTAGTAGGGTTGACTGTTGTTTACCATAATTTGCTATTTATGTTGTGAGGAAAGAGAAGGGAGAGCTCAACAGCTCCAAATATAATGAAATGGTAAGGAGATGGAAATGCTACTTACCCAGATGTGATCAGTACACATTGTATACATGTATTAAATATCACACTGGACTCCCGAAATATGCACAATTATTTCAGGTTAATTAAAATGAAAAAATTTAACTAAAACAGTAACCCAAATGGAATAACATCATTTGCCAAAATTAGTCATTACCCTATAGTTGCTAAGGCTGTTAGAACCATAATTGTAAAATTGTCCCACTTCTAAGTGTGTCAGTCTTGTTTTCTGTATTCACAGATGACACAACACGTAAAGTGAAGGTTGATACTTAGTGCAGGGCCTGGCGTATAGTAACCATCCAGTAAACATTTACTGAACTAAATATTGAAATAAACGTGGCTTGGGTACCATTGATGGGACTGGCTGATTCTGCAAATTTCTTTTCCCCCTTAGTGGAAGTTTCCCTTCTGCAGCCTCCATCATTCTCAGAACTACTCATCTGACTCCCCTAGCCCTCATCTGTCACACAGGTCTGAATCAGGCTACAGAATGTTCAATTTTTTTTCCCTGAGAGGTTCCTTGGCCTGTGTATAAAATCAATGGCTCAGAAAGATGGATCTTGCTTGCTCCCTGCATTTCAGTGGAACAATGAAAGCTTGTTACAGGCAGGTCAGTGGAGCGGGGATGAACTTCAGTTTCTATACAATAGCCAATAAGAAAAGTTCGAGTCTTGCTACAAGTTAGGTTTGTGATTTATGTAGAGTCAGGCAGCTAGTAGGGCCTGACGGGGCCAGAGAAAGCTAGAAGTGTGCGCCGTTGGCTATCTTCACAGAGCCTAGGGTCTGAAAACCAAGGGTGTCCTGGGGACCAGTGAAGCTACCTGGGGTGCAGCTGGGCATTGAGGGGTCCATTTTTCTTACCTGTCATGAACACAACAAGAAAGGAATCACTGCTGCAAAGTCTTTTCAGAGAATTTGAAGGCATTTAACAAGCCAAATGGGAATATAAATTGATTGCCTTTCTTTCCTGCCCTAGGATTGAGAGTTTACCAAAGGCCACTGGAAAGGGCAAAGAGCAGGAAATGAATTTGAGGGAACTCTTCAGCCAGATGGTCTGGATGTTGGGAATTCTGGCAGGACAGATAACGGAAGAGGATGTTGATTCACAGACCAACAAAACATAAGCTGAAGTAAATAATCATTTCACAAAGCATAAAGCACCTTCCACTTCCTCCTCTTTCCCCAATACAGTTGATGGAAACGAAAACTAGTGACTAATTTTCATTAAAAATCCTCGATACAGAATATATTCATAATGTTCTATTTTTATTTTCTTAGAATAAAGGAGTTAAAGAATTTTATAAAGTTAAAAAATGGGTAAAGTAGGACAGGTGTTAATCTAACACATAAGATGCTGCTTGTGATGCCTACATCCCTTAATAGTGTACAGGGTTTGATAACTGGCTCAGACTCCTGACTCCTGCTTCCCACTGATGTAGACCAGGGTGGGCAGCAGGGATGGTTAAAGTTGTTGGCCTCTTACCAACCACATGAGAAACCTGGATTGAGTTCCTAGCTTCTGGATTTGTCCTGGTCCAGTGCTACCCATGGAAAGTATGTGGGGAGTGAATCAGTGGATAGGAAATCTCTTTCTCTCTTATCATCATCATCAACATCATCAATAAATAAAGACTAAAAACAGATAAGAGTTATTAGATGCTGCAGTGGTTTAGTGAGAAGAGAGACCCAACAAGAGAAAATTTCAGTTATCTTTGATCTGTTAAAGAAGCCCTGAGGCAGGACACACTGTAGCTGCTCAGCACCATACCCCAGATCTGTCACAATCTTTGCCCTTGCATAAGCATCATAAGGAGTGCTGATCATAGCCTGCAAATAAGACAACAGCAAAGCATCATTCTTCCAAAAGGGCTTTGCTGTTTAATTGGAGAGTGAGAAAATGAAGACATAAAAGGGCCAGGACTCTGGGAAACTGGTAGATGATTGTTACTGACAACATCCAAATCCAATCCACTCTGATAGATCCTGCTGTCCTTGCTAGGGACCCTTGACTGATCTAGAAGCAAGGTCCCACACCCATCCCTCCCCTCCTCAAGAACCCTAGGAACAAAATAGCGCCAAGGTAGGCCTCTAAAAGATACTTGCTGGATGCTGTTGAGTGTGCAGTGAGTGCAACTGACAAAGAGATTGAGCTGGTGCTTTGTGCCATGGAATTTGGCAGTGCCGGGAGTGCAAGAGACTAGGGAGACTATCATTTACTGGGATGTGTCCTTCTGGGCTGCAAGTGCTTGATATATGAATGTTTATGAAATTACCTCAGAGGGAGGGAGAAAGCAGTTATCTCTCATAGTAATTTCAAACAACAACATTTTAAAGTTCAAGCTAACAAAAGCATAAGGCAAAGTATATGACACTAAAAAATCACTATGGCAAGAGGAGAAATGAACGCACTCTTTTAAAGTGGTCAGAAAGTATTTAAGAAATGTCTCCTTACGTGACAAACACTTTGGAAATTAAGCAATTACATCCCAAAAGGCAATTGCAGAGATTATATTTAAGACTTGTCCATCAAAACATTTAGGGGTAATGTGCTAGGCATGTTGATGAGTGAGTGGGTTTCTATGCAATTGTGTGCTGGTAAGTCAGCTCTCCCAAAGAAACAAAACAACAACAAGTCCTCATTTGTAGTGTTTGCAAGGTTCTGTGGTGTAAATACTCCCACCGTGAGGATCACTGAATGCAGTGTTGGAAAGAGAGGCGCGCAGTTAAGGCTCACAAATCAGCACAAACCAGCTCCTGCACATGGTAATAAGTGTCCTAGATGTATGCACTGCAGAAGCCAGCCAGTCACGCTGCCCTTAGGAAGGCCTTCCTGTGGGAAGCTAGGATTGGACCAGGGGAGGATCATCCTATGCTGAGCTCTTAAAAGGCAAGCTGCCTGGTATATTCTCCCCACCTCTCCACACGCTAGCACAGCCAGTGTGTAGAGTACACATCTAATACAAAAATGTTTGTTGAGTCACAAAATCAACTGATTAGGATAAAAGGAATAGGAAGGTTTCTCTGAGCAAAAATTTGTTCTTGAAAAAGAAAAGCAAAAGTGGTGAGACCAAAGTAAGCATGAGCAGGTGCTGTTGTCTAGCAGGGCTGGTGGGAAGAGGCACGCATTCAGCTATACATATTTCATGTTCTGTTGTCTTCCATATATTGGAAGTATGTCCTAATAAGAAATTACTTTAATTTTTTTTAAATTAAGAGGAAGAGGGAGTTGTGGGAACAAAGGCACAGAAGTAGGAATGAATGCAATCTGGTGCCTTTGATCTGATTTCATCAGATCAGCATGAGTGTGGCAGGGAACAGCAGAAAAAAAGGAGGTCAGCTGTAATAACGATTGGGACTCTCAGCCCAGTTCTCTGCCGCCTTTCACACTTCTTTTCAAGCGGTGCTAAAGAGCTTCATCTGGTCTTTCTCCTTAGAATGAGAATTCATTTGTTAAATTTTGAATTCATGTATTGGTGGGGAGAATTGTTAACATTAATTAAAATTAAGTGGAGGAGAGAAACATTTAATTGTAGTTCATAGTGAAATGGGCAGCTGAAACATAAATACTTTTATTGTGAAGTGAAATCAGTGACAGCAAGTAATGTTTATTAATGCAGCTGCCTCCGTGTTGAATACACTCTGAGTTCTCTGTTCCCCTTTCCCTGCTTTAAACACAGCACGTCTGGGACAACCTAAAACTGTGTCCAGTTGGACAAATACACAGAGTGGCAGAGGGACCCTTGAGTTATATTTCAGTTTTCCATTCATTACATGTGTTGGAAGTCTGTTGTTGTTATTAGGGGAAAGGACAAAATGTCATAATCACAGAAAGCTACCATTCAAGGCACTGGGAAGAACACAGAGAAGGAAATTCTCTACTCTCCTTTATACAGTTCACATAATTGTATTAGCATTTTGCACTATTAACTAATACTTGGAAAATAACTGAGAGCACCAAAGCTCTCAGAAGACATGCACCTTATCTTTAGTGCACTCTACATAATGCATTACCTTACAGACCTGCCCCTGAGCCGCCGTCATAGAAACACAACAAATGCTTGCCAGAAACGCTGGTTTTCTAGAGTTGAGGATGGGGCTTTATTCTTTCAGACTCTTAGGTAAAGCTTTTTGTTTGGATTAACTACAGTAGAACCTATGTTAAAATACAAGGCACAAGAATGGCTATCTGTTGAGCAAACAGCTACACAAATCAATCATCAGAAATAATTTTCTTAAAGGAGATGATAAAAAGCGTACCAACTGATACACAGTCAAAATACATCTGGTGCATCTTTTACTGACAGTCATCTGGGGCTCATGGCCCTTTACCCCTGCATTTTCCCACAGACACCTAAATCTGAGCTGAACCCTGTTACATACTCTCTAGTTCTCATCAGTATCTTTATGTACAGTCACTTTCCTCTCGTAGGCTTTCTGAGTTTACCTTGATGAGATTCTTAGAACCTCTCAAGAAATAAAATGTCTCCCAGTTGCCATGGATTTATCCATTCAGATACTTTTCCTCTTACCAAAATTAAATAATAAAATTTTTAAAGAATATTTTCTTTTTTTCCATCCTCCCTTACTTACCAAGTATGGATATTTTCCAGCCAACATCTACTCATATTTGCTTCTTCCTTGTATTTACAACTTTGAGAGATATGCATGAATGAGCCCTAGTAAATTTATCCCAGCTAATGTTATTTAAACCTGATATCCTTTAAGCTATCATGTGTTTT